>NC_068952.1:774415-1085913 GCF_026419915.1 Harpia harpyja
AAGGTTACTCTGCTTTAATGCAGAAAAGATGGGATCACACTTGAATAAAGTATGTGGAGAGTTTAAACCTCCCCACCCTGCAGTGAACCACAGCAATGGCCTTTTCAACTGCCCAGATTGATTCTTTGCCAGACAGTTATACCACACTGAAACACATTCCCTCACTGGCATAATGAAAGGACTCATCTCCCCTTCATCCCTGATGAAAATGAGCGTACTCTTCTGATGCTTCTTGGTAACACAGCCAAGAGAGCAGAGCAGTGAAGGAAGCCAGCATGAAGGACAGTTTTAGCATCAGCCACTTCTGGCTTTCACATTCTCTGGTGATTTTTGAAAGACTGCATCAAAAGTGACTCTGTAAATAAGAGTAATACACGTGAGCTTGTTCCTTTTGAAAAGACCAGGTCCTGCCTCGGGCTGGGTTCTGCACACATGGCAAGGCAAGTTTTCATAAAGCCGTTCTGATAACATGCCTGTGATACTGCCAAAACTGGCAGACAGCACATAGTTACCAAAGCATTACATCTATAGCTATGTCCAGCTATCTCATCTAATAGCTCTTTATTTCTGTAGAGCAAATGATGCAATGACCCTGGAACAAGAAAGGACACATTATCACTTAGGTATCTATCACCTTATTCAAATTAAAGGGTCATACAGACACTGCATTGTTTGTCTTTGCTCTGGTGCCTTCCGCTGAGGCTCAGGTGTAATTTCGATGCACTGAGCTCGTGCATGCTCAGCCAGTCTCTCAGTGTGACCATGGGTAGGCCATTGGCACCAGGCATTTGGGTTCAGTTCAAAGACAAGCAGCAGTATTTCTGCCCAGGTGAAACCAGGCTTAGCTGCAGCATGGAGAGCTGGGCTCCTTGCCCTTGAAGGCTGCTGTCCTGCCTGCTGCCCTCCTTCCCATATCCTGTTCTGCTCCCTGTTATCTCCTGCTCTCCACATTCCCCTTGCCTGCTGGTCCCTGCTGCTGTCTCCCTGCAGCAAACTTTCCCATATTTTGAGGCACACGTGTAGAAAAATCGAGGTCCTTTCACTGCCATCCATGTCCTAGGTAGCATGTGCATGTTACAATGCCCCACGCTACCAAGCAAAGGACAGCCCTATGCTGGCTTAACCAGCATGGAGTTGGCAGGTGAAGCCCTTCATAGACAGGCTAGATATCAGCTGGGCTCAGCCAAACCCCGGGACTCTACCGATCAAGTTAAGAGTAAGGAATAACGAGAAGGTGGCCTGTTTTGCTGGAGAATGAACCTTTGGCACCAGCTGAGGACTTGGCGATCCACACGTTGCCTTCTTTGCCTTCCCGCCGCCTGTTGTAAGCTGCCAAGAAGACTTCCCGCTCATCTGTCCTTGTGTTGTTTATGAGATGGCGAATTCCATTCTGTGCTGGAGCCACAGGGGTCTTCAAGTTTGTTGGGTAAATCACATATGACTCGGGGAACCACGTGCAGGACTCCGATAGTTCAGGGCTTGTCTTGATTAGCCTGGGTGAAGAGAGACAGGCTGTTAATCTCCAGAGTGTCCCCACCTGCATGGACATCATTTAATAAATAAAAATCATCATTAACTGGGCTCTTTTGCTTGGTGATGAATAGCAGCTTACAGATAAGTCAGTGCCAAATTATTGTATCTTCCTTAGACCCTTGAAATCAGGGTTTTCCTAAAGCTATCATGGCAACCCCAACCTGCAGCCAAGCACTGCTCTTTGAACCAGACCTGCACGCTTTCACTAAACGTTTTGTAGATACTACAGAAATTGTGAAACAATCAGTAGAAAAGTTTCCATGTGACTAGAGCTTGTGGTACATTCCCTGCATCATCTTTGCACAAGGGAACTGAGGAGGTGTGTTTGCCAACACGGAATGGGGCAGGAAGGATGCTGTGATCACAACAGGCAAAAGGGAAGCCAAAGCAGTAATGTTTTCTGTGCTGATGCTTAGCTCTTGATCCCATCCTCACTGAGATCTGATCAGGTGTTCCAGTTGTGGATGAAGACCACTGGGAACCCACTGAAAGCAAGGACACAGCTACATGTTTCATGTCCCAAGGTGTCTGCGATCCCCCTTGCATCATGCAGTCTCTGATCACTCTGGCACACCTCTCCTACCAGTAATGTCTAGAGATGCCTGCAAACGCCTGTTAGCAGGAGCCCAGGCCTATTTTCTTTCAGTCAAGGGAGCTGTCTGCCTCTCTGAATGCTCACTCTGTGCTTTGCTTAAGGCCAAAAGCAGAGCTCATGACTTGCTGACTCTCTCTGTGCATTTGTGCCTCTCTGTTGAAATGGCAGTCAGTCAGTGACACCCTGGGAGCCCTGAGGAATGTCATTTGTGGTCCCTCGGGTTCATAAGTAGCTTGATGCATGGGTGACCCCACAGTTAGAAAGGTCAGCCAAGCTTCAGGAGAGAAAAACAGGTGTGCAAGCACTGTCAGCATTGCCTCTAGACCATGGGCCGCAGAAAAAGCCAGCTGGGGAATGCCGTGAGTGCTTGTTTAAAAAACACTCTGCTAGTTCCTAACAAAAACCATCACCACTGTAAAGAAAGCAACTGGGACCAGGTTCTTCGGAGGGGAAGGAGAGGCCTCAGATCAGCACACACAGTCTGCAGGACTGCATCAGCAATAGGCAGCACAGACACTAACGTGGAATCAAATGTTTGAAGGAGACCAAGAGCCCTGGCATGAAGATGCCCTAATGGCCGCAGAGTTTGCACAGGGACGAGGGTTATCTACAATGAAAGCTCATCCACATTTCCCCAGGAGACCCTGGCATGGCTGGTCATGCAGAAATAACTCCCAGAGCTCTTCCTGGAGATGTCTCCAAGCATTTGTTTGACCAACAAATCTGATTAGCTAAAGGCATGTTAGTGTCTCATCTCTGTATGAAACAGGGTATAAAAGGAGTAGGTTTTAATTAAATGTCTACAATGAAAAAGAACAGATATGCTTGTGGGTTTGGTTTTTTTTTCTTTTGATTTGGTTCTAATCTGATGCAATACACTCTATGGTTTCAAGCAGCTGTAATTCAGTGGAAAATGCATTTCCCCTCAAGTTACAAAGGGGCCTTTGTGCATGCAGATAGAGACAGTCTAGAGACTAGCATGGGAGTCTGAAGACAGCACATGCTAGGACACTCCCAGGGCAGCTGTTCTGTGAAATACCCTCCGAACAGGTTCAACACTCAACAACAGTTAGAAGAAAAATTTCTGTCAATCCCATGTAACATTTCAGTGAATTTCTTACTTCACCAGAGATGCTTTGCGGCACAGCTTGTCTGCTCCCCTGTAGTAATTCACCAGCTGCACAAGTCCAGGTTCATGGCCTAAAAAGGGGAAACAAAGAGGTCAGACAAACTTCTCAATTAATGAAGAAAAAACATCTGCTTGGTGCAAAGGACCTGTGCAGTAGGGAAGAGAAAGGAGGCTGTTTCCTTGCCCTGCATCACAAAAACAGGCTTTAAGCTGGTACGGGCTCCTGTGGCTTCTTTCTTTTAGTTATGAAAAACCATGCATTTACCCAAGTCTGGTTTGAATCTGACACTTCCATTTTCCACGGGAAAATAACAATTTCCTAATTCACACTGGGAGCTGGCAGCACCACCCAAAAATATTCTCCCATTTGCTGGTGGCAGTTTTTAAAAGCCAAGACTTCAGCTACTTTGAAATGCAGCAAGAGGATGCAGGGAAGCACACCATGATACAAAGATCATAGTTTAGGCAAGGGCCTTGTTTCTTTGTCACATACAGCAGGATTCCCTGTCGGACCTGATAATCACAAAACACTGGGAAACGTTAAAAGATTTGGAGCCTTGCTTCCCTCTGACAGTTTGCAGCAAGCCCCCTTGGATAGCTGGGTTGGGAAGGGACCTCTGGGGGTCTCTGCTCCAACCTCTTGTTTGGTCAAAGTCTGAGTAGAGCTCTAAGGATGAAGATCCTACTGCTTCTACAGGTCCTTGTCCCAGTGCTTGACTGCCATCCTGCCTCCCCTGACAATCCCCTGCTGGAGTCGGTCCAGGGTGTCTATGCCTTTCTTGTACTGTAAAGTCCCAAACTGGTCCCAGTATCCAGCTGTGGCCTCACAAGTTCCAGAGCACCAAATAGATGGGTACCTCCTTACCAATACTGGACTTTGCACCACAGCCTGCCTTCCTTCACCTTCTCACATGACACGAACGCTTGCACTCAGCTGGAAGCTCTCTGGGTGGACAGGATGGCAACAGTTGTCTGAAGGGTAACGCAAATCTGGGCAGCGCCACACAGCCTCTCCCACACAACCAATGCAGCCGAACACAGATGTGCAAGAGGCGAGTGATGCCTGAAGCAATACCTGGGTCACTGGTGACAACAACTGACAAGAGCATCAACAGGGAAACGATGATGAAAAACTGCTCTGGTTTGATATAACCTAGGACCAGGGGGATTCCCCCAAGCATGGCACTTACTTCCATCTTCACCTTCTCTTTTCAAAAAAATGCTCATGGGAGTGACTTGGACCCTGAAAAAGGATTCAGAGTTTTAGCTGTCCTCCTTGGTGTTTGCCTGGGAAAAAAGGCCTGGAGCAAACATTACCTTAAAGACCAAGCAGCTGCAAGATCACAGAGAGTGAATATCTATTTCAACAGAGAATGAATATCTATTTCAACCCCAAAGTCATGGCCCTGACCTGGGTCACTATTTTATTCACAAATCTTTAAATACAAAACAGCTGAAAACCATCTTCCAGAAAAAATCTGTAACTCCAGGCACTTCAACATGTAGCCAGCACTACCAGGCACTAATTTACTGAAAGAAATTAGTAAAAAACTGAAAAATTTCCTTCTCTTTCCAGTTTATCGATTTTGCTTGGTTCCTGGAGGAATCAAGGTCCAGAAGGAGATCCCACCAGTGATGGAGAAATGGGGCTGGTGAAAGGAGGACGACGGAAATGGCTGAAACCTGCTTTGAAGTCACTGCTATTGGGTAAGTGACCTGCTGGGAGGCATATTCTCGTTGGTTCCCTGAGCATCTCCACGGAGCAGTGGGCTGCAACATGGAGTCTGGTGGTCAGCAAGGAGGGACCACAAGGTAGGAAGGGGAATGGGTTCTCAGGCACATTGTGAGGTCTGCACCATGCATTTAGCAGGGTTAAAAAGCTGCCATGGCACCAAGCAAACTGGCTGGCAGGGCGTAGTCCAGCATCCTCTGCTCCATGAGGACTCTGCAGCCTCCTCCTCCTTTCCCTCCTCTTAGCACAAACTGCTTTTCCATTAGATACAGACTTAGATGCAGACACTCACAGGTTAAGGGCATGATGCCCCAAGAATTAGGGTTTCCGCGAGAGCAACAGAAGTCCCTGCAGCTGGACAGAGGCAGCGGTGCACGCTGAGAGTCCCCACTTCTACCCCTCTCCCACATCAAATGATCTAGCTTAGCCCCCGAGCAACGCAAATCCCCACAGTCCCCCACATTAATGCCTGCTTCCCCTGAGTAGAGCCTTTAGGAAAACCAAATCAAGCCAGCTTTGATGCAACAGTTGCTCAGGAGGACAGCTTTAGGAAGATGTACCAGAGAAGACACAGCTTTTTGGAAGATGTACCAAAATAACCATGTTATTTTTGGTCTGAATCTACTGATTTCAGGCAGCCAGCTCCTGCTGTAAGGAGGATGGGTTAACGAAGGCAGTGCCAAAGCATGGTCCCTCTCCACGGGTTATAGATGTGTCTTGGCTGTGAGAAACGGTTTGAATTTTCGAGCATCCCATGGCAACACATGCTGAAGGGCTCGCTGAAGCCCTTCTATCACCCAGGGCTCTTTTCGAGGATGGAAGGGGTTAGTAAGAGATGGCCACGAGCCCACCATAGCTGGACATGCTGTGCAGGACTGCTCACATCAAAGAGCTGCACTCGTTCTGCAATGAAGCCCGATGCTCACAGGCCTTGCCTGCTGGCCACATTAAAGCACAGGTCTGCTTGTTGTGCCCAGCTACAGAGTGCGTGAGCATCCTCACTGCTTAAGCCTCTCACGGTGTTTCCCTGCCTGCTGCAGACACCCTGATGCCAGGAGGTGACCAGATGGCATCGCCATGTGACAGGGACTTTCCACTCACAAATGCATGTGGAGAAAAGGGAAGAGGTGCTGGAGCTGGTGACTTGCAAATCCGAAAGAGCAGGCAGTGCTGAGTCGCAACTGCAAGAAAGGGGCTGCAAAAGCCATCCTGCCCCAGAGCTGCTGGGGCGAGGGGACTGCTCCTGTTCCGATGTTTCTGCAGCCAGCAGCAGTGCTGCAAAATCACCCCAGGAAGGAAGAAACCAGGGCCAAGGGCAGGGAGGGAGGCCAGGAGGGTCCTGCCAGCCATCAGATGCAGACACAGGGGACCGCAGGAGGGAAACACACTGCTCTGCTGGGGTTTGCCGTGTCCTCATCCCAAATCTGCTCTCACAGGCCTGGTGACAGGAGCCAGCACAGCAGCCAGCACCATGCACGGAGACCTGCCAGCCTTGCGGCTCCTGCCGGCTTGCCTCCAGCCGTGGGCAATGACAGTGCATCTCTGCTCCCCGCTGTGCCCTACAACGCTGCCAGCCCCTGGCTTGGCTCTCCCTGCTAGTGGGCAGTGCATGGCACTCTCCCTCTCTGCTCTTGGGCTTTTCCCCATTTGGCAGGGTGGAGGGCCGGGGTGGCTGTGCTGACAGCCCTGCCTGCTACGGGACAGGCAGTGTGCATGGCAGGTAGGGAGGGGACAAGCCTGCACAGGGAAGGTCCCGGGATCCCACGTGCCGGCAGTGTGACAGAGAGAGTGAGACAGCAGGGGAAAAGGTGGGGGGTGTGTGGCCATACACACACACAGAGCCTCTGGAATAACCCCCCCCTGCTCCAAGCCAGCACTAGGAACGCCGTCATGCCCACCAAGCCCCTGCAGAGGCACATCCCCACCAGCCTCAGCTCCAAGGCGAAGGTTTGAGCGTGCCTGGCTCACACCCGTTCCCCCACCTGTCCCAAACCGTAGAAACACCCCCATAAACATATTAAGCTCAGCACCGCAACGTCCCTGCCCTGCGCCAGGCCAGGGGCTGCCACTGGCACCACTTCGCTGGGTGACTGAAGCCCCCTGCGATGGTGACGACGGCCCCAAGCGCATTACTGCAGGACAAGGCCAGGAGGTGGGGGCTGCACCTGGGGGTGGCTGCGACCCTGAGGGTCTGCGACATGCGAGAAGTGGGAGGGGGTCCCCGGGTGCCCTCCACCCCACCCTGCTGCTGCACCACACCGCAGCCCCCAAGCTGGCCTGGGTGGTTTTTTTTGGGGGGGGGGGGCACCAGTAAAACCACCCCCTCCAGGACTACAGGAGCGGGGGGATCTTTTGAGCTGGTGGCAGCGGTCCCGGTCCCCGGGGCCGGTTTCTGCAGAGAACCCCGCCGGGGGGGTGGGGGGGCCGGGAAGCGGTTGCACGGAGACACCCCCCCCCACCCCCCCGCGGTCCCCACCTTTTGTTCCCGGCGACGCAAGCGGGACCGGCCACCGTGTCCCTGTGACAAGGAGCCCAGCAAACCCTCGGCTGTCGCTGCCAGCGGGATGCCCGGGGACCGGGACGGCCCTGCTGCCGGCGTGGGGGGGGGGGTGGTGGTGGTGGTGTTACCGGGGTGGGAGCGTGTGGGGGGGTACCCTTACCCAGCCTGCCGAAGGGGAGCCGGTTCCTCTCGCCCAGCATCAGGTTGAAGCGAGGGTTGTCTCTCCGGAGCCGCCGCCACTGCCCGCTGGCCAGCAGCAGCCGGCTCACCTCAGCGTACACGCTGCTACCTTCGTCCCGCACCACGAAGGTGTACATGGCGGCGGGGGAGGAAGACGGGACACACACCCTACCCTACCCTACCCTACCCTACCCCCGGCGGTCCGAGGAGCACCCCAAACCCATGGGCCCCCGCCGCAGCCCAGGCAGGGCCTTACGCGGCCGCCGCCTCCCGCTCCGGCTCCTCATGGCCGAGAGCCGCCGCCGGCAGCCGGAGAGAGAAGGGCTGACCCGGAAGCAGAACCGCCCTCCCCGCCCTTTTTAGCGCTGGCAAGGAAGTGACGTCACGGAGGCCGCCCCCGGGGGGGGGGCCGCGGCGGCCTTACCGCCTCCGGCACCGAATTTCCCTTCTCGGTGTGCCGGTGTCGGGCCTCAGCTCTCGCCCAGCAACATCTCTTGGGTGTCAGCGCCCGTGACAGGCATGGCCCGGGGGTTGCAGCCCCGCTGCAGGTAGTGCTAAGGGGTCACGGGCACTGACAGGCCTCGGTTGGCCTGTGGGGCCCCACGAGTGGGATCCCGGTGTCGGTAGTGGAGAGAATACAGGCCCAGGCCTGGTCTGGCCTGGTCCTGGAGAGAGATGGCACGTCGCTTTGCACAGCCGCACGGGCCGCGGGTAGGGAGATCTGAGAGCTGGGGAGGTCGGCCAGCTTGAGGAGGGCAGGTGGGCATCCAGCCGGACCCAGGCAGGCTGGAGGCGACAGGAATCCCCTGAAAATCAGGGTGAAAGGGAACGTTGGCAATGAGAGAGGCTGGAGCTGGAGGGGCTCTGCGAGGCCTGGGGGCCTGGCGGGCACAGCTCTGAGGGCCCTACGAACAGGGCTGCAGCTGGGAGGTGGAGGGAAGAGGCTGTTCCCTCCAGCTCAGTGCTCGTCAGACTGCATCTAGGTACTGTGTCCACTTCAAGAAGGACGTTAATAAACCAGGGTGATAAACTGCTGCTGAAGGAGGGCAGCGAGTGAGGAAGGGTTGCCTCCTCTGCTCTGCCCCCTCAGACCTCGGTTGTCCATGTCTGGGGGTGATGCAGTGCTCCGAGCCACACGGCACTGGGACTGGAGAGCCAACAGACCATCTCCTCCTCCTCTCAACCTATTCAACCCTTCACATTTTTCGTGCTATCTTTTAGTTTTTCCTAAAGCTGTGTTCTTATCTTCTCATGCATTGTTAACTAGTTTGGTTTTTCTGTTTGCGAAAAGGTCTCTTTGTTTGTAACCATCACTTCTGTCCTCCTCGTAAACAAGTCTGCAGCAGACCAAAGACATCTCATCTCACAGATTCAGAACCTGGAAATCAGATTTCCCCTCCCAAATCAGGTTTGTCTTAACAAACCTATCAGTAATGAAAACTGTGAGTTCTTGAGTTGTTTAATGTCCTGGTTTTCCTACAGACACTGTATGAGGAATGACATCAGCATTGCATACTCATGTTCGTTGCTATAAATCATGATGTATTTCCAACAAATCAAGAACATCTTGCTGAAGGAAACTCAGATGTGTGCCAGATTGGTCATGACCTGCACACTGATATTATTGCCTTTTCTTTGACAGCACAAGGTGTTATGTTATGTTTTTCTGAACACAATGGTCTTGCTATTTCTTTACCCAATTATTTGCTGACCGGTAGTAGATAAGAGTTCTGTACGCTGCACAATGTGTAAGATACCAAAGAAAAAAAGTGCTTTCAGATGGCCTTGCAAGTGTCTGGAGAACTGCGTCATTAATGTAGACGTAGATAATAGAGGCACTAACGAGCATTCTTTAGGACAAGATGTATCAAAACACGTAGAAGATCACACTGCGCGGAATCATCCGAGAAGGGTCAAACAGCGGACAAGTAAGGAAGACTACGGAAGACCACTGGAGGACTCCTGAAGACCACCAAAGACCTCGAATATGCCTGTGTGAGGGACATTTGCATATGATAATGAGTTCCCAGAAAACTAATGAATAGGTAAAACTTTTCTTGGCAATCTAATGAATATGTATATAGAACCTGTATATAAACTATGCAATTAACCTGATCATGCGCCCACAATAGGAGGAGAGATCCCCTGTGTGCCCAGCACTGCAATAAAGGATACCTGCTTAATAGTCTTCCAACTATGGAGTCCTGATTTCGGCTTTTCACGGCATCAGATTAATGGACAGAAAAATTTAATTTAAAAAATGGCTGCTATCTCATTTTCTCCTGCTAAATTGTTCAAAATGTTTTTCATTAAATTCTTTTCACCTTGAAAGGATTATGGACAGGGACAACAATTAGTGTTTCTAAGCTGGTATAATAAAGCACAGATTTTATTAGTAGTCTTAAGGAAAATACAGAACACTTAACAATAGGCCAAATGGATGATAACAATGTTCAAATGAAAAAGAACTGTCAGATTATTTTTTATCAACTTTGACTGAGTGCCAAAGTGGAGGCTGTTAAAATGGGACGCTATTGTGTATTCCTATTTGTTACTGGGATGAAACTTGGGATACTGAATTTAGTTTTTTGAAGCTAAAAGTTTTTTCCTGAACATAAACCAGGAACAATCAGAGCTTAAAGGGATTGTTTCTGGGCAAACAGGATCCTTCTTCTCATGACTTGGTCTTGGTTCACTGGCAGTTCGTCAAAGCAGACAGAGAAGTGGCAACTTCATAAAACACGGCCAAATTCCCAAGTTGTGTCCAGACAGGTGCCCTCAGTCGTCATAAGACTAGAAAAATCACATCCTGAAACAGCAGCGATGGTGGGTGCACCTTGGGGACTGGTGACCAGCCTGGGGCGGGATGGGGGGGAGCTGATGAAGAAAGGTGCTGTGGAGAGAGGTCTGTCCCAGCTGGCCACGGTGCCAACGCTGTAATTTTTAATTAGCTGTGTGTATATATACACATATATAATACACACTGTACCAAGAAAAAGAAAAGGGTTTTAAAGCAATATTTTCTCAACCCTGGCATACAGAAGTGAGCCACGGTAATTTTTTAATGCACACCTTGGTCTGTGAGGAGAAGCCTATGGGTATGCTCCTGCGTGGGCAGAGTGGGAATGGGAACTGTCAACCTTCAGCCCCATTCATTTGGGACCCCATCTGCCGTCCTTTTGACAAGACTAAAGAGATGGGGAAGAAATCAGGACATTAAATCTCACCTTTCTCCTGCTCTGGAGTGAAGTTTTACCTTCTTTATTCAAAGTTTTCCTGGACTGGCACTTGCCAGGTTGTGACAAAGTGAATTTCACAGCTTGTTTTGCCCCCTGCCCTGGATGGCTCAGAAGAAAGTGCTGCAGCGTTAGCCTGCTCAGGCTCCTCTGCCGGCAAAAGAAAACCATCTTTCCCAGCTCTCCGATGGCAGGTAGCAGGATGGCCAAAATAAGGTGCGGCTATACTGCTCCCAGGTCAGAAACTGACGACAGCATTACACATAATTTATTATACTCGCAGGCATATAGTGAAGATGTGAAAGCTCCTGCAGTTACTAAATGTGAACTAGTTAGAGATACCAGGCTTGTCCAAACCCAGAAATTTCTGCTAATTTCTACTCTTTGGCACAGTTTGCGTGCTGCCTTGTGGCACAAGCACATTAGGGTATCTAATGTACGTATACTACGTATTTGCTGTAGGTAGGGGAATGCCCCAAAAAGATGCCCAAACAAGTGCTCTGCACATGGCACTTTCGAAGGTTTATTACGCTCTATTATTAATGTTAGCGTGATTTTTAACTCTGGTCTGCCGCTGATGAACCCAAGGCAGTGCACAGCGAGGTGCTCTTTTCCCAGGAATTTGGCAGGTTATTTGACCCAATCTTTAAGACAGAAAGAATATGCAAAATTGTCTCAGCCTTAGGGTGGTTCTGAGGAGTTTGCTTTCCTTTTGCTGCCTTAAAGCAAAAAGGTGATGTATAAAATTTTGCCAGGCAGATTATTTCTACTAGGAGGCGCTCGCTGACCTGGGATCGGATGGGCCTCTCCACCCGCTTTCAGATGCATCCTCAAGTATGCGTTATCCTTAGCTTAAAACACCTCACAGCCCAGGGAACCACGGTGCGCCTGGGACTCAGATGCTGAGGCCATTCCCTCTTCCCAATTTAGGAAAGTGCTGTTTGTCAGGGTTCCAAATTTATAGATAATTTGACAGCTTATCTTTGTTGTTTGCAGGAGTAAGTGCAAGAGGCAAAGGCATTCTGTAAATTTAAGATCAATGCGTTAGACCAGTAAGCAGACTGAAGTCCAATAATGAATTATTCAATATTCCATGCAAAGGTTCCTGTAGTGAGGTGGGTTGTTGTTTTTTTTTTTTTAGCTTAAAGGATACTTATTGCATACACACTAGATTTAAATAATTTGCAAAAGCTTTTATTCTTCTTTGTGTATGTGGGACAAATGCAAGCATTTGTCAGTGATTTGTCAGCATCTCAGTGAGATTCCTGCATGTGCTTTTTGCTGGCTTTGAGCCTCAGTGTGAAAAATGTCAAGACCATTTCCAAATTCAAGAAGCATTTGTAGCTACAGTTTATGGTTTATCCACCATCCAGTTAGATTTATTTGAGATTATTTGGTTTTGTACGATTCACACTCAGTATTTTTTATTGCTGCATTGCATTTCTTGTGGTGTGTAAACTGATGCATTGTAGTTTCTGGAAGGCTGTGCAGTGATCTGAAAGGTGCTGCTAGTCCAACAAGGCCAAAGGCTGGGAAGAGCTTAGCACGGGGTGCTTTTATTTCCACATCCTCTTAGACCTCTGCATCCTTGCTCCTGGCCACACTACAGAGTGGGGTAGCTCCCTCCAGCTGGTTTCGTGATCCGCCTCCTTCCTCCAATGTCCTCAGCCCCACTTCCCTGCAGAGAGAGACTAGGTGGACAGTAAAGGCTCTTTTATTGACGGGTGGGAGCACGGCTCAGTTTTGCAGTCCTACATAGTGGCTGTCCCACGGGGACCCTCACTTCAGCAGAGACTGTAGCGGCATGCCCTTGGGACCACCGATTTGTGGCGGCCCTTTCACTCTGGAAGAAAAGAAGGCACGTTTGGGCTGATGGACAGAAGAGCAGGAAGCCCGACAGCCCCGATCCCCACCGGGCTGTCCCTTCATCCGCTGCCACCCACAGATGGGGAATTACGGGCGGCGGAGAGGGATGTCCCCCGCCTCTCTCAGCAGACTCCACGTGGAGGGCAGGATGGAGCTGACTCACTGTGTCTTCTCGATGTCCTCGATGCCTTCAGGCAAACGCACGTGGAGCGTCTCCGGGAGCAGGAAGGCCACCAAGCCGCAGCACACTGCTACGCCACAGTACGTCACCTCGGGCAGAGACCTCCACACCTCATCCAGCAGAAACACGAGTGGGGCCAAAGCCCCGCCGAGGCGTGCCATGAAGGAGCTGTACCCCATCCCATTCTGCCTGGAAACGTAGGGCACCGTGGTGGTGCAGAGCACCGCGAGAAAGAGATGGGTACTTCTTTCATATCAGACCTTGGGGAAAAGTGCAGACCCTCTGCCCCTTCCCTCTATTTTTCTACAAGTGCTGAAGCCTTCCCCCCCCCAGGTTTTTCCTCTGCCAGGCTTTTTCTAGGTTGTTTTTTCTAAATTTCTTTGTATCTTCCTACAATGGTAATATTTCCCAGAGAGCAACCGTAGCTGCTGTGAGAAATAGATTTATGTCTACTATGAGAAAGAAGCTGCAGTTCCATGCTAAAAATACCTGCTCTAAAGTTGTTTCTGCTTTAAATGTCTAAACCGCTGAGTGCATTTTCTACCCATCCCTCTAGTAAGTCCTTCGATCTGCTGAGAGCAAACCTAAGTCCCTCCTTCTCCCAGGTACTTCTAGGCAGGTGGCAGGCAGTAGAGATACCGGTGATACCTTTGGTCCTGCTGCGGCTATAAGCCCAGGAGAGCTTGGAGAGGAGGCCAAAAATAAGACCTAGGACCTATTCCACTTGCTAATTTTCAGGGAATGGGTGGCATTTCACACTGACAACAAGGATCCCAGGACCTACTTATGCATGTGCAGAGTAAGTACTGCAGAAGGAACTAATGTTTTTGTCTTTATCTGTCAATGTCTTTGAGCATGTAAAAATAAAAACCAATTTGAGAAGAAAAGTAGCAGATCAGCGTGGCCACTTCAGTTTAAATATGCATCATTCTCCACAGGCAACAGACCAGTGAAAGTTAAAGGACTACATGGCAGAGAATGGTACTCTGGGTAGGGACGGACAGAGGTGAAGTAAGCCACGAGGCCTGCTGTAATCCATGAGGGTTTTTTCAGACTTTCACAAAGAAACCAGTGAGGCGATTCCCTCCACCAGTATTAGCTATATCCCAAACTATGCTGGTGCTAAATCTGGTTTTATGTCACCATTACCTGGATATTTCAAATAAGCTCTCTTTTTCCTCCTGAAAGGCTAGTTAATTGCGGCTTTAATATCATCTGAAGTCCAGAAGACTGTCAAACATGTGGTAGTAGGTGTCCCTTATAAAACTTGGTATTTCAAATTATTGTTTTGGGGGTCTTTTAATGGTTATTGGCAGATTATCATAGGGGAACTAAGAATTTACTAAGCACAGTTGCCTTATGGAGTTCAAAAATCTTCCCACACGGAATACTCCTCACCTTTCTATACATCTTCCTGTCACCATAACCTAACCACACATAACCCAGGTAAAAAAAGGGTAGCTTTCTGCCCCTCTCCTGTGAGTATGTGTAATCCCTACAACCTTCTCGAGGCAAGGCATCAGTCCTGCAGGCTAGCCAACAGCACGTCCTGCTGTGCTGATGTGGAAGACCCGAGGGTGACGTCCCACCAAGGCTCTGGTTGTGCAGTGGGGTGAGCGGCATCTCTTACCTCAGTACGGTGGGGTAGAGCTCACAGGTGTACAAGAAGGCGGTAGTGAACGCAGCTTCTGAGAAACCTTTGCCCATAATGGCTACTGCAGAGCGCAAGGGGGTGAAGGCTAGGAGGAAAGAAAAGACATTTATGACAATGGTCAAAGAGCAGCCTCTAGGAAGAAGCTTCTTGTGGCCTCAGGTACAAGAAGGAAGAAGGTTCAATGCTCCTACAGACAAAACAGGGAGCTTCATAGCCCTGGAGCTGCTGCCTCCAAAGTCTGGACCAGTAAGTTCGGTAACTGTTAGCCCAAGTGGGAGCTGAACTGATGAAAGGATAGGTTCCAACATTTCCAACTGGACAATGTCTATAATAAAGATAGGCACTTCACCTCGCCATCACTGGACCCTCACTAGCCACTTCACGGTGACTGGAGACCATGTTGCTACCAGATATTAGGGCTAGCCCACATTGGCAACCTTGTCCCGCAGTTGCTCTTCTAGGAGGAGGACATCTCCATACAGAATTGCCTGTGGGCAAGATCTACTCTTCTCCTTCTCTAGCACCGCACAGAATGGAAACCTCCCCTCTAGCAAGTACTGCGTATAGCAGAAGAGAATCTTACGCTTGGGAATGACGATGTTTGCTCCTATGCATAGTCCGGTCAGGATGAGTGCCCACGCCTGACTCTGCCGTCGTCCAACTCGATTCACCAGCACGTACATGATCATCTTGGCTGGAATCTCAATGAAGCCAAAGACAAACTGGGAGAGATACATGTTGAGCCCAAAGCCAGTTAGGTTCATGCTCATGCCGTAATAAGAGAAGGCAACACCAAACCTGCAAAGAATGTGTGGAGATGGGGCTTAGGGAAATCCAGCTGGGAAGTGCAGGACAAATACCCTGTGCAAAGTGACACTGCTTACCACAGAGTCCCAGAACACAGCGAGATCTTCCGCAGGACTGGTGTCCTGAACAAGGTGATGTAAGTGTAATTCTCTCCTGGCTTTTTGTCTGTTGTCATCATTCTGAGGTCCTGGGAGAGGTGGAAAGAAGGAAACAGCTCAGCTGCTGTACATTTAGGATCCAGACATGAAACCCTAGACAGGGTGGGGCCTGTGTCCTTCCCAGCTCCATCTCCATCTTGCATTTTCCATACGTTCCCATTGCAGAACAATTCTCTGGCCATACATTATCAGAATCATGTCTTCCTACAACTTTATAGACTGCCTACCATTTTAGACCTTTTTTTTCTCCCATGGCCCCTTCTCCCCACATACCCAATGTGGCCAAAAAGGTTGCAGAAAAATGGCAGATCATCATGGTGTTAGCAAAGTCAGCGTTGGCCACTTACAGCGTCTTCCCCATATGGTTGCCTGCCGTTGTGTCAGGTCTCAGGCAGGAGCTAACAGTGAGCTGCATGCTTTATTCTCATGAGTGCATTTATATAAAGCATGATTATTTATACTCTATTTATATAAATACAAAGTCAGGCACTGAGAAGTGAGCCCGGCACATAAGGAAGAAGGGAGGGCTTATTCACAAAATCTTTTGGCAACTGAATTAGGGGTAAGTACCAGGAGAGTTGGTAAAGTTCTACTCACTGGCTGAGATGCAAGAGATCCACACAACTACAGGTCTGCAATGCAGGCAGCTATAACTAAGCTAGTTGCCATAAGCTCACTGTGTAGTTAATGGAGATCTCCAGTGGAAGGAATGGAGTCATTTTATTCTAGAGCAAACAACAGCATTTGGTCAAAAGGACCACGTGCTAGCCTCCATTGGCTATTCATTAGATTGCAAACTGTAAAGGAGACTGCAGACAGCGATGATGTGGACACCTAATATTGGGAGAGATGAATTCCTCTCAGGATGGCCTTGCTTCATCATGTCCAAAAATCATCAGCAAATGCAGGGTAGGACAGTTACGGTTGGTTAGGTTATGAATCACAGGAAACCTTGAGGAGAGAGTCTGTTTAGTTACATGTGTTCTCAAATCAATATCCTCTTCAGAGAAAGCAAAGCCTTGGCCAAAGCTTTTGCATAAACACTTAATCCCAGCCACCGAGCTGCATAGGGAACCTACAACTTAGATGGATGAAGAGGGCCTGCAGCATCTTGGACCAGAGGATCATCCTCTCCAGTGCCTTGTCTCCAACAGCATCCTGCAGTGGAGCCTGCAGAAGAGCTGGGCAAGCATGTAGAGATACTCCCCTAGAAATGGCACCACCTCCAGCCGTTCAGGGACTTTCTGAAACAGATGTGGTGTCTGGTCTGTCTGTTTAGCATCTTGATGATCTTTTCCCACATTATCTAGTGGTTTGTTGAACCCACGTTTTTCCTTTTATTTCTGTATACTCATCTCTGGATCTGGTAACTTTTGTTAATGCTGCAGTATGGCAAGTAAGTTATATATTTTTTTAAACTTTTACCTTTTTTTTTTTTTTTACCTTTTTTCACAGACAAATAATAAGTCTTTTCATCCAAATGCATAAGATGAATCATAGCACTGATAACAGACTACTTCTGCAATGCTGGGAATTTCAATATGAGATTCAAGTTACCCTGATGGCAGTCTGTCCTCTCTTTAATTTGCATGATTTGCTATTAAAATGGGCAACAAAAGATATTAACATGGAAAACATCTTTTAGTATGTATTGTTAGCCAGATTTCTTGGGATGTGGAAGGACAACTGGGAGAGCCAGAACCCCGGGAAACTTAAAATGCACATCAGTCAGTGATGGCTGGGGAACGAGGAGGGTGAGGGAATCTGCAGGCCTACTGCATCACCTACAATTAAGACAGTGCTGAACAGTTATGGGGGCTGGGGACTTGTGGAAATATCTAATAAAAGAGAAATCCCAGCCCAAAGAGCTCTCTGGTTAAAAGAATTGTACAAAATGAAAGAAAACATTAGGAAAGGGGAGAGGATAGCTCTAAGTAACAGCATGTTTCACTAGGGAAGAGCTAAGATTTTATTTCTAATTGCACACTATTCTTTGCAGTTTTTGGATGAGTGACAAAGCTTTTCATACTGAAAAAAGAATTTCACACTGAGAAATTCCTTAATCAGTTCTCTAAGACAATGCTATTAAACCTGAGCGTACATCAGTAACGTGCTGTGCAATTATCCAGAGGTTATATGTCTTTCAAACTCAAAGTCTTCTGAACTAAGGAAAATCAGTTGTTACCTGAATAAGTCATCAAAATGCACTGATGCCTGGTCAAGTCAATTAAGCAAACTTGAATCAGCTAAGTCCATGTTTGGATATGGACAAGAAAAAACAAGTATGTCCTTATAAACCTCATGAATCCAGCAAGGAGTCACAGCTGCAAGTCTTTCTCGATCGTGGTTCAGTGGTCACAGTATGGTGTGACTTGGTGCAAGGCTGTGATAGTGGAGAAGCCCCAGCTACATTTCCTAACCCTAAGAATGAGGGTGCAAGCCCATGCCCTTCCTCATGAAGCACTGCACTCTGAAATACAGTCATTAGCCAAGGCTGAATGAAAAAGGTTATAACTTGTTATTTTTACGTATTTAGTCAGAGCTACTGGCTTGATTAAAGGCAAGGAAGAGTCACACTCAACTCCTGTCTGCCACAACCTGTAAACTCATCATTCCTCACATGATTAAACACCACTTTTCTGTTGTAAATCAAAAGGGCTAATTACCTCTTCAACAGATATTAAGAAATTGCTCGTGCTGGCCAGGATAAGAAAGTGGTGTGGATGCAGAAGCATTGTGTGCACATGGAGATGCAGGTGGATCGTGACAGCAAAGCACAAGGCTCACATGCTGGTGCCACGGGTTTCCGATCTTCCTCTTTTGGTAAGAGGAAAACCAATGGACACTAAAGAAGAGATCAATATTTAATAAACCACAAACTTCTCTACCCACTGGATTTCACAGCTGAGCTTTGTTGCTCTTGAGAAGGTCAAGACGAAGACAAATCTTGTAGACCAAATTAGTCAGAGGTGACAGACGTGCAGCCATCCAAGCCTGGCTGGGAAGGGTTGTTGTGAACATTGGCTATGCTCTGGCGTTTCTCCAAAGGGAGACACCAACTTCTGCCTGGCCCTTGAGTCCTGCCTAGAACTGGGACATCGCTTGAGCTTGTCACCGTCTCCTGGAGCCAACAGGGTGTTCTTAAAAAAGCATCATGGACCAAGGTCTTGACATTTGTGACTCTGCAAAAATACATTTTTAAGATAGAACTCAGCACAAGATGAAGATCTCCAGATCAGCCTCATACCTTGAGCTTTGGAGTTAAGAATAGGTGGCTATTTTTTAGGGTTCTCCTTCCCCTTTATTTGTTCAGTGATCTAGCTGAGCATCTTCGCTCCATCCTTTACACCTCTGGGGTCAAGCAAAAAATGGATTCAAACCAGTGGGTACATGCTTACTTTGCCCAACGCCTCACCCTTGCCACGTTCCTTTAAAACTGCTGGCAGAGCCGTGACTGACTTGAGTGCAGAGCTTTAGCCAGGGGAAAAAGTTGATTATGCCAAATGTTCTTTACACCCACATTCACCACTGGGGCACTATGGCCGACAATCTTCCAGTTTCACATGTACACCAAACGCAGCCCAAGGTGGACTAGCTTTTGTATTTTTGGATAACACTACATGCAGTATCTCAAATGTAATATGAGAGAAAATATGCTAACTACATGCTATTAATGTGCGTTTGCTTTCTGCTACCACTGTACCAACACTTGGCAACCGCTACGGCAACCAAGAAGGCAAACACTGAGCTGCACAAATTGCTTGTGCACCTGCACACTCTCCTCCCTGCTATGGTAGTGATGCCTCTGCCTCACTTTTTCAGGCTGTGCTTCTCTCTCGCTGCCTATTTAGTCCAGTGCATTGAGGCTTCTTGTCATGGCAATAATGAATGGAAAGACATTCCACCTAATGAAGGGGATTTCTGGCCTTATGGGAGCTGAGCTGCTGCTTTATCTTTAGATGTGGGTGTAGCTGCTTTCTAGAGTAAAATGGAGCATGGCACCCTGTGGACCACAGATCACACTGCAGGCTGAGCATTGCTTCAGGTATCAAACAGCAGTAAAACATAGAGAAAATGGGAGAGGAAGAACATGTATCTAGATCTTCAGTTTCTCACCTCTGGTGAGACAGCAAAGTCTTTCCTTCCGTTCATTCTTGCACATCTAAGCAGATGCCTGTGAGCTCGTTTCACTTTGCCGTTGGCTATGAGCCACCGGGCAGACTCTGGGACCCACCTGGAGCGAGGAGAGAAGACAGTGTTCCTGTTGGCACTTCATGTTTTCCACCCCACATACATGGCCCTGGCCAAAAAGAGGGGGTCTTCTCTATGAGACTTCAACCTCAGCTAAAAATAGCAACTGTGGTGCATGAGAATAAGAGTAATGGGACGCCCTTGTTACACGTACATAGTGTTCTACCCTGAAAGGAGTACAGTCTGCTAATTGAAGTATGTCTAGCCAAAATTTTTATCATGTGATCTTTGATCAAAGCTTGAATTTTCTGAGCTGGTTGAAGTTTCAAACTCTTATAATTTAAAGTTGGCCCCAGAGAGTTTATATTTACAGATTCATGCTTTTGGGGACACTTTAAACTTTGAAATCGTAGGATATAAAAAATGACTATGTGGAAAGGATTTAGTGAGCTCTATACTTAATTAATTGCTAAACTTGTTTGTTTTTCATAATAATCAAAGCCTTCTGCACAAGACAGTCAACTGGGGTCTAAATCATTGCGGCTGTGGCCCCCAGTGAAGTATCCATGCTAGTCATTGAGCGACAAGGGGTGCTGTACTGCTGTAGAGCTAATTAGCAACTCAGAGGTCTGCTTAGCAGACCCGTGTAGGGCGGGAGTCCTGTGACTCTTATTTTTCTGTCTGTTCCAGCAAAAGATCCAGCACTTGTCATAAACTAGCATCTGCAACTCCCTCTCCTTGGACTTATTTCTAATCTTGCATCTGGTTGCAACTGATGGCCCTGTTTGACACGGAGCTTCCCAGGCCACAGCGCAGCCCATCTGGCCTAGAGGGTACGTGGTGTTTTTTGGGTTTGCATAGCAGTCAGGGTCCAGAAGACATTGGAAGTACCCCAGAGTGGCTACCTCCTGCTAGAACAGCCAACACCTACCTCCCGCTACCCAAATCTGTCCCCTGAGAGAAGTAGAAAACAGAATCTGCCGTTCTCATGGAGACTTTCAGCTGAGCATCCTGTGCAGTCAGTGGGTGGACTTACAGCCTTGAAGAAGTATGTGGGTATGAGGTCTACTGAGGTCACACAGTTGTCAAAATCTCTCATTGGAGTCTGCCACTGGAGTGGTCCAAGACCAGATCACTGTGAGCTGTTGGTGATTAATGTGCCCTAAATCAGGTTACAATAAAACTAATGAACAACTGCTGTCACTATTCAAGCAGTAGCCGAAAAGGATGTGTAGAGCAAAAACATTTGCAGAACTGGTCTTCTGGAAAATTTTCAACTGCTTCCCATAAGCTTATAACCCAATGCACCTTGGGAAATAAAAAGAATGAAAGATAGCATTTTGCACTCATTGCCACCATCTCCAGAGTATAGTATTATGTCTTTTGGTTGTCTAATGTCTCAACTGAGTTCTGACATTGTGTCAACGATATCTACAGAGCGTGCTAAATTAGATTTTGATTCCATGCTTCAGGGACTTTTAATTATCCAACAATCACTGACCTCTTGGGTGCTTCAAGTTTGATCAGACTACAGTATAATTTGTTGGAGAACCAATCTCCATGAAAGGCATTAACATAAGAGAAAAGAAATCAGCTATCATGGAAAGGGTGGGTCCAAATGTATCTGTGAATTTCAGCACTTCCCAGGACTCAATTTTTTATGGCTGGTTGTCCTAAAAAAAGAGCAAAACAACTCAAACTAAAAAAGTCAGCAGAACACATATTTTAGTTATGTTGGACTTGATCAGCAAAATATCAGATGTTACTCTTTGCCAGAAACCCCTCATCACCACCGAAACAATACATCTTTTTTGAGCCATTGATTAACAACAGCATCCGTTTATATCCCATTTTTCATAAGTATTATTTGAGATTTTTTTGCTAGATCTGTGCAGCTATTTAATCTACTGCTTCATGCTGATGGACAGACATAGTAAGCAAGCAAACCATAGTCTCTAGAAGCCTCTTTGACGGCAGCTGAAAGGCACTTCAGTATTTGGATATCACTCTTTCTGCTCAGCGATTCTGCATATAATTTTGGGGCCCACGTGTCTAACAATCAGAGCTTATTCTGCATCGTTTCCAGCTACAGCTCCCCATCACCCTTAGAGACACGTCTGTGATTTCTGCAGTGTGGTCCAGCACCACACCGATGTCCAAGAGGAACTAAACAACCACCTTAAGGTGGAGGAGACGCAGGCCCCCATTTCTGAATGTTTTCAGTGGGGCAGTTGTGGGAATACCTGCTTGCTTATTTCAACACGGGACTTTTGTCCAGCCAGGAAATGGAGCTGTTTATTCAAAGGACTGTTTTGGATCACTGAATAAGTTCATCCAATACACTTCACATTACAGTCACAGTATCAGTGAATCGACCCTGTATTCTAGTCTGTGTTACTACATGAAAAAAATAAAAAAGAAAATTAGTTTCTTTGATTAAATGAACCATGTCCCATTTTAAGGCTAAAGTATTTCTTAAGTAACGCTACAGGAGGGAAATAGCCCACAGAAAGCGGATGTCTGTGACCCATCAGGATGGTTACACAGCTAAGAAAGGCCATGGGAAGTGCAGAGATAAATGCACCTGACCTAGCCTGCAGGTGTCATTGCCTCGTATGGAAAAATTGGTACCAAAGGTATCCTCCCCAGTGAGGTGGGGACAGAGGATGGATAAATTATTTACCTTGAGCCTACCAGGGATTAAAGGCAGGGACCTGGCCTGGTCCTGCCTCCCTTTATTCGGATCGCTTTTCTTGCTCCGAGCCACGTCTGACAGTGCTTGCAGCACCAAATTCTGCTCCTTTGCGCTGCAACCTGTCCCCCAAATGCCTGGCCTCGGCCCCATTCCTGCCTCCTCCTTGTCCCCAAAGCCATGGTGCTTGGCTCGTTGGAGCTGCCACCCCTGGGCAATCCAAGTGCAAGACACAGACGAGTCCCGCTCCTCTTTGGGTTGCTGGACCCAATCCTAGGATCAGCGTTGCAACTTTTGCCCCTCTCACAGGGCAGAGGAGGCAAATCACAGCCCGCTCCCATCCCCACCAGCCGTAGGTCGCTGCACTCACCACAGGCAGACAATGCTCAGAAGACACGGTCCTGTTACGGCCACTAATAACCAGCGCCATTCCCGCACCAAGTACGCTACCGCGGCCAGCAGCATGTTCCCGATGCTCCAGAACATGCTAGTCAGGATCCCGGAGAAGGTGCGGTGCTCTACATCCACCCACTCCATCCCTGTAAGAGGGAGGCAATGTTCAGGTGGGACACACAGGACTTCTCCAGGAAGGGGTCTGCAGAGCTTTTTAACAAGGGCAAAGCGAGGTAACGTCCCTGGTCTTCTCCTCCAGGAAAGTTCTACTGTTTGGCTGACATTTGGCACATTTAAAATGTTCATCCACAATGGTTAACCTCCTGCAAAGCTGTAAGCAACTAAAATAAAGCCTTAAAAGAAGAAATACTGGACATATAGTAAGAAACAGTGCTAAAAACACCTTAGGTTATACTTTTTTTTTATCCCATTCAATAGCATTGAAATGGTTGTCTTCCTCAAAGAGATTATTTTTTTTTCCCTAATCATCTTGCCTGCACAGCTTCCCATTTCTCTGCCCACTCATCATTCCAGATTAAAGAAATATATTAGGATGAATTGTCATTCATGTGGAATCTATCTGGAGTAGGTAAAACCAGAACAGATGGTGGTCTCCTTGTTTGTGTGTGTGAACAAAAAGCCAATTTTCATGCAAAGATCTGCACATCTTGCTACAACCTCTAACAACCAGAAATGTTCCTCCCAAGCTCTACTTCATCTTGCAGGCATCGATCTTTATAACAATAAAAAACCATAGCAGGCCTTGGGATTTGTCAGGTCTCGTGTGGACTTTTCCAGTATTGAAGCCATTTTAGCTTGATTTTGGATATATTGGCAAAAATCCTGGAAATTTTTGCTGCACCTGTAACTTGCCCTTCAGTACAATGAGTCTTGCCTAGTACATCCCCACTGTATGTGCAAAATCATCCAGTGCTCTGTTGGGTACCCTGAAGTTTGGAGCTTGTTTTTATTATATAATTACCTAAATTCTTCAACTTCGGTTTTGCCTAGCTCTGTATGATTGGTTTTTTGTGTGGTTCTTTCCCCCCACTCTTTCTAAAAATACGGATTGGGAACGTATGAAAACTGAGCAAATTCAGGACTGGGGAGGTAGAAACATCCCGTGAATGACACACTGTCCTCCTCCTGCTGAGGACATGGCAACGCTGATGAATTGTCTTAGCAGCGTGTTTGAAGGGTGAGAACTCAGTATTAGAGGAAAGGGGCAGATGGTTTTTATTGTACTACCGATGATCCTTAAGAGGAATTGGGTAGCATGGATTGCAAGTGTTAATGTTGCAACAGAAGTACTAATAAGTGGTTGTTATATTTTGAGTAAACTGTTAAAGCATTAATTAGACTAACAGAAAATTGTAATTGTTGGATCCTCCCAAGTGGGATGTTCTTTTGGCTGCTGGTAGTGAAATTGCACACATAGCAATTCCCAAACTCCCGTTCCTACTAGCTCTGCCCTGTCTGGTAGACAAGTCCCTACCTACCCACTGCCTGTCAGAAGTCCCCGGGTACAACCGGCCACCCACAAACCCCCACATACTTACCCAAAGGCAATACAATAAGGGAGACGCCGCTCAGGGCCACCCCGGTGAGGGTCCGCGTGATGGCCAGCATGCTGTAGGAGACGGAGGCGGCACTCAGCATCCCAAATATGACGGCGCACACGAGCGACAACAGGAGCATGGCTTTCCGTCCGAACCTGTCACGAGCACAGGCTGGGTTACAGCGGCTGGAAACCTGTCCCAGGAGCAGGGTTTGAAATGGGGCAAAGCAGAGACTCGAGAAGAAAAATGAAAATATTGCCTGCCCTGCAAAGAGCCCAAGATGCAACACCCCAGAGAGGAGGAAACAGCTCTGCGTATAGCCGGTGCCACAGTGGTGCGGTCCCATTCAGAGGGCCAGCCTGCCCCGCGAGCGTCGGGCATGAGGCTCGCCAATGGAAAGAGCAGCACTGATCAAAACAATACATCGAGCTCCCCTGTTCAATGCCATCATCAAAAGCAGTGATGTCAGCTTGAAACCCCACGGTGCTGGCACACCCTGCTCCCTCCGATGGCTGTCCCCATGCCTGGCTCAGCATGTCCTCCTCCCCGTGGCTCACTCAGGACCAGCCACTGCCACCGCTCTCGAGGAGGAGAGAGAACCATGACACTTTCACCCTGATCCTTGGAAAGGAAACAAAGGTCCCAAAGGAAAATAAAAAGAATCCAATTGTCAGCCCACATGTGCAAATAGCCCTGATGTCCTAAGGGGTCTATGAGGAATCTGCTAGGAGTTGTTCACCAAGGGGTTTGGAAGCTGTAGGACCATCTTACCCCTGGTGCAGAGTCCTGCGTGGAGAGCATGGAGAAATACAGAACATCAAATGCACATGTATGTACACAGAGAGAGAGAGAAATAGGCTTATATGTATTTCTACACAACCTACGAAAATCTAAAATTCAAAATGGAGCACAAGGCATCAGTCTTCCGAAGAACATCAGCACTGCATGTGACGAAAGCTTAGGTTCAAACTGGGGTAGTGAATTAACCCTGTCAACAGGTAATGTTCAGTCTATAGGGACTGAAATCCTGGTCTGATTCTGGCATTAGGGCTCTCTTAGTGGTCACCTGAGAAGGATGGTGGCAAGAATGATTGCTCCAGGGGAAAAAGTGATGTGCTGGGACATAATGCTGCAGTAACATTCCTAAAAATGATCATAAATGACTTCATGCAGCAGCTAGTTAATGAATCTACTGGAGAAAAAACAACTTGTGGCTTGGGCCCAGGCAGTTTGCTGGATCTGCTTTGAAATTTAAGCAGAGACACTTTACAAAAGTCATCATAATGCCTCTGGGTCAGAGCAGCAAACACCCAGAAACACACCAGAGCTGGATTCTGTTTCCAGTAGGGTAACGGTCTAAGAAAGATTCATTTTTAAAGTGAAGATTTTTCTTGAAAATACACTTAGAAGGATATAAAACCATAAGACTCCCTGCAGGGAGCAAGGCAGCTATTTATGGACCCATTACTAGGCTCTCTCAGCAAATGCATGCCACCTGCTAGGGAAACCAGAGGCGAGCTGGCAGGAGTAAACTGCAGGCTGCAGGGAGGCTGCCAGAAATAATGCTGTTCAAATTGTCTTCAAAGGGAGAGGTAGGAAAGCACAACCTCTGAAAGATTAAATGTAGAAAATATAATAAAAGGAGGAAACTGCACAAGCCTAAAAATTAATAAAAAATCCCTTTTCATAAATATCCCAATCTGGAAGTCTGCCAAAGCATCATACAGCCAATTCAGTACAAGGACAAGGTACAAAAGGAGTGTTTGGAAAAGAGCAGACAACAGAAACAATATATGTATATATTTGCATATATATATTCACTGTGAAGGTTGTTGGAGGGTTTAACAGGGTACAATTTGTCAGTAGAGTTGTTTTCAAATCCAAACGTCTGTAGAGGCTTAGAACAAACTGAACCTGAACTGTAGCAAAATGCCAGGACCAGACGGTTTTCACCCTGGAGCACTAGAGGTGAAATCTCTGCATTTCTGTTAGCACAAAGAAGTGGGACCTCTTCTCTGTTAGAGAAAAGGAAGGCTGCTAATGGGCCGTCAGCTTTTAAGGGGTCTTAGGAGAGACGCGGGGCATGACAGCTGAGGTTTAACAGATCTGCCAAATTTACTGCGACCATCTGATGCTCCCATCCAGTCACAGAGCTCTTTAAGTGCCTTCTGTAGTTCTCCACACTCAGATCTCATCTCTACCAACCCGGCCACTCAGCAGCACCTCCCCACTCGCTCCTTTTCCAGTAATTTATAAATGTGCTGAAAAGCACACAAATCCAAGCACAGGTCTCCCTCCGCTGTCTCAACTAAACGCTTCCATCGCCTCTCTCCTTCCTGGCTTTTAATCAATTATTTAGTCACACAGAGACCTTCCTTCTTATCCTAGGGCAGCTCAGTTTCTTTAGGAGCCTTTGGTAAGGAAACTTCTTGAAATCTGCGTAGATGGTATCTCCTCTGTTCACATGCCTGTTAGCGCATTCAAAGAAATTCAGTATGTTTGTAAGGCATGGATCTTTTGCAAAAACCCTGCTGATTCTTCACTAGTGTGTCGTATCTACCCATGCAGCTGCTGATTCAATCTTTCAGAATAGTTTGTACTAATTTGTCTGGTACAGATAGATGTCAGGCTGCCTGGAACATAGTTCCCGAGATCTTTTTTGGAAACCAGTTTAAAACTGGTTTGATACATGATACTTTCCCAGCCCTCTGCTGTGGAAGTCACACAATGCCAACAGTGTTCCAGCTTTTTCATCCCAGATTTCCTATGGCGCTCTGGGATGACCACTCCCTGCTCCTGGCATTTTACTGGCATTCACCTGGTGTATTTCTCTATGTCGACTTCTATCAGCTTATTTCAAAGCTCCAGCTCCAACACCTGCCCCTACACATTCTCCCGCCGTGAACACAAACTCATTTCTGTCTCACACTACAGCCTTTTTATTTCCAGATGCTCCTTTTATGCCTCTATCTTCTACTGGCTCTTCCCCCTCACAATCCATTTGAAAACCAAATTATTTTTCATTTTGCTCTAGCAGAGACCTTCTCTTCTGCCTTATTTTGTCCTGCTTCTTTTCATGACTCTGAATTTCTTTCCCTCCAACGGTGCTATAAAAGCATTTTAGATACAAAGCCAAGACACACAGTTTGAAGATCAGCCAGATGTCTTGGGTCCTTGTAAAAGTATACTGATACACTCATATGCAAAGATATAGATGCAAAAATTCCCATCAGCAGCGCAAAGTCTCTGGGTGTTTCATACTGTGAAGCTGGTTCCCCTCTGCCGTGCAGTGATTTTGTAGCCTGTTGTACCCTAAAGGTTTTTTGCTCCCGGAGGAAGGAAATTAGGAAGCAGTTTCCTGTGCAGGAAACTCAGATATTAAATAATGAATAGCGTACAGTGAAGAGCGCATCCTGATTGCACGCCTGCACTATGTATTCTCTGCTGCTTGCAAAAATATTTAGTTTCTTAATTGATGCCCTTTCTAGGTTATTACTCAGATTTTTTTCAGGTTTACATTATCACATTCTAACATTTAACCACAGAGAGCAGATTTGCTCCTGTTTTCCTCGTTGCCTCAGCTCTCACTTGAGGAATGCCTCCCTGCTTCTAATAACCTCCTTTACTCTGCTTCTCTAGTAATGACAGTCAGGTTTTGCTTTCCGGAGACTCTTTTTTTTTCAGCTATAGCATGCATTTGCTCTGAGCCCCTCACCTGGGTGTCCTTAGCCAATTTCCATGTAACTTGCAAGGAGTTAACTCTTGTTTTGGTTTTGTTTTAGCCACCTTTCTCCTTTTTGAGGCAGTTGTCTTTTCTGAAATTGGTTTCACGGACAGTGGATTTTTTTCAGTTTTTACTGTTCCTGCAGCAATACTGACCACAGCATTGTGGTCATTGCTGCAGTGCTTCTTACTTCTAACCAAGGCCAGAGCTGCTGCTTTGGTGGGCTGCTAGCTGGCCGATCCATGGAGCATTTAGCCCCTGCATTGCTTCCCAGTATGACTTTAACCCAATTTTCATGTGAGAGGCTGGATTCTCCCTTTACGATTGTGTTTTCTCCTTTCTCTGCCCCTCTGATTGCCTTTTGCAGGTCACAGGTTTGCGAAGATCTCACCGTGAACCTGAAGCCCTGGAGGAACAGCTTGAAAAGGGTCAAACCTGTCTGAAAGGTATCCGAATACCACGGCCCCCATCGTAACGCCGATGAAGAAGAAGGTTGCGGTCGCCTGGTTCAGTCCGCGCTGCTCGCATACGAGGTCCCACTGAAACACAAGGCCAAAATGACACTTAGTGCCCAGTTGCCTTTTCACACCCCTTCCCTCCGGTGGTCAGCTATCGTGTCTTGCAATTTATATTGGCCGAATCTGATTGAGGGGTAGAACCCTGCACTAAACTGCACATAGGACAGTGCCAGAGTCCTGAAAAATAGAAAGCTGCATCTCACAAAACTCGTGAGGCCTCCCAGTTATCTATCCCCGCTGTGACAGCCTCTCTGTGGACACTTGTTGAGCATCAGAAAGTTCTCCTGGGTACCGCTTATCATGGAGAGTTCCCCCTTTTCTTCTCCTGACCCCTGCGGTAGCTGCTTTCAACCTGCCCGCGTATACGTCTCTCCCAGCTCCCTCTGCCCTGCTCCTGGGACTGCCCTGCTGAGATGGGCATTTGCAGGGTGCCACACTGCAGCGAGCTGTAAGACATGCCTCAGCCTTCATTAGGGAATGTCATGTTGATATCCAGTTACTCTTGCCCTGGCCAGTTTCTTCTGAAGTTGTCGACGCAGGGAGGAAGGAGGGCAGAGGGGGAGTCAGACCAAATACTTGCTCTTGATGCCAACTTACTGATTTCTTACAGAGAAGTTGGTCTAGACATTGTTCCTAATTAAGTTAATGAGCATCATTTTAGTTTCTTGGAGGTGCAAACGTTGCTAATCATTACAGAATGCTGCGGCCAAGCTGCAGAGTTAATTTTCTATATGTGCAAACTTGGCAAAACTTAATTTAATCATCAACCCAGCCTTGCAGCCTCTCTGACAAGGCCAGCCAGACCTTCAGCAACCTTTCTTGCTGCAAGAGCAAAAGAGCCCAGAGAAAGCCCTGGCCCCTTCACCGTGTCCCCAGGCCACTGCACCCATGGGTGCAGCATCACGAGGCTCCATGCTCAGCATCCGCGCTGCAGGGTACCTCCCCTGCTTTTTCCTCCAAGGGTGCTTTACACCTTTCTCCCCAAAACAGTGCAAAAATAAGGTCCAAGCCTGGGCACATCTGGCCCTCACCTCTGTGCCTGCCAAAAGCAGGGGCGTTTGGGTGGTGGGGAGGAGGCACCAGCTCTAGGTTAAGACTTAGTCCTGCTCTCACTGAGACAGTCAGCACTATCGTTTCCAACCCAACCGTGCCCCTTTCATCTGACCAAATTGTCCCGTTCCCTAAGACCTCCTGTGATTTGGGCTGCTTTTCAAGGAAGGTAAAGCATTAACACCCAGAGGTATCACTGCTGGTCCTAGCAAAGTGTTTCAGAAGGTGGGTGGTTAATGTTTGATGGGCAGGGACCTTGGGCAGGCTCAAGGTTCTGGCTGGCCAGCAAGCGGCATGTCAGCAGGAGACCCTTGGAGAGAACATTTGTCTTGACAGCAAGAGACACTGGTGGTAGAGAAGAGAGGCAGCACTATCTTGGGGAGAAGAGGAGGAAGCCAGAGATCAGTGAGAAGGAGTGGGCAAGGGAATAGAAGTTACAAAGTGTTTGGAAAATCAGGAAAGCAAGTCATGGGCTCATATGAAAACCTCACAGGGTGCAGTCCTGTGCAAATGCCATGTGGCCCAAGCAGAGAAAATCCACTATGTGTGTCTTTCCCCTGCACCCCCCCAGCCCCCTGCCAATCTCTCAGTCACCTGGAGAAATTAAGATGCTTATAACGAGAAATGTTGGCTTCTAACTATCAATCTAAGCAAGATGATGATGATGATGATGATGATAACAATAACAACGACGACAACAACAATAATAATAATAATAATAATAAAAAAAAAAAAAATGTTGGCTTCTAACTCTAAGCTTCAGAGAGCTTCCCCATCCCAGGAAATCTTCTCTAAACAAGTCATTTCCACTGGTTACAATGCAAAGATTCCCCTCTGATTCTGTGCAGCGGGCAAACACCTCTCCATCTGCTCCTCAAAACACTGAGCTAATTTCATTTCGGCTAGGTCACAGGCCAGGCGTTACCTGCGTGGAGATGGTGGAGGTGAACTGCGAGTGGTCATAGACCCATCCGTGCTGGCACTCCTGGATGATGGAGTTGTTTTCTGGTTGCAGAGAGGAATTGAGCAGCAGGTGAAACTGAGGCTGCGAGAACATCTCGCAGGACTTGAAAGTGCCGTCGGGCTCCCGGGGGATGCTGATGAGCAGAACTTCCTCCATGGTGAGGTTCACAAATGCCTCTTGGTGTGGAATTGCACAGTGATGAGAGGGGGTAGCAGCAAGAAAATTGTGCAGCAGGAAATGCATGGGAAGGTTCATTCTTGGAAGGCAGAGGATAAACAGAATCAAAATCTGGAATTTGCCAAAGCCATCGATTTCCAGCAAGAGATCCTCAAATTTCATTTTTTCTGTGGAGTTTGCACGTTCAGAGCAGCTGTGTACTAAGGAGCAGCAACATGAGCTTGAAAAGCGGTTTCTGCCCTTGGAGCTCAACTTCCCATGGCTTTTCATATAGACACTTCATTGGACTTTGAGCCCTTGCTGAAAGGTTGTCAAAAGTCACGATGAAACTCTCCATTTGGGGTAGAGCCAAAGAAATTATCCTGGGTGCACACAACAACCATTTCAAGTGGACCCAGCACAAAGCGCCTTCTCTTTTCTCCTGTTGTGGTATTTGAGAGGGTGATCTGCATTAGGAACGGAGGCTGTGGGAAAAGTGCTGTGAAAACACTGTCGTTTCTAGGCTGGGGATACCATGCAGCATCTCGGGCGCTGCAACAAACTCTGTCTAGTGTGAGGTGATGACCAGCCAGCCCAGCTGGACCATAGGGAGAGCAGGGTTGACCCACTGTGTAGGGATGCCCAGGGGCACCAAAGCATCAGCTAAGTGGTTTTTTTTTTTTAGTATGGTTTGTGTCAAGTCATGACCTGGGAGCAGGGAGTATGGAGAGAGTGAGAGGGTGCCCAGAAGAGATTGAGTCTCTGGATGGATGCAAACAGGGAGGGGAGCACCCTGGGGAGAAAAGGTGAGCTGTGGGTGAGGGTGACCTGCTCACCAGTGTCCTCCAAAGGATGGAAAAAGTGAAAGTGTTTCCCCACAAAGTCCCTTTCTCCACCTTGGGAGAGTGCTTTCCCAGGCCACGTGCAAGGCAGTGATGAGAGCTGCAGTGCCGGCACGCAGAGAGGCTGGTCCTGCCACGTTAGGGGCCATGACTTACTCCTGCAAGGTCCCAGCCACGTGCCGGTTTGCTCTGGGGACCGATGCAACAGCCGAAGGAGTGAGTGTGCAGCCCCTGACAGGGCCACCGGTACTGCTGCCACCACTGCATGGGGCTTGCATCATGGTTCTTCCACTGCCTGCTTCAGGGAGCGTTTTCCTGGAAGAGGTGGGTCTTTAATGTGAATTTCCACTCTTCTTATGCTCTTAACCCAGAAAATGAGCTCTTCATTCAGCCGGAGCCACTTCAGAACAAGAATGGACGGTGCATCTGAGAGGCTGAAAGGTGGCTGGTCATCAAAGGTGTGTAACACACAGTTGTATATCACACAGCTGCTGGGCAAAAGCTTTCGCCCCAGGGTTGCGGGGAGCAGAAAAATTGCTGAATTTTTTGGAAGAGTTACAGAAACAATGCCTGGAAAATGCAGCAACTGGGGAGATGTGGCATCAGAGCTGGCACAGCTTGGTTCACACAACCAACATGGTTCAAAGAAGAGACCCTAGTCAATGAGCTAGGAACAAAAAAAAAAAAAATATCCAGAAGTGGCAGCTCCACGTACCCCAGGCATGCCAGAATTGCCAGGAGGTGTATCAACCTTCTCCACAGCTGGCAGAGACCTGGCTGGGGGATGACTGGCACTTCAAGACAAGGTAGACACAATTCCCGGCCCCACAGCTGAGCAAGTTTAGGAAAAGAGATGAGATTAGGGCAGTTAAACTGGAAGCAGTGGGAGAAGGGGCTCTACCCTGACTCTGTCTGGAGAGCCTGCAGGACCCTTTCCCCCAAGTCCCTTAACACCCTCGCCATGTCTGCATACAAACCATGGGCATGCTTCCCTTGCAGCGAGTGCTCCGGACAGGCTGGACCCATGGAGCAGCCCCTGGGGATAACACATCCCAGACGGTTGTGTCCCAAAAGATTCAGGGAGCAGTGCATCATGCAGCAAGCAGGGGCAGCACCCCGTTGCCCATCCAAAGGCTACAGCCCCTTTGCAGGGTGCACGTAAAGTAGCACAGTTACTGACAGCTTGCTCTGGGTTATCTCCTGCTGTATCTTCACACTCTGCACCTCTCTCCTCACAGTCTGTGTCCTCCCTCCTCCACCAGCCCTGCAGTCTTGAGAGTTTGTGGATGCTGACGTGTCGTCCCAAACCTTTCTCCGAGTTGTCATCCTGGGACATGCTCTGCCTTAAAGCAGCTCTAGTTTACCCATCCACCTAGAAAGCGGTGACTTTTGGTGTTGGGATGCAGGCACATCAAGAGGCTGGGTACAGATAAAGTTCTGCTTTATTAAAAAAAGCGGTCCGCTGCCAGGCGCTGCCGAGAGCTGCCTGTCTGGGCTGCCTCGGCCGGTGACTGCCTGCCCTGGTCCCTGCAGCAGAAGGCTAGCGAGAAAGGTCTGTAATGCAGCAGGTAGAGACAAGGAGGTCCAAAAAAGCTTTTTGTAGGGCCTCCTGCTGTGGCTGAATGCTCAAACTGAGTGTCGCCCAGATACTAAATACTGCAAAGGCGCAAAGCATACTGAGCAGGATAACACCATGCGCTCAGGCTTACGAGGCAAAGGTTGCCATGCTGTGACCTTAGGAGATCTTTGCTCTTTTCAGCAGCATTCCTGGTCGCCCATGTTTAACTAATGCGCTGCCCCAGTCTTTGCTACGAACCATTTTGGTGGTCATCCTGGGATGAGCATGGAGGAAGCATACAGGAGTGAAGCAGGGACATCTGATGACGCTGTGCCTCCAGGGTTACAGTTTAAGCTGAAGTTGAACTAAAGGACAAATTGTTTTTCTTCACCACTGATCTTCTGAGAGCAAGGAACAGAAACTCTCATTGATATGCTGTTGCATATTTACACTGCAAAGCAGCTCCAGCCTCCCCATCAGAAATGAGGTTACGGGTCACTGCTCTGCAATGCCTGGGGCTCTGTTGTTCATACTGCAATTGCTTAAAATGTGCATCAGTTGATTGCTGTATTTCTCTAACCCAAACATGCTCATTTAACCAGTCAGCAGATTTAGTTAATGACCACCATGTGTGCAAACGCTGTGACTGACTATGCCCTACCACCTGGTTAATTAGACCCAGGACCTGACTCGGATGGCTTGGACTTTCCCGGCAGCAGTGGGAGTGGGTGGACTGCTCTGCTGCTGCTTTCACGTGTAAAACTGGAAAGAAGAGTTTACTTTTTGCTTCACACGTGTACAATTTTCTTTCGCAACCTTTCTTTCTTCTCCTTGTTGGGATGCCAACTACTCTTTGAGAGGGAAGACTGTTAAATGACTCAGTCACTAATGTGCTGGCTTCTCTGTTTCAAGCAGTAATTTTGTAACACCTCGCATGGAGCTGTAATAGGCTGGATGGTGAAAGTAGTGAGGGAGTTGATTTGCTCCTTTAGCAATGAGAGTCACCCCACGGGTATCCCAACCGCTGCAGGGTAGCTGGAGATCTGATCAGTTGTTGCAGGTTGGTGCTTAAATAGTAATTTTCTCCTATGGGAAAGCTGCAGATCCTGAAATCCTTCCTCCCCTCCGAGTTATGCCTGACTGCCATGAAAATATGTGTGCACCAGAGCCAAAGAGCCAGACTAGCCTTGCTCTCAGAGGGCAGAGCTGTCTCCATCTAACTGCAGCTCACTGCAGGCTGGGATGCATGCAGGAGGGAGATGAGCCACAGACAGGGAGTCTCCTTTTTTTCTAGTACGTGCAAAAGCTGTTTGGACAGTGAAGTCCTACGAAGTTGGCCAAAGTCAGCTAAAGATGCCTGCAGTGTCAATCTAAGGTGCCCCATAACACAGCGCTGTGTCCAAATCCAACTGGTTTTGGTCAAAGCTTCTTTTCTTGCCTATCAGAAACATGAACGTTCATCCTGCTTTAATGCGAAACAACGAGACCCACTTCCATGTCTTCTGCCATGTGTGATCATGGGTCCACAGCCAGCGCTGGCATCCTGTCTGCTCCCTAGCCAGACCCTGCAGACCTGTCCTGTGCCCCTTTCTGCAGTCATCTTGTGGAACTATTTTCTTTACGTTTTCATCTCACCAGTGCTGTTGGGAAACTGTAGCAGGGCAGAGATTCAGCCCAAATTATTAGGCTGCATGAGGGAAGGGCAAACCCAAACTACTCCTTCAGCCAGGGAAAGAGAGACACAGCAGGAATGGGAAGTCCAGCCAGGATCAAATGTTTTCTGGGGTGAGATACCATCTGACTGAACCACTGTCACCTGCAGAGGATAATCAATCCCGTGTGAAGTAAAACGTTGCCAGGGAGCTCAAGACACACACCTGCTGGTTCAGGGAGGAGAATGAAGAGGGGATGAGCCAGGACCCCCAGCGCTGGCCATGCCCTCCCCAACGGGGCACAGACCCGGGGGGTCTCAGCATGGCTGGTAGAGCCAAGGGGGGGGACAGGGTCCATCAACAGCCCCAGACACAGCGAGGGGACGAACCAGGACCAGCGTCCCTCCGGAGAGCCCGGTCCGGAGCAGGAGAAGGGGCTGGAGACAAAGCTACAAGGCAGGTCCATGGTCCATGCAGCAGCCAGGGCTGGAGATAGGGACACATCTAACGCAGCTCGGACAGGGATGGGAGACCCATGCCTGAGCTTAAACAAAGTCCTGGGCCAGAAGGTGCATGGATGGCAGGTGCAGGGTAATTAACACCCAGTAGTGCCCGTGAGGCCCTGACACGCTATATCTTAAATGAAGTGCCAGGGTTTTACATCAAAAAGTCATTCAGTGCTGCCTGGGGAACTTGGGGCACTGGCTGGAAGACTATTTTTGGAAAGCTTGTGCAGACAGTAAAGGTGTGGGAGTGAAAGCACACACAGTCACACACTTTCTTCCACTGAAAGAGGAGACGGGGAGACTGGATGCTGCGAGTGATTTGTAGGTAATTACTGAGTGGGTGAAGCGAGGTCTAACGCTCGCCTTGCTGGTGTTTCTCTGCCCACGTGGCTGTGTGCTCATCACGTCCCAGTGGCTCCACAGCTCCGTCCTGCCCTCCCTCCCCCTCTTGGGCAATTCCCAATGGATTCCTCCCCAAAAGGAGTAAAGAAATCTGCAGAGTGTCCAGGGGAGCTGCCTGCAGCATACAGTACCAGACCCCCAGTACTGGAACTGCTCCACCTGCCTGCACTGATCACCTTCCTCCACTAATTACCTTCCTTCCACCAACTTTCTCTTTTAAACCTAAGCATCCCCTAGGTCCTACCTTGGGAGACTTCAGTTTTGATTTTTCTGCCCTGTGTTTAGGTAGGGATCATCTGCACTTTGCAGTTTCGGGAATACAGGAACTGACTCAGGCTTCGACCCCTCAAATCAGTAAGAAACTCAGCCAATGCTCCATCTCCAACCCTAGCAAGAAGCCTGGGAAAGAGTGTAGGAACAGGGCGTTTATCTAGTATTACTTTCCAGATGGTCTTCTTGCCTCCAACTTATTCCTTGTTTGTGGATACAGTTTTTGTAACTCTTCCTATTAGATGCATTGTCCCAAACTGGATGCTTTTGACAGCTTTCAATTTACAGCTATGCTTTGGGTTAAAATTCCAACATAATTTTATTTTTAGGTAATTTTATATGCCTGCAGACGGGTCATATTGTCATGTATGTAATTGCTGAGTGTAATGTCATGTATGTAATTATTGACATGTAGTTTGTGTCTTTATGTTGGTTCATCCCAGTACACAAGTTTCTGAAGTTCCTTAATTCATCCGTTTTCGCACCTCATCTTCTGACCCATGCATTAAAACTTTGCAACCCCTGTGGATCCGCCTGTCCATCTGTCCTGCGTGTGGCATTGAGGGTATGTCGGAGAATGTGGCTGCAGGGAACTCTTCAGTGCAAGCCAACCGCATGGCCATTCCTTGGCAATGCTGGCTGTTCCAGAATGTTCTTCCTGCCCTCACCAGCTCGGTGTCCTCCTGCTCACGAGACATCCCCTTAAGTGGTTGCTGGGGTTGCAAAGGCGGTGGCTGAAGAGGGAAGATGGTGAGTTGCCTGCACCATGCCCACCCCATCCATCGCAGGTGTGCTCACCGATGGCAGCTCTTGCTGGACTCCTTCCTATCATCAACCTTACCTGAGTGGATAGTTGTTGCTTTGGTCTGCACCTCATGCAGCTGGGCTTTTTTTTTTTTTTTTGCCATTTGTTGCTGAAATTAGAGCTTGGTGGCCTCTTGACACCACAGACAAACTTGCCTGGGCTTCGTCGGAACGCGCATTTACAGGACTCGTGGCAGTGCCACATCTGGGTCTGCAGCGATGGCTCCATTTCAGCCAGCATCCCCCATGGGCAGCTGTGGGACAGGCCCTGGGAGGGTGGCTTGGTTGGTTTGCTTTCGGTGTAGGATGAACTCCTCAGCCGCTGTCGTGCTCTGCACCTCCACCCCAACCTCGCAGTGTTATTTTCTTTGTCTTTGAGCTTTTTTCGTAAGTAATGAAACTAGTGTAGATGCTGTGTCTGTTGGTCTCTAGGTGCTCTCTGCAGCCAGACACATTTTAGCAGCTTCCTTGAAGCTACAAGCTTGACGGACCCTTTCTCACATCAGCGGTCCTTGGGGCTGGCTGACTCCGGAGCCCCGCTTTGAGAGTCCATCATAGCTATCCTCTGACATTAGAGGGTAGATGACGGCAAGGCCAGGAATAACAAGCAGGAGCTGTGTTTCCTTGCAGTGCAAGCTTCCCTTGCAGTGCTGAGGCACTTGCGTGGGTTGCCTTGTCCCCACTGGGGCTTTTCTCGTCTTGAAATCTCTCAGGGTGGCTGCGTCAGATCTGCAGAAGAAAAAGATCTCTGTCCCCAAAAGCCTCTTTGGTTTTTCCAGCTATATCAGCTGGTCCAAGAAAAGATATCGCCTCCTCTTACAAACCTGTCTTTTCATATTTCCTGAAATTGTTCCAGTAAGAGCAGCCTGTTTTAGTTTCTTTCTCCACTTGCCTTCTCACTTGACAAACGCAGAGTGCCTCAGCCAACGCTGTACCCGGCACCTTGCATCTGACAAACTCGCCTTCCAGAGGACCTCTCATTTTACCAACGAGGGGTGGGTGATGAAGCCCATCCAGCAACCCCTCCTGCTGGCAGCCGGTCCATGCAGTTCTGAAATATTTCTCAATTTCCCAGTTGATGCTGCTCAGCTTTAACTTTTGTCTGCCTGTTCCTGACATGGACTTTAAGGAGCTTCTTAGATCCTGGTGTTTCTTTCTGTGGATTTAGATTCTGTGCTAGAGTCAACTGTGTTTTCTTTTGGCTATAGGAGAAAGAATAAAATCTGTCATCATAGGAACATCTTTCCAAGGGAGCACTTATATTTTTTTCTTTTCTTCACTCTCACCAATTTTTCACAGCTGAGAGGAACTGATGGTGTTCTCCTGTCAGATTGGTGTACCCAAAGAAGACTAAGCTTTCTGCTGCTCCTCATTGCTCCTTAATGGATTACCATGGGTTACTTGCTTCCAACCCAGCTTAGTTGTGTCCTGGGGCTCGGGGGGAGGTTGGCAGCTCTCACCCGTGAACAGTGCAGCTCAGTGTATAAATGTGGAAATAGTGTTCTGGGCTGTTTAGTCAAATACTGTATATGATTAGCTATGCAATGTAAAAAAAGGAAGCCACTGTATTTGCCTGACAAAGCCAACTTCCAGAAAATCACATTGACTGGTACAGATTATAATGTCACCCTGTAGTTTTTTTATCATCTGAAATCTCAAAGCACTCGTTTGGTGTGTTAGACCACAATGATGCTAGCTGAGGTATTTTACCATATACTCAAATGTTTCAAATAGGTATTCCAGTCTCAACCACAGCCATGAAATTAGGACAAAGTGAATTCGAATTTCGTGTCCTCCCCATCTCCTCCTGCTGCTGCCTGGGAGCATTAGTGCCTTGTAAACACTATTTTAATCAGTGATTTGAGCCACATTTAGATTATTTTTAATACCTAACCATCTTCACTGGCTAGTGGCCACACTTATTTCTGCCTGTCGTCGTCCCCCCCCTTTTTTCTCCTGTCTTTTATTTATTCATGGAGCTGAATATCATTTTACCATTTGTTCTCTGCAAAATCCTATTCTTCTTTTGACTCTGCTTGCTTTGTTTCTGCAACATTTGATCTCTGCAATCCATATCAGTGGCTGATGGACTTGCTTTGCTCACTTTTTGTAGCAGTGAGTAAATCTGCTTTATTAATTGGATTGCATTTATCACGTCCTTTAAAATACGTGTTAATAAAGTGGGAATCATGGCACAACTGCCAAGATACTTGCTGTCAGCCTCATGCTCGCTCCTTATGCCTTTGGGATGGCCAAGTGGGACTCTATGGGGAGACAGTTTCCTGGGAGCATCGTTCATAAGAGCAGCCGAGCCTGCCTGGGGGGGACCTGTGCTGGTGCGTGGGCAGGGAGGGAGAGTCCCCGTCAGCTGGAGCCTGAAGCATCACCAGAGATCAGTGAGCAGACACCAGCCATGCTCCTGGATCCAAGAGGAGACCTAAAGAGACATTTTCACAGGACTTGGGTGTGCTGCAGACAGTTGGCTGCAAGCCAGGGAGCCCTTTGAAAACACTGGTGGGAGTGAGCATGAAAAGAGAGACCTCACCTCACAGTGAGCCGGATGAGAAGCTCTTTATAAACCCTTTAATTGTTACGCTTCCTTATCTAGCAGCTCTCAGTTTCCTTCTTTTTGTTTCTTTTTGAGGTGCAATGATGTTGTTCTAGAGGTACAAAGCCTTTTTCATGTTGGCATGCTCACCTGAGGGAAAAGGCACTAAGAGATCCCCCTCAAAGCACTCAAGTCCTTTGTGTCATGTTCAACTATAATCATCTAGGGAGCTCTTCCTGGGGTGATTTGTGTCTTCCTTCCAAATATGAACTCCTGATAGTTTTTGTTCCTCTACTAGAAGTGATTCAATGTTCATGTTCTTCAACTCTAAATCCCATCAAACTCACCAATACAGTGGGTTCTCAGAATTAAAACCTGTCTTTTGACATAGTCTGAAATGTAAAACCCTCAGGACAGAATCACTACAGCTGGTCTAAATCTAGCACGTGAAACAGCAATGCCTCTTCCTGCAGGAAATTATCACCTCCATGCTATCACAGCTACCAGGTGTTACATCCAGGAAAATTTGGGTCCTACCTCACCAGCAGGATTTGTGAAAACCTCCCAGGCATTCAACTTTCTTACTACTATTTCTTCATCCCAAACCCTTGGATAATGGCCACATGGTCATTATTTGGACATGGCCAGGGTGTGTCCTCTCCCGTACTGTCTGCCATCCCTTCATTGCCATCCCTCAACCTCTGGCCTGGTTAGCTGTAAATGCATGTCCTTTGGTAAGACAAGAAAGGGAACTCTACACAGCTGAGCAGAGAAATCCAGTCCCTGAAGCTATGTGTGAAAGACAGTGTTGATCACATTAACAGGGTCACATGCATAGAAATACGGGCATAGCTACACACAAGGTGATCTGAATCAGACACAAGGCGGCTCAAAGGAAACTCAAAAGATGGTTGTAGCATCAAGCTGGGTTCATGTCCCATTCCATGGGGATGGGATGCGTAAATGCCTTTGTGTTTACTGGTATCTTAGCTCTTATTTTTGCTGGCTCAACTCAAACCCCTCAGACCAGGGTTCAGGCTTCTCGGAGTTAAGCACCAGATTTGATGCCAAACCCTGGTTCGAGTTTCACAAGAATATCTCTAGGTTGCGGGAAAGACCGCTCTGAGAGAGTCCGTGAGCTAAAGCAATGCCAGAGGGGAGAACTAAAAACAAAAGCAAAAGTAAAATTGTTGAGATGGTGACACTGAGCAGCACAAGGGCTCGCAGACAAAATGCTCAAAAAAAGCAGCAGAGAAACTGAGATGGCAACTGAGCAACAGGAGAATGAGCCTGTTTCAGGGAGCAACAGAGGCTGACACCCACTTGCCAGCAGACGTCTGCTGTGTGCCTGCAAGCTGGCCGTGAGGTTAAGAATGTTTAGCCAAGCAACGTGTTTGAGCCCTGTACTACCTGCATCAGGCTACAAAAGATGGTTCTCTGCTTGTAAGCTGTGTCCAATCCTGTCTGCAAAGTGCTCAGTAAAGGTGCCCAAGTGAAGGTGGCAAAGGGCTATGAACTTACCAATTGATGAAGATGATCCTTCATTGTGGGAGCAGCTCGGAACACCTGGCATTTGTTTTCAAGAGTGAATGTTAGAATTTGTTGTGCTGCATGTTTGCCAAGCCTTTGAAGAACTAGTTTTACAAGGTCAGGTCGGAGGATGGCCTGGTGTATGCCTGGGAAGATGTGGCTGAAGACAGTCACGAGTATGTCTATGGAATGTTTTTATCTTTAACTGTTCTGAGGACTGGCAAACATCCCAGCCAAGCCAGATATGTGCTCCTGTTTTAGTAATATGTAAGTATGCTGTAAGAGACAATAAAGAAGTCTTTTTGCCATTGGTTCGGAACCATCTTCTTGTCATCCTGAGTGCCTCTTTCATCACCGCACTTCATAGCTGCCCTGTTCCCTCTTCCACCACCCCTTCCCAAACCTAGGTAAAAACCTGTACTACCTATACCTGGATGTGGTCTCCACCCGATAGCCACTAGGCAACTTGCACGTGGTGAAATGACTGTTGTAGGCCCTGCCCTCAGCTTAAATGTCAGACTGTCAGAGAGTATTAAGTCAAACCGTGCCAAGTTACTGGTTTGCTTCTGCTCCACTTCCAGCATATTAATGTGCAGGTCCAACTGCAGCCCCAGATGGCTGGTCTCAGCACAGAGTACAGATGGGACCAGTGAAATATTGTAATGATCCCCGTGGTGCTCAAATTGGGAAGATCTTATAAAGCAGAAGAGCAAGAGTCCAGTCGTGCAAAACACTGACCCTGGCCAGCTCTGGAGTTCAGCGAAGATCCCTCAGGCAGGTCCCAGATGGACTGCCTGGACCAGCCAGGCGTGGGTCCCGCAAACAACCGCACAAATGTTACTCAGCTGTGGCATCTAGGCTTCTACCCTAAAAGCATCATTTTTTTTTGTTAAAAAAAGCAGGCTTTGCTCTCTGACAGATGTTGTTTTGGAATTGGATAGCTGAGCCTCCTGCCTGCAGTGTGGTTGTGAACAAAATTCATGGTGCAGAAACACTTGCATGAAAACCAACAGCCCTGCTCTGGTGCGTTCTTCCAAGCTGTCCCTCTGACCTCACCTGCTCGCATGAATCACAAGCCACAGGAGAAGAAAGAGCCAGCATTACCACTGTGGTATAGGGAAAGGCTGTCAGCAAATCGGACAACTCTGAGCTTTTGCGTACCTGTTTACATCCACAAGGCAGGAGCCGCATCCTTGATGCTCATATTGAAACAAGGGAACGCTCCTGGTTCTTGCCGGTATGTGTTTGGGGATTGGTCGCAGCCAACTGAGTTGTCACGATGTAGGAAAAAAATAACGTACCTTGTGGGGAGATTTTATGGGAACCTGGGGCACAGCTCTGCCGTTTATGGGAACGGGGGCCACAGCTGCCACACAGCTGGAATGAAACCCAAGCACAATCATAGCCAAGGTCCCTTGCCAGCAATTCAGGTGGTATTTCTGCTTCACGTGTGGCAACACCAATAAATGGGAGAAGACAGCAATGAAAAGGTAGACAGGCTTTTAATGGCATGATCAAGAATCCCCTTTTAATAACAAATCTAATGACAACTGTGTCTGATATGAACAAGAAATGGCATCATCATTTATTTTTTTTAAGACGTGATCTTAAAGAAGTTATGACAAATGCCAGGTGGATCTGTACACAGACAGGGCCTCTGTGATGCATGCCAGATTTTATGGCCAAGAAATTTGCCATGCAGTTGAACCGGATTGTGGTTCCTCGGTCGGAGTCGTACATTCTGTTTGCAGTGTGTAAACATTCTCCAGCTGCTTTCCTAAAGAATGCAAAGAAGATATGTAGAGAGATTTAGCCTTGGGACCCAGTTGCATTTCCAGGCAGGCAGTACCAAGGAGCAGAAGTCCTGTCTCCAGGCCAAAAGACTTTGTCAGACTGTGCCAGAGGCGAAGGAAAACAACATAGGTGTGCCAGATACAATGTCCGAGTGTAGAGTCACATGCTATCGTGTTAAAAGGAGATATACAAAATTATCTGCGTTTCCAGCTCCAATTCCTGTCCGGAGAAGAAGCAGCCCAGGTCCCATAGCACAGCGGTGTCGCTGGCACTGGTTTTCACACACACTGTTACACCTGGACTCCTCGCCTAAACCCCCACGTCCTGCAGAGCTCATCACACCATCTGCAGGCGATGGTCCGAGAGCCTCTGCCTTGCACCCCGGCAGCCGTTTACCCAAAATGCTGAGTAAACGTCAGCCCCTGCCTCCTCCAGCAACCTTGCGTCAGACCACCTTGCGCTCAGAGGCAATACGAGGCAAACCAGAGGCAGAGCAGCTACTGGCAAGCCCCATGCTGATACCAGACCAGCAGTACCCTCGCCAAAGCAGAGATCTCCCCCCTGTAGCCCCCTCTGATTTAGGAGCTAAGAGCAGGAGGAGTTCTCACCTTGCTCCACACCAGGAACCCACATCTGGATTTGCTGTGGTAGCTCCCTTCCTCCTTTTAGCACAGAGGGCATCAATGCGGACTTCAAACCTGCTTTCCAGACATTTGCAGCTCCAGAAATAAAAGGGATAACGTTCCTCCTTATAACCCAGAGCACCAGCCTGCATGGTGCAGGGCCTGCTGCATAGGTTGGTGGCCAAGTCTGCCCCAAGCTTTGCAGAAATCCAGGAGGGCTTCAAGCCCCCAGCCGGAGAGGGACTGACCTGCAGGGAGTACACAGTGACTCTGAAGACAAGATTTGCTAGAGGAGGTATATTAGGCATGAGGGGACTGGAGAGTTATGGCGTACCAATCACTGTCATTCCATGGGATTCTGGCTGTACTTGGGATCACAGCTCACCACAGCCTGCAACCAGGGCTATTCTCTGGCCTCACAAAGATACCAACCCCAATGCTCATGGAGATGCTGCCAACCTGTCTTAACGTCAGTTGGCTCTGCCGTTACTATCAGCATGGTCCCAGCCCCTCGGAGCGCAGCAACAGGCTGAGGAAGAGCAAAAGAACCATTCAGGGTTTTGTAGAGGACCTTGGGAGCCCATGGACACCCACCCAGTATCAGTGGTACAGGCACGCACCGCAAGAGGAAAGGGCCTGAACAGGAGCCCAAGCTCTTTCCCTTGTGTGCAGATGTCGGAGTAGCTGGCAAACAGATGGAATCGAAGGTGGTTGCAAACTCCCAAGCGGTCCCCGTGTGCTTTGTGAAACCAGCCTAGCGCTGCTGGAGCACAGGCATGTTTCAGTTAAGCCGGAAGAAATGCATTCGAAACCAAACTCATGTCCACAACGGGACTTTTACTGTGTTCACAAGGTTAATATAACTGCAGTTGATTGATGTGTGGGGCAAGGCCGTAGGTGGGCATCGGTGTCTGTGCACATGGAATAGTGGTGGGATCATGCCATGGGTCAGTAAACTATACAGAGAAGAAGTGTGCTAAGGGACCATCGAGCTGCTACTGGAGCTGGTCAGGCTATCAATAGATACTTAGCCATCTTCTTACAGAGGATCTACACTGAGAAAATACCTCCATGTTGGAAAGGAGAAACATCAAGGATTTTCTTGCCCCAACACAACTTGCTTTGGATTGAAGCATTTCATGAGCAAACAAACCATGCTTGTGTTAGTCAAGGGCAGCCATGTGAGCAGGGATTCTCCAGACCCCGATCCATGCCACACAAAGATGTGTGGCAGTCCACCAGTTACTACCACTCTGATGGCAACCATGACGGCTGCCAACCATCCAAGCTGGGGTGTTTTGCCCCCGGTTCATGCTCAGGCGAGTGGAGCCTCATAGCTCACATGCGCTTTGGTAGAGTGGTACCCTGTTCCTCCATCCACATCCACCGCACACAGCAGTCAGTCCTGCACACATCAGAAGTCACATAGCATCAGGGCACTTCTTTGAAGGTAGCAGGATCCTTTTCAACCTTTAGCCACTATATATAATGGGCACTACTTATATTATATTGTTATAATAATATATATATTATAATATTCTTTACTTAGAAAGGGCAAGCAAAGTCTCCTGCCTCTCACAGATTCCAAGCACAACTGACTCAGAGAGGTCTGCTACCAAAACACCTTTTGCACCAAGACAAGCAGAAGTGTTTGTGCTGCCAACCAGCCGGGTCAGTTAAGCAGCTCCATCCATGTGTCCAAGCCCCTCCACAGCATTAATCCGATTCGTGCCATCGGTCCTTTTGCTCCCTCTGCTCATATAACCTGTCGTCACACTGGCTTAGCGCTGAGAACTGTCTTTCAGATTTGCCACTTGGCACATCCCTCCCGTATCCCTGTTTCTTTGCAAACATCTCCTGGCCAGACAGCAGCCGTTGACTCATTTTTACTAGCCAGCGTGCCACCTTCTCAGCTGGCAGCTAAGAAAGCAGACGGGACCTTTGCAGACCCCAGCAAAGTGAAACTCTCAGCAGAGCGTTTGCTTTATCGTATGATACCAGGCGCTCCCAAAGACACTTATGGTCCCCATACACACAGGACCCCAAAACGCTCCCCTGAACAAGACCTATCGGTTTTTGCCACCCATGAACATGCACGCACAGATGCAAGCATGGTGGCAGCCTGTCCCTCAAAACACACACGGGCACAACCATCTGCAGCTGGCCAGGACAGACCCTGCAGCAAAGACACCGATGGGAAACCACATGGTGTCAGGCTGTTCCCCGAAATTCCCGCAAAAATGGGAAACTGCTGGGAAGCCTGCTTCTCCTCCCCTGACCCCAAACAGTTTTCTTTATTCTTCCTAGCCATTTCCTCTGCTCTGGTCAGCTCGATCATCTCTTTGATCTTCTCTTCTTTGCAGTGAAGCAAGGAAGCAGCCGCACACCACCAGCAGTGTTTGAGCAGCCCTACGTGTCCTTGAGGCTTGACTTGCACACCATGTTTCATGGCAGAGAACAGCAGGGTCTTGCCTCTCCCGCCCTTCTGGGATGGGACAGCCCACCATGTCCTACGATGCCAGACTGGATTGTGTGGCATCCCTTAACCACCTAACTTCTCCCTAACATCACAGGCCTCATCCCTTCCTGCCCCCAGACATGATCTCCCATGTTTGCTCCGGCTACGGCAGGTGCCCTTCCAGCCTGCCTGGAGGAAGGTGAGAGGATGAGAGGGCACAGAGGAGTTGTTGACCCTTTGGCAGGGCTGTTTTCACAGTAACGCTAGCAGACAGCATCACTGCTGGTCCACCTGCCTGCCAGAAAAATCCCTCCAGAGAGACACACGAGAGGAATGGAAACTTCTGCAACCAGGGTGTGCTGAGCACCCCAGTGACAGGAGAACCCTGAGGTCACGCTCACCACTGAGCAACTAAAGGGCAAAACCTTGAGAATCGGAGCCAGGGAGGAGATCCAGAGCAGCACCTGCATGGCAGGGGCTTTTCCGAGTCCCTCTGCGGACACCTGAAAGAGGGATCAAGCCATCACCTCCTGCAGCACGTGGGCTGCTAACATGGGGGCTTACGAGCATGCCTGGGCCAGGCAGCACCCTGTGACCGGCTCTGCCAGCGAAACACGGCTCTGAGGATCACCTCTTGTTAGCAAATTCTTGATAGCCACTTGACTGGAAGAGCCCAGCACCGAAGCTCCTGTTAAAAATAACTTCAGTGAAGGCATGAAAGAGGCAATGTGACATCCAGCCAAGACCACAGCATCACTTGCCACTAGGAAGGGGAGAAGGTCCAGAGACCCAAACCTGTTGGACAGTCAGGCCTTGCAAGAACAACCCTCGGAAACCTTTCAGTGACAGCACCCGGCAGCTCCCGCGCAGGCTTTCTGGGGAGAAAGCATTGCTGCGGTCAGCCAACTTTTACTGCCATCACACCTGACGGCGTAGCCCACTCTCATCCAAAATGACCGGGCTGCGGGGCACCACGCTGTTGACGCACCTTCCTGCTCCCCTCCGTGCCAGGGACAGCTGGGAAGCAGGGCTGTGCTGGGGCAGGGAGCCTGGGAGCACAACCACGAGGAGAGACAATTCATGGCAGTCCTAGGTCTCTGTAGACCCAGCTACACCCTCAGCCCAGCCCTGTCAAACAACACTGGGAACGGCTGTTATTTTCTGCGCTGGAAATCTTTCACTGGCTTTCTGAAACCTGCGGGACCCATCTGGTGGCTCTCCAACTGTGTGACAGCTTTGGCATGTGTCTGGCAGGACCAGGAATCTACTGCACCACAAAGAGAGATGATACCTTGGTGTTACCAGCATCCTGCCTGCTACTTGTGGTTGGGTCATGGTAGGAAGACCTCTTAGAAGACAGCTAGGTTTCTCAGAAAACCTTTTAATAAGAAAAAGTCCCCATGTTCCTGTGAAAGATTTCACTGGACAGTCGCTTCGCAACTAAAAGCCTGCCTGATTTCTTCATCTGCTGTTCTCGGCTACTCCGTCTTCCCTGCTCTCATGTGCCAGATGGAAGATCTCTGCCTTGGAGCTTCCTTCCTGACATGGGTATACCTGGGCCATGGAAAACTCTCCTTTAAACTTTCTCTTGAATAAATACATTGATTGTGCTTTATTGGCCTCCCTGATAAGGCAGGTTTGCTAACACTGTTAATAGTCCTGTAGCCCTCTTTCCAAGCTCTTTCAATGTCATTTTTGGCATGTGCATCTAAGACCTAGATGGAGCATCTGGTAAAGGCTTCAAGACAAAGTCTTACCATCTGAGCACTCTAAAATGAATAGTCCCCCAACAGATTAATAGGAGTGCCATTATGGTTTATATTTCTGGAATTTATTTCTTGGGTTTATTCTGTTTTCTAGTTTCTAAACATGCAGGGCATATTTAGATTGTAGTTTGACCCACAATTCAAACTCACATGAAGTTATAGTGCCACCAGAAGAAGTGGTCACACTCTCTGTCCTCTCCTTCCCCCACTTCTGTTGTGTGACCAGATGCTGGACCAGACTGATGAACTGAACCAGATGAAAACCAAACCAGCAAACCAGAGTGCTTGGTGTCATGCCAGATCAGCATTTCCAGCCACTTCACCAAATAGCTGCCCCGGCGTAAGGGGGTGGGATAGTGCAACGAAGCAGCTGGAACTTGGAGGGACCACTGCTTTTGGTGGCAACATCAGCTCAGTCCATCAAACCACAACCTGACCTTGGAGGTCCCAATGCTTCTCTGCAAAGATGAGGGCATGTTTTTAGACTAGAAGCTGTGCTTCTTACTCTACCAGGGCGAACGATGTCAATGGAAAACAGCACTTTGAGCTAAATGAAATAAATTCTTAGCATCGATAACACTGAGACTGTCATTCCTGTCACCTATTTCTAGACATTTCCCTGTTCAGATGTCCAAGGAGTACCCTTTTGTCCCAGCCACCCCATCACAGCTCTCATGCTCCTTTCCAGAACAGTTCCTGTAGATGTGAACAACTTCAGGATTACTCGGACTCGATGGCCATCAGTGTGACTGTATCTATGTTCAAATGAATCAAAGTTATCCCTGTCCAGATTCCTCTATCAAGCTTTGTTGTCTGCAAATAGTAAATATTTGCAGCTAGTTGCAGCTGTGGGAATGGGTGTACAGAGCAGCCATATTTCTGTTCTGCCTCATGCAAAGCCTCTTTTAGGCATGACAATGGTGTGAAGCCCCAAGTATTTGGGTCTGGAGTGTTTCCCTCTGTGAGGTGCGGGGAAAATTTTGTGACCACTTCGAGATCTCATCAAGCCCAGACAGATATCAGTCCTCCTGGCTTTCATTTTCAAACCCTCCTAATTAGTCTGGGGGCTAAAAAGTTGGTTGGTTTAGTTCTAGCTGAGCGCTAAGCTTCTGCTCTGATAATATTACTTGCTTTTATGTTCACATTGTTAGTTCTCACGCAACGTGTGGAAGAGCTGAGCACCGAGAAAGACACAAACCCTATCTCTGCAACTCAACCCACTGTACTCTCGGATAGAAATGCACAAGGTACCCACGGCGTGCCAGCAAACCTCTCCTCGCAAAGCAGCAGCTTTTGAGTATACTACAGGATAATAATTTCCCACCCTGCCGTGTAGGGGAACTTTCAACCACAGTGCCAAAATTCACAAACACCAAGAGCGTGACAATAAAGCACAAGGAATTTAGGTGCAAGGGGCACCCAAGCTAAAGGCATCCAGTGACTATTCACATCTTCAGGATGGAGCTGTGTTTGGTGGACTACAGGTCTGTGGCACCAACCACACTCGGGTCAAGAGGAACCACCCGTGTTGGGAGATGTGGTCTCCACAGATCACAGTTTGGTATTTGAGACAGAAGCGGCTGCAGTGTGCTCCCTTCTACATCAGTTAGCAAGGGCTCGTGATTTCCCAGCAAGTTAATACATCCCTACTTCCATCTAAATACCCACCGCACAGGCGTCTGCCGAAACAGCAGCAGCGTCGCCGAGCAGCAATGCCAGACGGCCTCCTCCGTGGGCCATACTGGAGCAGGTAGGAGCATCCAGCATTCTGGATGTCTCATCCTGCCTGTCTCCCATTCCCACCTGCAGAGGCATCTCTGGAAAGAAGAGAAAAGCCCCCTCCACCCTGCCCCTGCTCTTATCTCGGCACACAAGGACGCATCCATCCCTCTTGGCTAAGCTGGTGACAATCCCTTGCTAACACAGGTGGCAGGAGGCGAGCCAACACTCAGGTAGATGGTGGCGGCCGAGGCTGGCGTTTTCCCGGCACGGAGACAGGAGGGAGCTGCCTGCGGGACAGGAGCCTTCCTCTCCAGCAGGCCTTGCTCTCGTCACCTCCGCTCCTCTTTCCAAAGCCAGGGTCGGTGTTGGCGGCTGGTATTGCTAACAGAGAGAGGGGAATGCCTGGGGAGGGAGGAGGGTCAGGCACTAGGCAGGCTGCCTGGGTCGCTGCTTGGTGCTGTGCATTAGCAAGCGTGAGCTGCGGGCTGGATGTCTCCCTTGAAGAAGGCTCCGTGGCTCAGAGGCTCTCAGGCCCGTGGGAGCTGATTGCGACGGTGTGGGGTGAGAGTGAGTGAAGCATTGAAGTACAGCTACTGCTATACACTCGTGGGTCCAGCATGGAAGGCTGTGCTGCAGCATCTCAAGTGTATACTATATGCAGAAGTTACCCAGTCTGTTGGGCTGGCAGAAGAAGATCATTATCTGGCAGCTGCCTTACTTTCCAGGGACACCTGCTTTCCTTTGGTTGCTGGACTCTGAGTCTGGGTTTTTCCTCTTTGTCGTTTTTTGGCCACACCAGGAGAGGGCAGGGATTCTCCTGTCGGCCCCGGGGCCGGAGCTGGGGGCTGAGGTCGGGGAGAAGGAGGAACTCGCTGAAGAGCAGTCCCTGGCTTATGCTGTCGGCAGGGAGAAGGACTTTCCCTCCGAGGCGGCAGCTGGCTTCTTGGGGAAGCACTGGGGTTTCTTGAAGGAAGGACAGGGCTCCGAGGGGATGCACAGCTGGACCTCCGTGAGCTGCTCCGTGGAGGAAAAGAAGTGGAGCTCGGTGAAAGAGGAAGCCGACTTTGTATCTGCGTTGTTCGGCACTCGTTTGGGACGCTTCCAGCTGGTCTCTGTGCCTGAAGCCTGCAGGGGAAAGAAGAGGGAGGATGAAGGGGAACTTCTGTAAGGGGCTCCAGGCTCCTGGCAGGTTTGGCATGAATGTTGCTGGGCAATTACAAGGAGTCTCCAGCACCAGGATGACAGGAGCTATGTTGTGAACAAGACGGGACACTGGTTTGAACACCATCCTGTAACTCTTGATGCCGTTAACCACTAAGTGTTTGCCCTGATCCTCCAGCACCCTCTGGGACAACACGCAGGCATGGTTTGGCCGATAGCATGTATCTGGGATTCTTCTTAACATGCAACATGGACGCAGCAACCTTTTTCAAGGCAGGAGGTACAATCTGGGAACGTGGGCATGAGCTGGATTACACCAGCTGGCCTCTGACGGCAACTGTGCTGGAAGATAAACCAACCCGCAGGGATCCCCTCCTTTCACTCCACGTCTCTGAAAGAGCAGAATTTGCTGGACCTGTGGCAGAGCCACAGCAGCAGCTCTGCTCCTGGGCTAGACCTCCAGCCCCAAGGCCAGGCAGAAAAGCCAAACACCGGTGAATTCAGAGGGTCCACCTCCACTTACATCTCTGTGCTTATTTGATAAGAGAGTCAGGTACCTCCAAAAAAATCAAGGCACAGGGATGTGTAGGGAATTCAGACCACATGGAGGTGGTCCACGGTGTTCCAGGTCACTGCCAAAGCCCATGCATGTGCACCTCCCTCTCTCCAGCTCTTGGCGTGGTGGCCATCTCCTGAGGCAATCACAACTGGCAACCTCGCAGCCCTTGCAGCTCTAATTGCAATAGCCAGGCCAGGTCTCCCTGCAGAGTCACGGCCATGCCAAGCGTGCTGCAAAACTGAGAGCTCAACACTGGAGGGATCTGCTGTTAGCAGGATCAGACCAAATGAAAGAGCTCGTGGAGATGAAGAAGGCTTCAAAGCTAGGGCCAGTGAAGAGGGGCTTGGCCCCTTGGCCAGACTGAGCCGAAAAAGACGGAGAGGTGGGAATTTCACATACCGGTGTGCTGAAATGACTAGGAAACGGGGATGGACCACACATTCAAGCCAAGTGAAGGGTAAAGCAGTGGGAGGTGAGCAAAGCCCTGGCTGCACCTCCTCAACAAGTCCAACATTTTGCATTGCTCACCGTTTTGGTCTTACCTGTAGGCAACAGCCGCGTCCTGCGGGGAGCTACATAGCACTGCCATGGCGACGGCCACGGAGCTCTCAGACTTTGCTGCCTCTACTGGTGTTTTCACTGGCGTGATGGGCCGAGGAATTCTGCTCTTTGTGCTTACGGGTCTCTCTTCCTTCCCCAGGAGGGCAGCCTTCTCCTTCCCTGCCTTCCTTGGGATGGAGTCATCGGAGTCGTGGGTGTCCTCCTCAGAACCAGTGGCCGAGAGCGTTTCCGAGGCCCGCCGCCTCTCATCGCTGGAGGACGCTGAGGAGGAAGCCCCTGAGGCCAGCCGAAGGAGGCGGTTTTGCCTCTTCTCCATCACTAGGCGAGCCAAGTCGGGTTGCTTTGCCCTCTTATAAAGCCTCTCTTTGGCCGAGAGTGAAGTTGAAAGGTCTGAGCCGGTGTCCTCCTCGGAGAACAAGATGGGTATCCGACTTCTATACCTGGAGCCCAGAGGTCTCCTGGGGCCCTGCTGCAGCGTGTCGAGGAGGGTCTCTGCTCGCTTAAGGTGTTCTCCCACCGCCGCTGACTTCTCAAGGTCGGGCTCCCTCGTAACCATCTTGCCAGGCTCTTCCAAATCCAGTGAGAGTGGCACTTTGTCGGAGAGCTCTGGCTTGTCCTCGGGAGGCTTTGCTATGCCATTGGGAAGGGCCAGCTGCTCCCCCACTGTCTCCGAGGTGGTTTCAATGGGATTAGCCGAAAGCGCGCAGCTCTCTGTCTCTGCCCCTTCTAGCCCCGAATGTATGCTTCCATTCTCTACCAGCGCCAGGTTGTCCTCCAGCTCTTCTTCGACAATGACCTCCTCAAACTGGCCTGGAGGGCAGTATTCCTCATGCCTCATCAGCTGGCCGCTGGAAGACATGACATTTAAGTGGGTCTTTTCAGCAATATGAACAAATGTGCGCTCAACTTTGGTAAAGGGGGAGGAAGCTGTAGCCACTGCCACGGGAGGCTTTGGTTCAGATTTAAGGACTGAGGACAGGGTCCCTGGCTCGGATACATCCAGCTGGCTACCCATAGGCTGTGGCCGCTCGCTCTGAGGTGTCAGTGCAGCAAGAGTGCCCAGATCAACTTCTGGAGCCAAGTCTGTGGTCACCGGAGACTTTTTCAGATCACCTGGTGAAAACAGCACTAGTGTTTTTGAGCCTTCCTCCAGCTCCAGGTCCCCATCAGCAGTGGATGCTCGACCCTTAGATCCCTTCTGGTCATCAGCCAGGAGCGTGGATGGTGCGCACTCCTGGCTGCGCTCTGTGCTTTTTTGACTCAGGTCGCTGCTGGAACCACTGTGCATGTCAATCTCATCCCCTTCCTCCTCTGCCTCCTCCTCCTCATCTTCCTCCTCCTCGTCCTCTTCCTCGTCTTCTTCCTCCTCCTCTTTTCCATTCATTTCCGGATAAGACTCCAGAGGTTTGCAAGGAGCAGTCAAGACAACATTTGAGAAATCAACTTTCTTTATCCGCTGGGATACCTTAGGCTTTTCCCAGTAGTCTGACACATCTTTTCTGAAGTCTTGATAAGGCAAACTTAAAGGCACCGCCTTGGGCAGACCATTCATTTCAAATGACTTCAGTATATATGCCTGCAAGAAGACAGATATGACAAAAGAAAAGGTTTAGTGTTCAGACGTAGCATTGACACAGAAGACATCAGGATCAACAGCAGTGGAAAGCATCTAGTCCATCACACTTCCAAAATACATGCCTGAGCAGTGATCATTCGATTCGTACAAACCTTAGAAAGGAGAGGTTCACAGACACTTATCAATGAAGGCAAAAAAATGTGCCAAAGGAGTTCCTTTGTTACCAGTCTTTAACCTGGACCTAAAAGAGCTGTTTGCAAGCAATTCCTCAGGATTTTTTCACGTTTCCCAATCTTCTTCAGTATTTACATATTTATTTAGGTATTTATACGTTTACATATTCAATCTTTCCTTACTGGAACCATTCAGGAAATCGCTTTTATGCCCAGGCCGTAGTGACCTCAAGGGGCCCCTCTGGGCTAGATAGATAAATTTCCTGATCACTTTCCAGTACCATCCAACATTGTCACCGGGGCTATAACGCTGGTAGCGCTCCTGTGTTCCCCTGCTGTCCTATTCATACCTCCCTTCTGCTCCCACGTCCCTCCAGCAACTCCTAATTCTGTCTTCTGCAGGCTTCTGCTTTCACTAAAATGATCAGCAAGTAAGTCATGAAAGCTGACATATAAAGTATCATTATTAGACTCTGGGGTGTCCAACCATTAAAAGCAATGGGAGGACAGGACAGTTGGTGGAGGCAGTGTTTCTCGAGCAGCAGTCTGTGGTGGAGAGACTGCCCGTAAGGTGCCAGGAGTGGGCTGTGAAATGATTGCAAATAATAAGAGAAAGGCGGCAGCTCACACACACATGCACACACTTGACCAAACAAGCAAAAAAGGGCAAAATAAATAGGAAATGCCTCTCGAAGTTTGGCCTAATTAACAATTGGTTGTAAATGAAAACCACAGCAGCACCACTCCACAAAATGAATTTTAAAAAAACCATTTAGGTCACGCTTCTATTAAGAGGGCTGGAAAACAAAAGCCTCTCCATAAACTCAATCAGTCAATAATGCACCACATGTTACCCTTGAAAAGTCCTAATCATGAACAGAAGGGCTCCAGACATCTGCGTTTTCAAGCGGCATTTGACAGCATCAGAGGATATTTAGGCTACAGGACTAAACAAGCACCCATTTAACTGTGTGAGCTACAGAGCTGCCAACAGCTAGCACATTCACCTGGCTATGGGAACAGATCTTTTTGTCTCTGAGCAGGGGGGAAGCCCTCAATAGCTTTTCAGCCCAATGACACAATTTCAAATTGTGCTGAAAATCTGCATGTTATTCTGTGCAGAGCAACTGCCCTATTAGTATGCCTAAAAAATGAAAGATCTTTATGCTCATGTGTAACAGGGACATTTCAAATAGACTGGTGGGCAGCATCAAGCTGTTATGAATGGTGATAAGTTGTTATCCATTTAAGATTTCTTTTTATATCTTATAAATTAAAACACAGGCTGGTTTTGGCAATGCCTCTGGAATCTAAAGCTTCTTCTCTTCTTTCATTAAAGCCGAAGCCTGGCGCTGAAGATGGCCCTATATTAGCCTGATTTGGGCTTTCACTGACCCACTCTACCTTTTGTATCAGGACGACAGATGTGGAACTTGGACTGATAAGAGGGACTTACCACCCTTTGCAAAGGAAATCACCCACTCGGCTTCCTCCCTCAGGCATTTCTTGGAAATTAGTCCATTTGGCAGCCTAAGACTGGATTCTGCCTGTTGGCTGGACTTGGTTTTCCCAAGAAATACACCCGCAGTGCTATCCCTGGAGTCCTGATCAAACAGATGTGCTTCCCCAGTGGGACTGGGACCTGATAAAGAAGCCCTGACCAACACCTTGCCTTCTGCTGAGCCTCCCACTGGAAAGAGTACCCCAGCCCCAACAACCGTTCACCTGCTGCTCTACTTCACCCCATTTTCTAGATGCTGTGGTTGATGGTACAGCTGGAGGATCGCTGGTTTCTCTTTGCATATGTAAACCTTCAAACCTCCTCTCAGCTCGTAGGTGCTTGTGTCATCTCATCTGCTTTCTGGTCAAGGAGAACTGAAGCCAGTCCTGCAGTGCACATCCTATATAGGCCAGAGATATGGTTTCTGTACCCTGCAGTCTGTCCCACCAGCAGCCCTGTCTCCAGCAAACCCCCCTTTCCTCAACAGCTCTTTCCCTTTCATCATCAGAAATTTGTCTGAGATGAGATTGTACTAAGCAATAAGGTATGCCACAGAGCTGGACAGCATGACGTTGTTGTAATAAAAATAACGGTTCTTTCCTTCTTCTGCTCTGGTTCCCCTTTGCTGTCATTGAGTAGTGCTGTAGATACCTTTCTAACCTCCATGTTCTTCCACCTCTGGCTGTACAAATTCCTTGCGGTATTTGGCAAATGGACTGCCTTTCTGTCTGCCATTTCATTTTCCCCATGTATTTTCTATTTCCCTGCACAGACACTGCACCCTAAGCACAACAGCGGTTGCTTGGCTTCTACCTACCTTTGGGAGACTTGGACTACTTAACCCGTTGCATGCAATACCCCAAAATTGCCAGAATGCATTCCTTAAAGCAGCCCGAGACTGTGCTTGTTTTGCCACTGTAAATGCGCCATGGAGAAAATCCAAAGAGCATAAATATGCCAAAAATATGGAGGACAGGAGTTACCTATAAACATAACTAAAAGAAACTTTGTTGAAATGTCTCTTGGGTCAAATATTATTTTAACACTTATTTTCTTACCTTCATTACTATCATCACCTGAAGCTGTTAACAAGGGAGACTGTCCCAGGGCATCAAAGTCTGAGACTGTCTTCACTCTTGAGTTAAAGTGATCAGCAGCTAGCTGCAAGCAGATACCCTGCTGAATAAAGTGTTCCCCATTTGAACCCCTCACTAGAGATATTTGTGTCCTCTCTTGACAGTCATCATGTGTCTTCTGTACTACAGCACACTCAGCTGCTCTAGGACTAGTCTCCAAAGGTTGGAGAAGAGCTTTGCTGCTCTGCATTGGTAAATGGGGAGGAACTGTGGGAAGATGCCAGAAGATCAGGAGTGGAGAGGCTTAGCCCGTATCTTAAAACTGTAGAGTAACAAAGGTATAAGGAATCTCTGGAGGTCTCTGCTCCAACCACCCCTCAAAGCAGGACCAACTTAGAGCTGGCTGCTCCAGGCCCTGTCCAGCTGAGTTTTGAGTATCTCCAAGGATGGAGATCCCACAACCTCTTTGGGATCCTGTCCTAGTATTTGAGGCTCTTCATGGTGAAAAAGTTTTTCTTTATATCTAATTCTTGTATCTAATTTTCCTTTCATGCAGCTTGTGACCATCACATCTTGTCTTTCCACTCTGAGAAGAGTCTGGCATCATCCTTTCATCAGGTTGTTCAAGGAAGAAATAAGATCCCACCCCAATCCTTCTGAGGTGGAACACACCCAGCTCTCAGCCTCTCCTCATGTCATACATTTCTAGTTCCTAATCATCTTGGTGGCCCTCTGCTGGGCTCACTCCACTATGAGCAGGAACTATGCCGTGAGCTGAGGCAGCCACCCCATCTTAAAAATCTACCAAGACTGTGAGTGAGCAGAGCTACACTGGGGCTGGCTGAATCTGAGTCAAAAGGACTTTTCCTCCAGCAAGCTCTGATCTCTGCCTACGTTCCTCACTTTCTCAGAAGACACATTGCCTGTCCTTGGACAGTGAACCATTTTTTCCCACCTGCTTGGGCTCAGGTCTTTACTCCCGACTCTCTTTTGACTTGTCAGTGAATTGTCCAGGAATACATACGGCAGTATATGTGTCTGAGCGTGCGTTCCCCACAAAGTCTGCGCATTTCACCTCTGTAACATTCTGTCTCTCCATAAAACTTGACTGCATTTAAATTCAATTTGGCTAGTAACTACTTTGTGTAACAATATGTATTTGGAAGGCAATAAATATCCCTGCTTTGCACAGAGGCCAGAATTAGAATATAGAGAGGAAGGAGAGTCAGGAGAGAAAAACATCTACCAGCTCCTGCTTGGCAGAGGCAGAGACCAGCCCCTTCAAGTCCATCTCTGCCCCTGTGCTCATGAACAGCTAACTGGAGTCTGGGGGTTTGTCATTACTGTAAACTGGTGGGGTTTCAGATTAGCAGGATCCTTGGCACTGGGACATCCTCAGAGGAGACTCATATCACCCAATATGGGCAGCAGTAAAGTTCCTACATCCCAGTGATGCTGCAAATACTGCAAAAATCAGCAAAGATGCAGCCTCCACTTTGCTACAGCAAGTTTACAACCACGCATGAGAAGTTCCCAAGTCCCCTTGTAACCAGGAACGTAGCCAGATGTGTTCTTCTCAGACAGCAGCACGGAGCAGACTCCTGCTGGTGGGTTCAGGAGCAGTACTGGTATCCAGTTCCCTAACGTGGTCATAGATATCCTGCTCTATGCCAAGTCATGCACGCTCTGCCCAGGTCCCTACAGCAATAAAGAGTGATGACAGTATCTGCGCTGCCTGTGTGGCTTTTTGGTGCTCTCACGACTCGTGAGGGCACAGAGAAGAGACCCTATAGTTTGCCTATGTCCCCGCAGCAGAGCAGTCTGTGGCATGGCACAGAGCGGGCCCAGTGTCCACCAGAAAAGCCCACTCTCCCGAGCAGCTCCGCACCGACGTGGGGGAAAGGGAAGAGTTTCCTGTGTGAGCCTAATCAATTTTCCCTTAGACTGTAGAATTTGGGATTTTTTTTTTTTTTTCTCTCCCATCTCTTGGTTTTAAACATTTTAAATGGAATAACTTCGGAAAAAAGAAAACCAACCAAAAAAACACCAGGTACAGGGGAAAAAATCACAGTATTTGCCCAACATAAAACCAGGAAATGCCGCATCTCTTCTATCTACTGTTCCATTTCAGACCATGCTCTAACCCATGTCTCAGACCGTGGTTACCACTACAGCATCAGTGCATCCTTCTGCAGTGTTTGACAGTCGTACACATTTGCCACATACCAACAGCCTTACAGAGGCAAACCAAAACACACTTTGAGGCTTTCATCATGGAGCAGACGGGCTCTGGACCCTGCTAAAGGCAGACTCAGGAGAATTCTGACCCTCCATACAATTCACCAGAGAAAAAAGGGACTCACACACTGTACAACCCTATAAGTCAGAAACCACAGCTTAATCCTAGCTCTTCCTCCCAGACTGTCACCTGCCTGCACAAACTGCTCTCTACCTTGGAGGAGTTGGGGTCTTGTGCTTCTCCTGCAAGGAGGAAAGTTTCCACCACCCTTTCTACAGGTACCAGAGCCTTTGCATGCACCTACTACCTGCAGCCTCCCTCTTCAGCCACTTTCAAAAAACCCACTGAATTAGTAACTGTGCACTTCACACCAAAGCAGACAGGGTCTGTCGCCATGTTTCGTCTTCCAGCCTGATCCCAGACAGACCAACAGCAATTGGGTTTGAACCACATGCCGCTCTGTAGCAGAGACTGCTTTCAAATAGGAGTCATGATGAAAGGCAAGCACGGTCAGATCCACTGAGCAGCCCAGGCAGGAGTACATTACTTGCAGGACAGCCACAATTTTGCATCCATCTCCCTGGGGTTTTGGGGGGGTGGAGGTGCTGGAAGTTTACCAGATGTTCTTAAAAAACCTTGTCAAATATCTGATGGGAGACAGCCGTCCATCCACCCTATGCACACTGTGCTGCCAGCCAGGGGAAAATGCCCAGTGTAAGAAACCAAGAGAAATGTGATAAACTCTAGCTTAAGTTTAGCCAATTCTGCCATCAAGGCAGAGCTCTAAAAACTTAGATAAGTTGGGGCTAGTTGTAACCTGCTGCTGTGATATGACTGGGTTCAAGTCAGTGAAATTGGTACTAGCCTAAATTTATGTAAATTGAACTCACAGGGTGGCCTTCCCAAAGTACACGAAACACATCGTCTCTAACAGTCACAGAACTTTGTTTCTATTCCCAGATCTGTCTTAACTGCAAGTTTTCAGTGATCACATTAGGAAACGATAATTAAACTCTCACTGTTCTACCAGAGCTCCTTCATCTCCCTGCCCAGTGCTCCCACGTACCCAAGGATGAGCAGGGGACACCTTCCCAGAGCTGGAAAGCAAAGGGAGTAGAAAAAGAAAGCAAGAAAGCAAACAAAAAACCCAGCCATCACCAAGGTGCTGCCTTTGATTCTTTAATAAGGTTTTGGTAGTATACAAGCTTTTTTTCTTTTTTTTTTTTTTTTTCCGATTGTCTGGATTAACATACATGGATTTAAAAAAGGCACAAAATCCATTGCACAGCTTCTGTTTTGTTTGTTTTTGATGACATTGCCTGTTCATTGTGGTTTCAAGTGTAGGATTTTACAGTACTTTGCAGCATTTACAGCATGGTCTACATACAGGTAATCAATGCATGCTTTTATACAGGAGACAGAATTCAAATTCTCTCTCAGTATTTCTATATACACAATAATACAGTGTTTTTCTTCTGAAAAAAGCTTTAAATTGGTCTTGCATGCTCGGTGTGCCAGAAGAATTAGTGCAAGCATATATTACAGTGTTATTGCAGTACAAAAAGGGGTTGACCTTAGGCTCTAAAGGGATTAGATACAGGAAGAATAAAAAGACTCAAGGAAAACAAGCTTTGGATCCCTTTAGTCAACTACGTTCTTCCAAATGGATCCCTACTCAGTACCGCCTTTAAAGCTACAGCAGGCTGCTTCCCCTCCGTCTCCCTGCTGCCCTCCCCCTGAGACGAACTTCCACAGCTTCTTCAAACCTTCTGTCCCTAGCCATCGACGAGGACTTCTGGCAACTTGAGGAAGCCCTTCTGCTCTGCCTCCTAATGCCAGAGACCTGCTTGAAGTGGATTTTCCTGAGATCCACTGCTTCAAGCAAACTCAAGTCCCAGCAGATGAAGTTTCTCAAGCAAACTAGGAAGCACAACAGGTTACCTACAGCTTTTGTCTCCTCTCAGTAGAAGTGACTACAGAAACCCACATTCACCTCCTACTTGAAGAGCAGTTGGTCAAATATGGTTTGGATTCTCTCCTGCTTAGCAGCAACAGAAGTCTAACAGGTGACACAAGGTAATGCAAAGAAAGGATATGCTGGTCCCTGAGATTCTTCATGGGAGCTGGAAAGTCTGAGAAGCAGAAATCAAGTTCCCAACATGACGTTAATTGTTCCATTGGGAATGGGAAGAGGCCTTAGTCCTGAGAGAGGCAGATGGCACACAGACAGCAAGAGCCACAGTCCAGTCTTCCCTGTAACAGCTTTGATTTGGATACTATCAGGACCTTAGCATATCCTGGAAGTGACATTATCCTCTGCCAACATAGACTAAGCTTGTTTGGGACTGGGAGATCTGGCAGGATTGACAACAGTGAGTGGAAAAAAACCCTAGAATCTGAGTTTCTGAAGCAGCTCTTTCTTCAAACCAGCATCAGATGAGGTAAAAGTAGCAGGGGTTTAGAGCTGCCACACTTGCTTGCAGGTTCTCCATGTTCCAAGAATCAGCACCATAAATGTCAGAGAGATGTTCTTCTTTCCAGCATCTTAGCATCAAATGTTCCACAGCCTTTCTCTTCATTTTCATTTTTTTTCACCAAGGTGAATAGGACAGTCCAGTCCTATGCTGGATAAGTGCTCTGCTCCTCCCTATTTGTGCTTTCATATGTTGTTAGGTTTGTGCCAGTTTTCCTAGCGTCTTGGATGGAAGCAATAGCTCTGTAAAGGTGGTACACCTGCCACTTAGCTTCCCACCTCTGCACCCACCGGTGTCTCCAGCAAGAGCCAACGCAGAGCTCCCTGTCTGAGCAGACACGGGGACCACCTCATTTTTATCACTCATAAGAGACTCAGGAAATGCCGAGCAAAGTGGAAGGAAATGATAATCCAAAAATTGTTCTAGTGCCTAATTGTAAAGGCAACTTAATAGCAGCAAGAAAGAAGAAGAAGGAGATTCTGAAAGCTAAACATCTTCCTTAGTCATAAAAATAACCAGAAGTCAGCAGTGCTGAATAAGAACCTGATCTGGCTTTTTTTTTTAGGAAGGACCAAGTGGAAGGGGCAAGAGTCCCACGGAAATCCTCCTTATCTGACTTGTTCAGAGGAAATTTGCCATTGCTGTGTTTCACGTTGCCAGATCAATTAATTGCACTCATAATTAAACTGAGAAACTTGTTGGAGTTGTTGGAGGAAGCCCTGGGGTTTCTTAGGAGGCAAGTGCACTAGATGAGGTAACCGACTTGAAACACTTTGCATTTGAAAAAATAAAACCTCCAAACATAAAGCAATTTTCTTTTCAAACACTAAAAGACATGCAAGTGAATGTAAAATGGGGATTGCTTCCAATCCCCAGGTTACATGGTTAGCAGCTTGTTTAAAATGTACATTCATTGTAACATCATTTTTTCAATGGCAGATGTAATACAAAGGAGTTGCAATACATCAAATAATACTTAGAAACATTTCCCAGAAATTAATCTTTGCGCTGTCCCATGGAACTGCAAACGCAGGTCTGTGTGTTATAGCGACCCAAACACAAAACACATGGTATAAAAATGCAACGAAAAGGAAGGTAGTACCGCAATGATCAGCATTTACACATTTTATTTCATGTTTTAACATTCCCCCAAATAGGTGTTTGCATACTAATAAATTACGTCCCAAGTGGCAGCACCATTCCTATCGCCAGAATACTCTGCCACCAGCTGATGGCGAATGGAGGGATATGTATGCTACAAGACACTGAATTAAGAAAACTGGGCTGGGCCAGGTTGCCAAAATCAGACCTGCAACGTGCAGAGGAGGCCAGGTGTGCCATCAGAACCAGACACCATGAGGATACTTTCTGTAACTGATTGAGATTCGTTCTTTGCAACAGCCTTTTGAGCACTTGGATGCGCGCAAAGTGGCCCATTACTGGCACAGAAACGCTTCTGTAAGGCATGACCACATGTGGCCATTCACACTCCACGTGTGGGTCATGAACACATATAAACATACATACATACAATCAGAAATGGAAGCTCCAGCAAAAAGCATCCCAACACCACCCTGGGGACAAGAGTGAGATCAGGAAGCGCATCTGGCTTATTTTGGTCAGTCTCTCCAGAAACTGTCGTCTCCTCCAGTCACTCTGGGGAGGGCTGGCAACTACAGGGGAAGTAGGTCAAGAAGAAAAGCACCCCATGTTCTCCAGCTGAGAAACATCTGGGGCAATTTATTCACTATAACCACTAACAGGAGTTTAGGGATTTGCAAATCATCCATGATTTTCAAGGCTTCAGACCTTGTCTGCTAGGAAATGCAAATTTCTTTTCTTCAGCTAGCCCCTCAAAGCCCATCTGTTACTGCCAAGCAGAGCTAGACAAATGTACAATAGCTATCTCCAAATAGTTCTTTCCCATTTGTCACCAAAGGAAAAACAGAAGAGGAAAAATAAAAACAAAAGCTTCTCTTTTGAATAGATTGGGATAAAAGAGCCCTTTCTTATTCAATGTGAAAGTCGCAAAATGGTCTCAGCTCCAGGTAAAGTTCTGAGAGTGGCGTGAATAAATCTCCACTGACAACCATTAATAAAATGTGTCATTCATCTAACCCAGCAGTTTACAATAAAAATAAATTAGGTCATTGACGCTGTATTATGTGGCTGTAATACGAATGTGACTGGATATCACGGAGACTCCACGTAGGCTAAGGAAGAGATGCTAGACCCACTGGACAAACACAGTGGGTATCTGTCACCAGTCCCTCCAGATGAGAAGTAGAAAATCTCCTTGTATTTTCAAGAATAATCTTGTGCTGCTGCCAAGTTCCACATATACACATCATGGAAGGTTAAATGATGGAGGTGTGAGAATGAAGGACATTAGAAAACAGGAAAAGGACTGAACACATCTTTCCATGCTTTCTGATCTTCAGTCTCACAGTGCATCCTATTGTTGAGCTATTTTACAATACAGGACTAAACTAGCAATGGTTGTATTTTCTTGCCTTAATTTATTTACATAGGATCACAGCACCAGATTCAAATAGTGCATTTTTACATGAGAGAGCAAGTGAAGTTCCTGGTGATTTGCAGTCAAAGAAATGCCTCAATGATATTTGTTATATTTGGTATATATAGGTCCCACCCACTGTCCTGACAATTTCCGCATCATGAAATAATATTCTGCCTCCTGAAATGCTCTCTGTGCAATCAAACTCTCACATCTGGCTTCATCCTGACACGTTCTGAAAATGCTTTATTTGCTGCTGACTTCCTCCAGCGGTCCCGCATGTCAAACAGCAGGGAAGTGACTCACAGGAAAAATAAAGCACTTGGGGATCTTTTGGGTTAAGAGGCCATAGGAAAGTAGGAGTACTGTGACTATTAGTATTGTTTCTGAATAAACCCTGGAAAGGCTAAATTGACGTGTTTGCCCTGGTTTCCCACCTGACTGCAGAACGCTTCTACTACAAAACAAATTATCAAGTCTCTCGGAAGAGGCCGTACACTTTGGGGCAGTGTAGCCAGTGATAAAGATGGTACCAAAGCCTGGTGATGCTACTGAAACAAAAGACAAACGAGGTAGTTAAACACTCCAAAGTAAACCCTTTGGAAGAAATGTTTGAAGCGTGGAGCAGAGAAACATCCCAAATGACATTTGTTTTGCTTCTCATCCTGAAGTGCTCACAGCCTACAGGAGTTAGAAAAGAAGGTGTATGTTAAGTGGCTTTAGAGTCACCTTTGGAAAAGAAACGTAGCCCAACTACTGAAGAGTCACCCAACCTCTCTGCCTCGTGAGCAGGCTAGGGAAACTGTTGAGGACGCCTTTGCTTATTATCGCTGATCACTTTGAAACAGCTGGCCTCTTTCCAGAAGTCCTATATGCAAAAAAGATACCCAAAATTGATTTTTTTCATCTCAAAAAGGAAAAAAGATTGTTGACTGGTTCTTAAAGGCATACTGCCTTCTCATGTAACACCCAGGTTTGACTGCTGCTGAAGCAGCTTGGGAGAGCTAGCTGCCAAATGGGATCACAGAAGAAACACGGAGCTTGTTTAAAACAAGATATTTTGATGGCTTAATGCCAGTGGCACAGGCTAGATAAGGGAAGAACTGTCATTATATGTGCCAAAGTGAAGAACACCAGTCCACAAGGTAAAAATCCACCACTCTGTGATACCTCCAGATAAGACAGGCAATGAGAGGAAACACCAGTGAGTTAAAGTTTACAATTAATGAACAAAGTGTCAGCTCTGTTGCACTTAAAATTGCCCTGTCCTAGCTGTTTGAAATACTCTATTTCTTTCCGTTTGTATTTGGATTCCTCCCACCCCCAACTCCCAGGCTGGAGAATGGGGACAGCAACTGGAGTTGAGACATTTTCTCACCCACAGAGACCAGGCACCAATTGAAATGGAACTTAGAGACAAGCTCACGACAATAGAAGCGGTGTTTAAGTGGTTTGCAATCACAGATGGTAGCTGTGTCTTAAGGGAAAGAGCATTGCCAGCTCTCTAAATTTAGCTGCTCATGTACACAATAATCTGGGGGAGTTTGCTAAGTCCTAAGGATTCCAGGACTTGAAACCCGTGAAACTGTCCTGAAAATGGAGGGTATGTTCCATTATCACCTTTGAAATCAAACTGCCTTTAAACAACACGATCACTATTCCTCACACAGACTCCATGTACAGCTGAGACCGCTCCAAGTGCCAAAACATGCCATTTTTCACTGTTTCCTCCAAGGAAATCAGAGAGAGGGAAGGCAAGAGGCCGATCAAAGTGCTACAGGGACTGTATGGTGCAACATGAGATAGGCAATGGGTAGGAAACTGGTGCAGGAGGCAAGCCTCGCATATTCTTGGGAATGGCAAAGGCAGGAGGTTGTGCAGGTACTCAGGGATGCAATAAGGATGCGAGGGATGAGACACCAGGAATGGCAACAGAGGTTGAACCACAGGGGCAGGTGAATGTACGGAGTGGGACATGCACTGGCAACCAGGGGGGACTAGAAAGAGTTTTGCCATATGGGGAAGAGATGGGATAGGCAAAGGGGAACAAAGAGGCAACTAGATCTAAGAAAGGTTCTTAAGCAGTGAGGTGAAGATGAAGGGGTTCTGCCTCCTCATCACATTGTACGTGAAGCCTACCGACAGCTCAGGGCTACAGCTGACTGCTGTTGTTCTTGCACCCAGATTCAGATTTAAACATAAGCTAACTGGGTGGCAGCTGAGCAGCAATATCTCCGCTTACGGAGCAATGGATGAGATCCCGGAGGAGAATGCCAGCCAGTCCTGGAGTCAGCTGCTTTATCTCAATCCAGTCTGGAGGGCAACTGTTCAAGTACAGCTTCTTCAACCTGGGCTGGAGAGATGGCAACTGCCTCCCAGCACTGGAAGGGAGAAGGTGCGCTCAAACTCCCACCCTCGGCTGAGCACCTAGTAACTGAAAGCTAGAGCAGCTTCCTATACACTCCTCAAAAGTCATTTGGACACAGGATTTGAGAGGTGGGCTGATCTGCCTCTGTCCTTGGGGATCCTTAAAGAATCACCACATGAACTACAGGAAAAGAGCTGTAGGAAAGGTCTCGGAGTCAACATCTGTCATGCGGAAAGCAAAGCATCAGTCCAGGTTGGAAGTCTCTAGGATCCACGAAGACACTTAGCCCAACAAATACAACTTCTGAACCAGTTTGTCCCTGTCAGAGCACCAGTCTTGCAGCAGCCTTGACTACCACAATGTCCAGGTTCAGACCCACAATAAAAAAAAGGAGTGGAAGAGCAAGAGATACTTTTCATCATGAAGAGGTAGCGTAAGGATGGGATTATATCACCCATACGGCTGCCTTACAGGGCATTTCTATCTTACATTCTGTCATCACTGTAACAAAAGAGATTTTAAACAGTGAAAGAGGTGATGCAACGTTAACTCTTCCACTTACCTGCCCCTCAACATTGGCAAAAAAGTATGGGAATGGCGGACAAAGTCAGGTTCACACCAGGGTCTTTGTCAACATAGGTATATCGACAGGTTACTCCTAACGCAGATGCATTGGCATCTGCAAAATTGCCCCTTTGTCAGTATAGCTTATTTTCAGCCAACCCCCTCCCACCAAAACCTTCTCCACTGAAAGTGAATGTGTGCTGGATAACTACATTTACCCAATTCATACTAGCTCAACCCAAGCATTTACAGTAACGTTTTCACAGAAATCACATCTCATTAGCTCCTTCCTGTGGGAAGGAGTCTGGGGAGAGAGTGATAAATTGGAAACATCTCCCATTCTGCATAGAAAGAAGGTGAAAGGAGCCAAGAGACCAAGATATAAAAGGATGGCTTTTGTATGTATATACAATCGATGTGCATTTGCTCACTGAAGTACAGCATGAGATCCTAGCAACAGCTACCTGTCCTTCGGATGCTAATGATGTCTGTATTGTAAAGGAGTGGCAAATGCTCATTTCAGTCCTCATTTTGGATTCTGAGGAGAACAAGTGCTATGTACAATGGGAAGTAAAAACAAGAACATCTCTTTCAGGATGCAAACCCTGTTCTTGGATCCTTCTGATGAACACAATTTGCCTAAGAGTTTGATGCTGAAAGGGAATTTTATTTCACTAGTATTGATTTACACTGACTTACCCCAGCTGAAGAATTTAAGGAACCTTATCAAACATAAGAGGAAAAATAACTAGGGCAACTAACTTTTCAGCCCATAGCCCCATGATCACTTTTCGTGTCAACAGCCCTCCATCAGTTGTTTTTTTCCCTGATGACCCTGGCTTGCCAGTGCTGTCAGTTGTGCAAATGGACAGTGAACCAAAGCAGGAAAATGAACCAAAGCTGAAAACAACTTTCCTTCTCCCCGTACAGGTCCATGCAGCCACATGAACACGGGCACTGGCACAGGAGAAAGAGCTGAAAGGGCTCGATGGGATGGGGTGGGGGTAGGAGGGTACCTCTTAGAGAACCGACACTTCTGTTCCCCTAACTAGACCATAAAAGCGCAGACTTCATTGAGAAATGGCTGCTTGCCACTTCCTTTGAGCTTTCTGGTTGGTTGGTTTTTTTTTTTTTTTGACAACTGATTTTGGACATATTTACATTTATAATTGCAGTCATTGTAAATGAAACACAATAAATAAATGCAATATAAATGTAACCTACAGAGGTTTTTCAGAATTGCACTGTAACTAGTTTTAATATTAATTTATTACATTTCCATATATATAAAAAGAGAGCTATTTTCACATTTCTTTAATTTGCCAACTGTTCCTCAACAATATGTGGATTCCACAGTAATTATTACAGCATTAGATGAAGATGTTAAAAAAATCTGCAAATTGACTATTTTTAATACTCTTTGCATACGACTGTAACATCAGGACACCAGCCATTAGCACCAATTAATTTGTTCAGAATTAAATTGTAAAAGCCATACTAATCATGAAATAAAACTTCCCATAAAACCCAGGCAACAGCAACATGTCCAATTACTCTGGTATAGAGCCCAAATTTGATGGTTTAACAGGATTGGTTTAGAAATCAATATCCCACCTTATAGAATCCGAACAGTGAAGAATTCAACGTCTTTTAAAAATGTATTTCCGCAGTTTACCACCCACCTATGTCTTTAAAATGAGCATCTTCTAGTTTGACCTTTGTTACTTTATCTTCCACCTAGACCCTTATCTTTGCCTGGCAGATTAAAAGCCCGTCTTGTTCTCTTCAGGCAGGTACTCCTAACAGCAATCATGTCACTTTTTAGTTTTGTCTTTAGTGACAGACTGCATTTCTTCAAGCTCATTCTACAAGGCAGGTTTTACAGAATCAAACAACTCTTGTATTGCTTCTGCTTTTTTAGGTTTTGAAAATCTTTTAAAAAAATTTCCATACAAGACTTGGATATGTCTGGTAGTGATCTCACCAGCACAAAAGATCTCCCTTCTGCTCACATCTTCATTTTCCTGCTGATACATCAAAGAATACTTTTTTTTTTTGCTATAGCAGCATAATGAGAACTTACATGCAGCTAATTATTTCCCCTAAACTCCCACCTCATTTTGGGAGACAGCACCTCCCAGGGCACAGTTTCTGTGCGTGTGACCTATATTCTTTGTACTCAAAACATGACCTTGTCCCTGGCTGAATGCAGTAATTAGTTTGAATACAAGCAACTTATCAAGCGATCCAGATCTTTCTGCAGAGCTGGCCTGCCAGTATTATTTTATCAAGCCACCCATCTTCCTGTCACTGCAAACTTCCTCCTCAGTGATTTCTTTTTTCTTCTTGACAGCCACTAAAGGCAAAGAAAAGTGCTGAGCTAAAGGTGGCAGATCAGGAGTCCTGATGAGAAACATCCCCACTTGTAAGAGATACCAACATATAAACATGTTTTGTTTGGTTAGTTGGTTTTCAATTTATTAATAATTTTAACTAGAAGAAAGTCTTATTGAAGTCTATATAAATTAACCATCTTTACCAATCAGACTTTCGAACTTAGAAGAAGAACAGTATCAAGTTTACTTGGCAAGAACAGTTCTATATATAACCATGATGAGTAGCATTAGATAGATTACTGCCCTTTAAATTTCTTGTATGGAGCTACTTATTGGCTAGTCATTGTTTTTGTCTGAAACAGGCAGGTTAGAGTTTATAAATACCCAGTTATCCTGTTTGTTGTTCCCTTTTCTCACTGGCAAAACTAAAAATTGTTTTCTAAAAAATAGAACAATAGAAATTTTCATTCCTAAAATTGACCTTGAAAAGTGAAGATCAGTGTTTTGGAGACTATGAACTAAAAATTATTAAGAGCTACTGATTTTAAATCTACTTCTTTCACAAATTCCATTTTCTCTGCAATCTGCTGTTCTATTAAAGTCTCTACTGAACATGGAAAAAATAACATCAGAACAGAGTCTGCTTAAGGAAATCCCTTCTCATGTCACTTTGAGAAAAGCAAAGCCTTGCTCTTTCTGGTTTCTGTGCTTGACAAGAGAAGAACTGCCAAATCGGATTAGGCTACCGGTTAATTCAGTCCAAGTTTTTCTGGCAAGGCCTAGAGCCTTTTTTAAAAATAAAACTGATCAACAAATTGCAGATCAAAATTTTGGCTGGGCAGTAAAGTGTCCTGTTCACTCACATTCTTGGGGCAAATGAAAAAGAAATTGATGTCACTGACTCAAGAATGACTGTGGGAAGAGACTGGTCATGCCTATGTTCAGTCTTCTCAAGGAAGGTGTGTTGACCCCTCCACCTCTGTCCCCGCACCCACCGGGATGCTCTGTGGGATGTCCTGCGGCACGCAGACCCACCGGGCCAGGTCCTACGAGCTTCAGAAAGCATCACCCACCCCGTCTGGGGTTGCAGCGTCTGGGGTTGCTTATAGAAGGGTGACTCTGATATTAAGGGAGCCTCAGGCAGGGCAGATACACCTACAGCAATCAGTGTTTTGGAAGGAAGCGTTCATTGTAACTGCACGGGCAACACCCTATCTATGCAGTAATCCCTCCGTGTCACAACTTTCTTCCAAAACCCATACTTATCCCATGCCATTTTCACATCTGCCTGAGCTTTCTATACGTTTTCTTGTCTGTATCCTGTGCTTATATACTTTCTGCAGAGTATTTTACTTTGGACTCGCACTTTCCTAAAGCCCTGAGCACCAGCAATGACCCCTTCTCCTTTAACCCTAACATCCATACTGCCTCTTCTCCCAAAAGACCAGACCAAGGGCTCAATTCAATAGAAGTCAGTCACTACGTTCACTTAACTGCAGAAGGTCTTCATACTGCCTGGTGTTTTACACTGCAGCTATACCGAGAAGGGCAATATATCCCTGCAAACCCGGGAAATACTTATGACAATTTAAATTAACTTTGATCTCCCTTTTCCTCTGAGATTTAAGTCAGTTTTAGACAAGGGCTCCAGGGGCTCTGTATACCAGGTGCTGAGGCTAGTTTATTTATCAAGTGAGCTCTGTTATCACAGGCATTTCCAAGCAAGGCCAAGAAGCAGGGCTGCTCTGCCACTGAAAAGCTGCAGGTGCCTAAAATTTCTGGAATTTAGAAACAGTGTAATATACAGCTGGATCAGCAAGAAAATCCTTGCTATCCAACTCTTGACAGTCAGCGCCTCTGGGGGAAGGCAGGTAGATTTGGAGCAGCTTAGGAGTGGAGAGCAGACAAAGAGGTCCGCTGTCACGTAACAGAGGCAAAGCCAGAGAGACAGAAATACGTGGTCACTGCGTGGAAACCAAACTGCAACAAAAGCAAGGGGATTTCCAAAGCCAAAGCAACAAAGAGATACATGATCGTAACTCCACAAGAGGGACAAATCCTGAGGTCCTGCCTCAGGTGAGCTTCCAGTGGGAGTCTGCCTATATCTAGATGGAGTAAAACCGCCTGCAGATTTGGCCCAGTGTAAGATACCAACAAAGATGTTTGAACCGCTTTGCCCCGGGGAAGGTAACGCTTGCTGATACCTCCGCGGTCTCTCCACTCCAGTCATAATTTGACAACGTTTGTGGCTCGGTCGCACGCGTTCAGCGAGGCAGCCCTGCCCTTCCTACCCCCGAGGCAGCGGGACGCGCGAGCGAGTCTCTGAGACGAGCCCTGGCATCCACCTCTTTCACACATCACACGTTCACCATCTGCGTTCTCATCTTCGGCCACGCTGCCGCCCCTCGCCCAGGTTGCTGGGAGGTTTAGAAAGGCAGATGTTTTCAGTCTCTGCGGGGTCTGGTTGCAGGGGCTTTGGAAGTTACAGTACCTTAGGCCAGTGTTGTCTGGGATTCAATATTGCATTAAAGTGGTGACACATTGTGGGCAGGTGGGATCTATTATTGCATTATGGATGCTGCTGCTTCCCTGAACAGGCTATGTTTTGTGTGTGAAGCGGGCCCACACCTGCTGGAGCTGGGACCTGGAAATGCGGAGGACGGAAGGCATGAGTCTGTGGTTTCCTGCCGTGAGGGGCATGTGCCTGCGGTGGGGCATGCGTACGGGACTGCTCTCCGCTGAACGGCTGCGCTGTATGAAAGTGCCACCAACGTGAGGGTAGTGTTCTGTCTCCAGGGTTGAGGAGGAGAAAACGGAGGACGCCAGTCTTCTCAGGGGGCTGTACCTCGGGAGGGAGTGCTGAGAAGGCCTGTCCTCCTCCAACTGAAAAAGACCAAGAAGAGTGGAGGAAAAGGTGTCAGGCAAAGACTTGACTCGCCCCTGGTTTGTGATGCGCATGCTGCAGACATCTTCGCTGGCGGATGAAAAATGCTTTTGCTCTACGCGGGGCGTACTTACTGCTCTGTGTCTATAAATTCCCGGGGATCCTACGGGCACCGCGGGAGCCTGCCATTACAGGGGGCCTGCCACGCGTTCCCCAGCCACACGCGGACACGAGCGACACCGGGGGTGCCAGGCTCCGCTACGTCAGTCCCCTCCTCTGGCTCTTCAGGCCACACGCCTCACCTCTCTGTTCCTCTGGCATCACTCATCTTGACACGTCATTAGGCTATTCGTACATCTTGCCTACAGGTAACAGTCAAACTCTGAACGCACTTGGAAACCATGTGTATGAGAAAAGGTGAAACACCTGGTGCTAAAATGATTATACGTATTTAAAAGTGAGGGATTCTCAGGGGCTCTTTCAAGGAGTCTTACTAAAACTTGGTCCAGGGATTTGCAAAGGCAACTTTGGGGGCTGTTAGCGGACTTTTCCTTTTCCCACACTTACATTGCCGGCCTCCCGATACACTTTTATACTGAGTACCTGCAGGGGGAGTGTTAACGCTTCCAGTTTTGGTAAGTGGAGTATAAGCAGCAGCTGGAAAGGCAGGCAGAGTATAATTCTCCTTTCAGTGAGAAATTCAAAACACAGAGCCACGGGAGGACATGAGGAGAAGATGCACTCTTAGGTCCCCTTTCTGCTTCTGTGATGCTGGGATGGCCGGGAGAGGGAGGAAAGTGTACTCACAGAGGACAGCTTGTGCCAGGAGGAGATCACAGTCCCTACCTTCCCCTTACGCACTGAATGGAAGAGCAAGGCGTTACGGGAATGACTTCAGATTCTTCACCCTGAAAATGCTAAGCCCTTCCTCTCATTTCTACCTCTGCTATGAAACTAGCACTTTCACAGGGGTCAGCAACCTCAATTTCCAAAACCAGACCGTTTTTCCTGGAATTATATTTTTCCTTTCAAATCCATTCCCTTCCTTGTGCTGCATTTCTTTTCAGTAAGTCTCTGCAGGTTTCAAAATGTAACTGGGAAATGTGAAAAGGCAACATTTTATTTTCTTAAGCCAACATCGCTCTCCTTACCTTACTAGAGATGTTGCCCTTGCAAACGATATGAGAAAAAGAGCTGAACTTCATCCAGTCTCATCCCTTTCCTGTCACCTTCAATATCTCTGCAGTGCTTTGAGGCAGGTATCTTATCTTCATAAGCGTCTGAGAACTACTCAGCTTGTGGTGGGCATTAAATGTGAAAAGCAATTATTCACAGTCCTAAAAGTACTGCGTGTCACTGCACAGATCAGACTCTCGGATAATAACAACGTAATGCTGTCACACAGAGTATTTGAGAGAGACAAATTCTAGACAGCAGCTCTAATTTGTCATATTCTCTTCTTTGCATAAATGGTGTAGAAATTCAGTCTTGGGTGCACTGTTGGCAGGCTGCACAACTAAGTGTACTGGAATTCTTATTACTACTTTTTTGCTCCATGTTATGGCTCAGCATATTGTATAATTTCCTATGTATTTATCATCCCAACATGGTAAAGACTTCTCAGATCAAAAAGGATCACTCCAACTACCCAAATGGACCTCCTTTACAGCACAGGACCAAGGACCTTGCCCAGGTCATGAAGGGGCAAATTGCAACACCCCACCAGCAAGCACACTTAGGTATTGCTGCCTCCTGGCTGAAGCTGAGGTTACAGACACACCACTTTTCTTCACTGATGCTCTAATGCTTAAATTACACAGTCAGCGCTGGAGGTGCTGCCCCCTTTTAGCCCTTTGCCCTTGGCCGCAATCAGGCTGAACCACGTTCCATCAGGCCTATTCTGCTCTGTTTGGACAGGAGTAGTATGACACCTCTCATGTGAAGTCCCAGAAAAATGTGATGTTCATAGAGGTCAATATATTTTAAAGATATAAGATGTAATTAGGAATGTCTCCTGAGCTTAAGGTTTTCATTGTTGTGACCTGTATATACATAACGAGCATACGTGAGCATTACTTCTCTTATAGTATCACCCTCTGCTGATCCTTTATTCCTAACACATGGATGGACAGGGACCCTGAATCTAAAGAGCGTATGGGACAGAGGCCAACTCTACATATACCCTTCTCCATCTGCTGGCAAGCTCTTCTCACGCGGAGGGAAGCCGGAGGAGCTGGATGTCAAAGAATTGCGTCATCTACAACAGGCACCAAGTGCAGCTCAAGGGGAATTACACCGAGTGAGGGGCAATGAGAGTCTGCCCCTCTTCTGCAAACGCCCATTTCTCACCACCGAGAAATGGTCCCTCAGGTCCCCTCAGAGCAGCCCACAGACGATGCTGTAGAAGGGAAAGCAAACCAAGACCCATAGCACCTTTTCGTATCTCATTTTTCCTGCTGCCTTTTTCCCCCAGCCTACCTCTTCTGCCCAGGGTTATAAACCTGAGGGCCTGCTGTGTTTTGCTTCTACCTGTTGCTCTATTATTTCAGCCCAGCTTTTCTTCTTTCTGCCTCAGAGCCAGTGAAGTTGCAGTTTCTGTCCTCTCCTCCTGCTGTCTATAGGCACTCTGGGAGGGACAAAGATTTCCCTCCTTACTTTTCCAGGGTCTGGGGCCACAGAGGCCACCGGGCCCAAAATAATACCCAGAAAAAGCCCTGCTCAGCGTTCAGTCCTCAGTGCAAATCAGAGTTCCTCCAGGTAACAGACTCAGGGCAACCCAGGGCTCTACACCACATGAACCAGAGAGGCAGTACAGATCACCCAAAATGCTGGAGCGCTGTCCTTGTAGTGAGGCAGCCCTCTCCTGTGTCTCTGTGTCCCTTTCTGAACAATAATCGTTACCAACTTAAATCAATGGAGGAAGAGAACAGCGTACTGAGGTTGCTGAAGTGGTTTTCCTCTGATCAGCTGTGCTACTCCCAAGGGTATTGGGCAACGTCACAACTATAGCATCCGTCAGATGAGGCAACGATGAAGTTCAGGAGCATGGGAGCACCCGTGGGCTCAGCACCAGAACAGAGAATATTTTCTTAGCTCAGTGAGGCTCTCAGCACAGTTTTTTTACAGAAGAAAACCAGTGATTATAGGTAAAGTTGGACTCCCAGGTGAAGCTGGCCCAGGAAGCCTGTGCAATGTGCTTCTGACTGCCTCCTGTCTTACCGACGGTATTACCAACACAGGTCTTCACGCCGAGTATGCTTGCGCGATCTCTCAGCAAAGATGCCAATGGTGGGGTATGGTTGGGAAGGGCTCATAAGCTCCACAGCTGCTGCCCTCTCAGGGTCAAGACATGGACAACTTTAAATAAGTTCATTTTTGGCATTCTCCTGGCTGCGGAAGGCTGGCTGTGGGAGAAAAGAGGCCTAATATAGCACCAAGGGAGATTTTTTTAAGATTGATTCTAACTACGCAGCTAACTTGGTGAGGAAATACACCAGTGCCTCTTCACGTTGGGACTTTTTCTAAAAGATGAACTCTTGGCTCTGGGAGATGGGACTGTAAGACACAGTGTAAGCAAAATGCTCTCTGAACTCTGCAGAATATATCGAAGAATAGGTAAGGAAGAGTTAATATGATCTCCCACTATTGCTTCACTTTTCTTGTGTTTTTTAGATGCGACATCATTTGGACAGGCATGTTTTAGGCAGGCAAGTCTCAAAACATTTTGTACAATGCCAATTGCACTAGCAGCAAGGGAGATTCAGAGTCAAGAAATACCTATGAGCACGGACCTACAGTCAGAAGTAATTGCTAAAACTCAAATGAATGAACATTTGTATTTCTTTCCAACACAGAGGGCAGCAGTAAGTTGCTGTCTCTGTCAAGTGTCAGTGAATTTACCCAGCATATTTAAGAACTTGACAGGTTTTTAAATTGTATTCCTAGGTGTGGATATAAATGGTTTCCAACAATAACAGCAATCCTATGTCAGGATTAATATGTAAACAGAAGTGCAGGTTCAATCTTTTTTTCCACTCATTTTTAGCTATTTCTGTAGCTTTATCTGCACGTTAGTGCATAAAAATAAGCAGAGATTTATTAGTACATTCCTGAAATGCATATATTGAAGTAATCCCTAAGAGCTCTGTTAAACAGCTTGCTGGGTGCCTGGTGCTGCACTGAGCAGCGTGCAGACAGAAGGGCCTGAACAGGAGATAAGTTTCATGACAGACCTGTTTTCCCTTTATACCAGGGCTTCCCATGAGGTCTACGCTCCACTGCAGCTGTCTTCTTGTCAGCTGAAACTGGGAGATATCTAATATGTGAGAATATTTGGGTCAGAAATTCCCCCAGGCTATTCAGAGCCTCCTCTGTACTTGACTTTACCCACAGCAGCATCTGTTCATACTGTGTTCCCTCTTACACCCACACAGTTTCATGAGGACACCACCATCCCTCACACTTGTACTACAATATCTTTTTTCCAACAGATTCGAATATTTGAACAAACATCTGAGCTCTAAACGAGGGTAACTCAGGGAACTACAGGCTTGTCAGCCTGCAGAGAGCATGGAGCAAATCATCCTGGAAGCCATTACCAAACATATGAAGGAGAAGAAGGTGACTGAGAGCAGTCAGCATGGATATATGAAGGGGAAACCATGCCTGATGAACCTGATAGCTTTCCGTGATGAGATAACTGGGTGGGAGGCTGTTTATTTCGACTTTAGTAAAGTTTTTGACACTGTCTCCCATAACATCCTCATAGACAAAATGATGAAATATGGGCTAGATAAGCAGTGAGTTGGACTGAAAACTGACTGAGCTGCGGGGCTCAAAGCATTGTGCTTTGGGAAACAAAGTCCAGCCGGAGGCCAGTCACTAGTGGTGTAGCCAGGGGTCGATACTGAGGCCACTACTGTTTAACAGCTTCGTTAATGACCTAGTTCACAGATGATACAAAACTGGGAGGAGTGACTGACACACCAGATGGTTGTGCTGGTATTCAGAGGTGCCTGGACAGGGTGGTGAAATGGGCAAAAAGGAATTTCATGAAGTTCAACAAAGGGAAGTGCAAAGTCCTGCAGCTGGGGAGGAACAGCACACACTAGGGAAAAAACTGTCTGGAAAGCAGTTTGACAGAGAAGTACCTGGAGGTCCTGGTGGACATTAAGCTGAACACAAGCCAGCGAGGTGCCTTCGTGGCAAAAAGGGCCAACAGCCTCCTGGGCTGCATTAGGAGGAGTGTTGCCAGCAGGTTGAGGGAGGTGGTCCTTCCCCTCTACTCAGCACTGGTGAGGCCACACCTGGAGTGCCGTGTTCCAGTTCTGGGCTGCCCAGTACAAGAGAGACATGGAGATAGTCCAGCGAAGGGTCACAAAGATGATGAAGGGACTGGAGCACCTCTCATTTGAGGAAAGGCTGAGAAAGCTGGGACTGTTTAGTCTGGAGAAGAGAAGACCCAGAGGGGTTCTTATCGACGTTTATAAATACCTGATGGGAAAAAGAAGATGGATCCAGACTCTTCTTAGCGGTGCCCAGTGAAAGGACAAGAAGAAATGGGCTGAAATTGAAATACAGGAAATTCCATTTAAACAGAAGGAAAAGTTTTTTTACCGTAAGGGTGATTGAACACTGGAACAGGTTGCCCAGAGAGGTTGTGGAGTCTCCATCCTCAGAGATATTCTGATCGGACACTGTCCTGAGCAACCTGCTCTAGTTGATCCATCTTGGAGCACAGGATGGGACTAGATGATCTCCAGAGGTCCCTTCCAACCTCAACCACGCTGTGATTGATAATCCAGAGGTCACTGTCTTTTTGCCAGTAACAAGTAATGGCTTATATATTGGAGCCAGAGAATGGAAGAACAGAAGAAAGCATTAGAGCAGGGATTACCCATTTGTTCTCAGTACTTTACTGACACCAATGGATGATCACCAGTTTTCGGGAGACCAGAATGAGGTCCCAAATCGGTACAACAAGGCCTATGACCTTAGTCATGGTAGTTCTGCATTTAGTGACATTTTTACCTATCTTAAAAGGCTCAGTTCATATTCAAAGATAAGGAAGATTTATTCTCACACACACACACACAATCTAATCACAGTTTCAATCAAACCCAGAGGAAGCTCAAGCCTGAGCTACAGGAAACATCTGTCAATGCTAGTGAGGCCTTCAGTATTTTCATTAGTTAAATCCTTGGTCACCTTCTTATTAGCATCCCAACTAACTGTCCCTCCATCTCTGCTGTATCTAAGGAGAACAGGCTTCTGCTTTCCTTGAGGCACCAAGTCATTTTTCCTTTGAGAGTTAGCAGTTGGTTTTGTGACAGCAAATGGAAAAACATGAATGTCACTGCAAAGCTGTGTATACAGAGGCAACTGAAGGGTCCAGACATCAAAGGAAGCACAGCTAATTCCTGGCCAGCCAAAGAAGTCCAGTGTTGGTCTGTATGTACAAAGCTAGGCCCAGGAGAAACTAAAGGGTATTTCAGAGCACAGGAGCAAAAAAATGCACAGTCCGCTGGAGAACCAAGGCTGTCTAATGTATTAGCAGTGATCACCCACAATCGCATTAATCTACCTGGTTTGCCTGCTTTTTAAGTATCACTGTGCAGTGACAAGGAGCCTTCATACTGCATCACACTCCACTCCCCCAGTCATTTCACACAGCAGTATAACATGCTATGGCCAAGCAGGCACCTCCAGCCTTCTTTAGCTATGCTAAATATGTCAGTAAAGTGTCCCTGCTGGCTCTTACAGCTGGTTCTTACCAGCCGGCTCTTGCCATGTTCATCGCATCTTGCAGATCTTGCACATCTTGCACTGACCAGCCCAGTAAGTGAACAGACAGAGCAAATTCAGACACAGACCCTTCCAACTCTGCCAACCTTGCCTATGCAATCTCTGGATATCTGGGGCATTCAACATATTGGCTTTATGCAGCAAACACTACCTAGGAACCTTGCAACTGGACACAGTCTCCGTGAGAAGTGTGGACTGCTACTATCCCGTGCTCAGCAGGACAGTCCCACTAGTGCCTGCTGTCAGTATTTCTATCCTTCCTGTAAATACTGCAGCTTCATACACCTTAGTAAGGAACATCTTGCCTGGCAGGCAAGGATTTGGTTTGATTCTTTTTATATAGTTTCTTGTATCCTTCATGTTTTGCTGTCAAAACTAACAGTCCTTTTTTTCTTGTACCTCTCCAGGATCCAGAGAAGAGAGGAATCTGGGCAAGGCCTGAATGGAGGGATGTTCTTTTAACATGCTCCAGTCCAGTGAACACTCCCTTAGAGAATAAGCTCAAGAGGGAATGGGAGATGGAGTTACCATCTTCCAGAGGGGAACAAGCAACTGCACGAGTGCCTGCTGTAGGAGAGTATCACTGTGTCCATGACCTGAGACTCTCCTGCTCTTTGCTACACTTATGGATCCCACATGCGTGAGAGATCTTCATTAACATAAAAATAGAAAAAGCCCTCAGGAGAACAATTTTATTGTCTCTTGCAGTGAACGCTCTGGGACAGCCTTCTTCTGAATGTCTGAGAAATGAAGATTAGGTATGACAGAGGAACTCTGAGCCTAACACCATATCATGTTTTTCCAGGTAATCTAATAAATTACCTCCCACTAAAAACTGAACTTCTTTATATCTTCAGAGGACCACAGAAAAAAGCAAAACCAAAATTAAAAAGCCCTCTAAACTATCTGGAAAAAACACGGTAGGTAAAGAACATTTCTGTGAGTAAATACCTGGTAACAACAACGCCAGTCACTGAAGTAAGTTTGTCGGGATGTGTGTGCTGGTTACTCTGAGGTTTTATTAGGTATTTAGAAGAAAGTTTAATTTCAGGGAGTTATTTTATGATTTGCATTGCTGCAGGCCTGCCCAGTGCTGGTGTGTGATTAGGTCAGAGAGCGTTCTCTTGCCATACACTGCTGTTGCTGCTGAGAAACTATGTGGAGAAGATTTGCTAGTGACATCTCCATACAACTAAGCGGTTATTAACAAAACACTGTGGGAGAGCAATAAGACAACTGATTAAAGATACTCACAACCACAGCTGTGCTCTCCTCTTGTCCCTGCACCAAAACGGATGAAAGACCTTGATAACAGCGTGTCCTTGGTAGTGGACAACGGTACTAGCTATAGGGAGCACATTTAAGGTGTTCACAACATTTGCAAGCACTGTCAGAAAGAGTTTCACAAGAGCATCCATGCTTGGAATCACAGAATTCTCCAGCATAGCTGAGGTTTCCTAAGATGATGCTATGCTAGGCAACAAGATACAGACCCAGGGATCTTACCTGTCTCTGAGGACCAGTAGGTTCAGATTCTCGTCTCCTTTGTCGGATAGCTGGTGCTGAATGTAGGGGGGAGTGGGCTGGACTTCCCGTTTGCTGTTCGTGTTTACTGTCAGATACTGTTTGAGAAGGTCCTTCATGTCTGTGGGAACTGTCCTCCTCAGTCACAGGCTGCATACCCCGACTTCGCCCATCATGCGTCTTCGGCCTGACTGCAGCATCTGCCCCCAAACGCCTTCTCTCCTCACCCTCTTCAATAGGTCTTAGTTCCTCAGGCTCCTCATCCGTGGTTCCAGAGGTGCTTGGTTCAGCACCTGGGTGAAAGTCCTTCAGCTCTGTCTCCTTGTCAATGATAACCCACTCCTTGCTATCAAAGTCCTCCTCCTCTGCGAGTGGCACTGAACGGAAAGCATTGCTGAGGGCTTCATGTTCCACTGAAGCAGACACATCCATCCGACCACTTGCCTGCCGGTCAGCCTGGCCAGTATCAATGGACAGCATCTGGGCTGGCTGGGAGGAGCATACAAGCCGTGATGGAGAGCCAGGTAAATCCATTCGAGATCTAAAGACAGAACATGAAGCCATTAAAAATACATCAGGTTTGTGCTCAAAGTTAGGGATCATAAAAGTTGAGAGAAAACCTGTACAGTCTATCTCACTCATTTCTTGGTATGCTTCAGAAAGACAAGCTTAAGCAAAAATATTTCTTTAGAACCTACAATAGCATAAAGATGTTCCCCCTAAAGTGGTTCAGTATGACAGCCAATTCAGCATCTCTGTTCTTTGTAGATGACAGGATGATAAACAGTTTCCCCCAAGAACACCAATATACTCTTTCCCCTTTGTTAAGTTCTACTGGTTTGTGAAAAAACCCAAAACCAACCCAAACACCCCTAAATCCTAAATTTACTATCTGACTTAACAGTGTCTCTGCTGGGCTCCTATAATCTCTTCAGCTGCACTGTGCTATCTATAAGGCAGCCACATGAGTTCTGCGAAGACAGCAAGAATCTTTGATCCCATTGTGCATAGATGACCCCAAAATACTTTGGAGGAGCAGGAAGGAAATATGGCAAGTATCCTTTTACAAAGGGTAGTATAATGAATGTTCCGTGGCTCACGGTCTAAATAGCAGCAGCTTCTGCAGCCATGCAGAAATACGTTTCAAAGAGGCTCTGGAAGCTCCCTGTACCCCAATAGCCCTGGCAGCATCTCAGCTGGAAAAGCCAGTGGCACTTCTGTCTTTCTGCTCCACAGTGTTACCATCCATGCTTCTCATTTGGCCTGCACCTGCTGCTTGCTTTGCTTCTCTGTCTATCACAGAGGCTAGCAGCTTGCTGCACAAAGCCAGAGCGTCCGCTGCCCAGAAAAGGACAGCTGCAGTGTGTTTTACAAAAGGATTTCAACAAGGACCATACAGGAGCCTTGCAGACTCTTCTGGGAAAAGCCTCCCATGCATGAGGGGAAACAGAGAAGTGACCGACCATTGGGTAAGAGTTGCTAAGCCAAACTGGGTATCTTTAACACAGTGGAAGGTCAAAGCCGAGATGGAAAGAATTACAAGCAAGAATGAAAAATTTTTGATGAGGAAAGGGGAATTAGAGAAGGACGTGATGAGAGGTTGATGTAGAGAAAGTTGCGAGCAAAAACAAAGATCTCAGCAAAAGCTGTCTGATGGATCTGACAGAAATAAGGCTGTATTTGTTAAAGTCTTAAAAATGTATGACTGTGAATAGGGAACACTAAGTATGCAAAGTAAGAATGCAAAATGGCCTACACTCTGTGTGTGAAGAACTGGATTTTAAACAGCTGTTGCTAAAAAATAAAAGAAACTCTGGATTTAGCCAATGTCTTCATCTATTCCCCAGCAGAGGAGAGACTCTGGGAGTGGAAGAATTTACTGCAGAAAGCCAGAAGAATTTCCCACTGCTGGGACTCAGGTCTGTGTTGTAAAAAGACAAAAACAGAATAAAAAGAAGATTGTGTGGCAGAGTGGAACTATATTTGCACCATACTTGGTGCAAGCTACTTGGAAGATGAAAAAAGATCTTGATTTTAAAAACAGGAGTTGAGGGAAGGAGGCAGGAGAAAGGGATGTGTTTGGATAATGCTCATTTTCTATATTAAGTTAGCATGGTGCTGAGTAGACAAGGAAGAGTGGGAGAAATAAAGGAAGGAGTTAAAAGCATTCAGTGAATATACAGGGCTAGTGTTGCTGACTATTATATATAGCTTTTTTCCCTTCCTATTTTAAAGAGCTTTTCTTCAGAGCAAGCAAAACAAGAGGTAGCAAGAACCAAGAATTGTTATTCAAACCCTAAATTATTAACAGCAACACAAACAATCTTTCCTGAATTACAGAGAAGCATTACAGCTTCCCTCAGCCACCCAGAATAAAACAGTACCTAACAAACTGGGGGTAGTGCTAGGGACTCATCCTCTCTCTAGTTCTTTTTGATCCTTCTTCATTTTCAGCTACCTTCTCCTCGTGACTGTTCCTCTTGGTTGAAGTCTGTCAGATTTTCTCTGAGAAGAAGACCTGTCTCTCTCCTACCTCTTTTAGAGGGGCCATTTCACCGGCACGTCCTGCAACCATAGTCCATGCCCTGACTTTCAATGGGAAGAGGAAGACAGAGTAACAAAGGATGTGAAGGGGGTTACCAGCACGAAGGGCTTATGTCTTGTAACACGTGTTCTCCAGCACGCAACACTTTAAAAAGCTTCTTTCCATTATTTTTATTATTCTTGTTTTTTGTTTATTTCTTTGCTGTGGATCTGAGAGAAGGTATTTCTATTACCCTCAAAATCAGGGTGTAACATGTACTTTTCACGTGCAAACAAGCACAATGCTATATGCTGAGAAATGAATACTATTATTACTGTTAATGAAAAGTAATGAAATAATGAAACCCACCAGATCAGGATCTGCCAGCTAGCTCCCAGAATACATGCATCCCTGTATGTATCCTAACAAGATCCATTCTTCCCTCCCACCTCAGGCCAGCCAAAAGCTTTGTGACTGTTTACATTATCTCTGACCTGATGCTTTGCCTTCCCTCTGACAAATGTCCCTCCTTCCATCTGTGGAGTTCTTCCCATCCAGGGACAGGATGAGAATCATTCCCACTAACTCTCCTTATTAACAGACATGAGTGTCTTGTCAGAAAGATCATAAAGCTCATGAACACCTCCACCCCAAAATGAACTTCCAGTGCCTGCTGATCTAATGATTAGGTTGGTCTCAACAGTCAATCCACAAGACACTGCTAAAAGCAGTAGGAGGCTACAGAGGGTGAGCAAACCTTCTTTCATGTAGATCTGCTTTGCCATCAGCAGTGGAGAGGCGTTCTGACTCAGGGCTGTTCACACGGCGGTATCTTAGGGAGCGCACTTGTGCAGTAGGGGACTCCGGAGGCACTCGGACAGGGGAACTGGGGCAGACACCATTTCTCTGCTCCTCTTCCACCATGCACTGAGTCTGTAGGGGGTAAACACAGAGAACCTCAAAATCTAACCACAGACATTGTTTTCCCATCCCTCACTATTGCTCTGTGCTTTCTTCAAGGATACAGTTTCAGCTGCATTTTCACAATCTACACAAGCGATGTTTGAAGGAATGCAAGGGGCCATATGCCCTGGCAATTACCTAGTATTAAAACAAGGTAGGGATTTTAAATCAATTCAAATATTTAAACACCTTTACAAGGTGGCCTTTGCATTTCAGTTACCCTGAACAGTTGATCCAAAGGAGTTATCATGGGCAAACCTACTGCATACACAAACCCTAACTGCTTATCTATGTCAATATTTGTCTATGCAGTGTCCATGCATTATACTGCAATGTACATACTTTTACTTCTGATGAACTTGATATGACTAAGCCATCTCCTAATTCCCAGGGTGGTTTGGGGTTTTTTGTTTTGTTTTGTTTTTAACTCTTGGTCCTCTAAACAAAGTCCTCCAGGACATATACTCAACCACAACATCTGTAAGAGCCTTCCACAGACCCAAGGTCATGCAGGTACCTGAACATGCTCATGGACACTTGTGAGCATTGACTGTTCATACTCTACCAGTACATATTTTCCGTTTTCATATGGCCTTAGTGAATCTGATTGTTTTTTTTTTTTTAATTTAACAGCAGACAAAGGAGCAAAGTAGGTGACTGTAACACAGCTGCCTTCTGCCTTCCACTGTGCTGCTTCCCCTTGGAAGAGGAGACCTGCTTAGGCAAAAGCGTAGAGGCAGAATGGTCCAAGGGCTACAGCGGCAGTCTAGGATTTGCATTCAACCCTGTTGTGCTGCCAGCCATGCAACATCAGCTGCTACACTGTGTGGATGTGCATTGAGATGCCAGCGCAAGTTCCTAGTGTGGTGAGTGTTTACCCTTCTCTGCAACATGCCCTCTATTCACTTGTCCTCTATTAATGCCAGAGGCTCTGAATGTAAGCAGGCTTCTCAGTAAAATGCTGCTGATCAAGACAGTTGCCTTTGTGCATGTACTGTGTTTACAGCAAGTCAGTCAGTGTCCATAAATTAGCAGATCTAAACCATCCAGGCTGGGTTTGGAATGCATAACTAATGAGCCTTTGCAGCTAGGGAGAGTGGAGAAGAACTTTCAGGCATTACAGGAAAAGCAGAATAGATGATAATGATTTAATCTGTAATCCATTCAGGCCAGCAGAAGGTTAGTGACAAAGGAAGGTCAAATGCGTTTGTGAAAGGAGCAAAATGCTGATGTAACCGTAGGGTGACAGGCAACTTGGTAAGATCCAAGAGCAGAGAATTGGGGGATGGTGTGGGAGAGAGCGAAGAGGCTTCTGAAAAAATACAGAATGAGAACTTCGATCCAGTGGAGGAATGAGAACCAGAAAGGTCAGTGACAGTAAGCAAGGAAACTGTCCTTAGCATAGAAATGGGAGAAGTGGGACAGAAGGAGGTCTGAACTGTGTGAACAGAGAAATAAAGATGAACTTAGAGAGGTATTAGGGAGAAAAAATATAGCAAGATCTACTCATCACCTAAATACAAAGAGCAAGACAGGGAGAGCCAGAGTTACTTCTAGTGCTACAAGACTGGAAGATGAAGGATGGTGAAGCTGTGAATAGCAGAAGGGTGTTTTACACACCAGCTGCCCTTGTGGTTCTGAAGACACAAGGGATGCCTGAGATAACAAGCAGAGGTGAAGCTGTGCCCTTACATATCAAGTCTGCAGCCTCCTTTTTTTCCTCCATGTGGTGACTGTGACTTAAATAAAAACTGATTCTCTCTCAGAGAACAGTCAGACTAAAGATAATAAACCTAGCAGAGCGAAAGGACAGGCAAGAGTCAGACTAAAGATAACAACCCTCACAGAGAGAAAGGATAGACTTCTTCAGCTTTGGAGAGCATGATGCCCTGGGCTCTATTTCATAGACTTCTGCGTAGCTACTAAGCTTGTCAGAACTGAAGTGCTCATTGCCACGCTGACTAACCCCCTAAGCTCCTTTGCCAGTAAACCAGCAAGAAATAGCATATCCCTCGGCAGGACAGTCACCTGGTCATGCTGTGGATCTTGCAGAAACCTCTCCTGCCTCTAGCTGCTGTTATGACAGGGCTTGTGAATGACAGCGCTGGGTACCTAAGACATTATGTACAACTAGCACGTAAAAAGGATGTTTAGGACTCCCTTGTGCGTATCTCAGTCTGACTGAAGAGCGTCAAGGCACCTGGTGGTTCAAAGGAACAGAAAAACACATAGGCGTTACCAGGATTTTTCTGTAATACTCTTTTTTTCGTATGTTGTGGAAACAGAACTGTCCCACTCTACCAGGCTTTTCTTATTTCAAGTGCCTTCAAATGAGAACTTCGGGGAATACACACAGTTTACCAGTGAGAGATGAAGAAGTGATTTGAACTTGGTTTATAATTCTCAGTATTGGGGAATGCCACTGGTAGTGTTCCATACAGATAACACATTGATCCAAATTATTTGCACTGGAGAATTTTAAGCAAGTTAGATGAGATTATTTCTTGGCCATGAATAATGTTTTCTAATAAGACTAAGGACAGCGGAGATATCTACAGTCCTGAAAGAAGGACTAACTTTGTGCCAGTAGAGACTGAAGTGAATTCTGGTCAGACCCAGAAGACTGGTAGATTGAACATGCTAGTCCACAAATGTCCATTAAAGACAGGTTTGTGAAGTGAATCTGATATGCCCTGATAATATTTTAAGTCTGTTTGATGAAGGTCTCTTTGCTAACAGATTCTGTACGTATCTGATGTCATGCCATGTGACATTCTGATTTTTAAATAAGAATTGAGATCAACACAACAAATACTAATTTACTTGCAATATGTAAGTTGATCTAATAAATAAACTAACTGCTAGATTCTCATACTTAACATTTACTATGGAATCATCATTCAGTGGGAATGCCTCCAGGAAATTAGGTAACATTTACAAGAAAGGACTCAGAAACATCTTAGGGATTACGAGGAAAACCAACTAAGTATACACTTTATGCAAGCTAAAACGTCTAATATGATCTTGGAATGCAGAAATATAAGAATATTAAGTGATAGTTTCTCTCACTCTTCACAGGGGTGAAACCATCATTAGATGCTCCTTGTAGATTGTGCTACCTTTAGAAAGGAAAGTTAAAAAATTGGAAGAGAAAAATTAGTGATGATTCCAGATGTAGAAAAATACGGCTTATGAAGACATCTCTGATGAAATTTATTTTCCCAAGAGATTAGGACACAATAAAATTTTGGCTTATAATTTCCAAACCTGAGACATTTCTAATACTGTATCAGCTATGTAAGAACTAGAATTCCATTGATTGAAATATCAAGATCCTAGATAATGATATAATGATTGTACGGAAGATTCACTCTAGCATTATTGGCCCCCAAAATGTCATTTGCATAAAGATCCAAATTAATCCCAATGGCTTTTACTCTGTGAGAAAATTGTTTGTAATTTCCCATTTCCACAGGGAAATTCCACAGTGTTTTTCGGATTGCACTATATAGGATGCTACATCAGTGAGTCCATGCGGCTTCTAGTAGTCTATGAATCCATCGCCCCAAATACCAACAGCTACAGGAAATAAATAAATGTTCTTTACTTTGCTGATACTGATCCTGAGTTTGTTGCGATTCACATCTGTCTCTTCCCAAACTTCAGCCTCATTGAAAGCGGTGTTTGGAGTCTGACCAAGACCTTCCGCTGGCCGGCCTGATAGGATGGGAGGAGCATTCTCTTGATCACTTAGATGTTCACCCTGTAGGACATCCTCAGTGTTCTCACGAAGCAAGTCCCCAGGTACCGGAGTGACATTAACCACCCTATGGAAGAGACAAGAAGAAAGGTAAAATTATCAGTGCTTAAAGAAGGAGGCCTATCACACTGCCCCACAGAAATTCCTTCGCAGCTCTTAGGGTATTACCAGGTTGAAAAAACAGGCAGTGCAGCATTATCCCAGATATGACAACCTGAAACAGAACAGGAGGATTCCACCTAACATGCAGTCACAAAGACAGTGGGATGGATCAGTAAAAGCATCACAGGACCCTTGATACACAGGCTGTGAACTTCTTCAGAAGTGCCCATTACACAATATTTATCTTAGAAGTAACTTCCCCTCTTTGCATGAGCAAATGAGGCTTAATAGGCCTTACACCTTTTACCTTCTATAACACTAAGCTTTTCTCTTCTATAGTATTACTAAGGATTATTGTTATCCCTTAATGTCAGCCCCCTCAAAAGCACCAAAACAGACCAGTGCACTAAGCCTTATCAACTTTTGTTTGGACTCATTTCCATCTCTGAGCCCCAAGCTTGGTGCACCTTTGCACCAGCACATGAAATACCCTGTAAAGGTCGAGGAGCTGTGTTCGAGGTGTGACGAGTGCATGCCCTCTGCTGTGTTCAGCTCACTATCAATCACAAACCCACCCCACAGCAAGGCAACAACTGCCTCACAGCAGGTACTATCACAGAAGCTACAGCCATGTATGCCATATAATATGCAAAATATACAAGCATACAGGCTCCATCAATCTTGGCCGAAAGTCTCAAGACATCCCTTAATGCGACTCCAACCCACACACTCATCCCCAATAGAAAATGTGTTTTCGGGACAGCGAGGGTCTGAAACTGGGTTCCACCACCTTAAATGTATGTTAATATACATAAAGTCAAATCAAGTAGTGTCTGCCATGCAGCTCCAACTTCCCAGGATCATAATGGCCTTGAAATCTTTCAAAAATGAACTTGTTACTGAGCTTTTTGTTGAAGATGTCCATAGTCCGACTGGCGCAACCGCAATACTCACCCAAACATGGCTGCTGTTTGCCTAGTGTTTTGCTGTGGTGGAGTAGAGGTGCTAGTGGACAACAAGATATCTGTACCAGCCTTCTCCCAGTCAAAGGCTTCATTTTCAGTGATGCCTCTTTCCTTCATGCTGTTCTCGAAAACGGACATGATTAGCTGGAATAAATTTACAAAAACAATTTATGTTAAGTAGCTGAGGGTGGCTCTCTCAAAAAATCTGAGGTATGAGCATGAGGACCAAGTGCAGCTTCTAATGTCCATCTTACCTATGAAAGGTACCAAGAAATGAAAGCAAATGTCATAAAATCATATCAGTTGTTTCTCAGGCTGGTTTTGGCTTGGTAACTGAAGTTTCTTTAAATCTACAGAAAATTTTCTTTAAATCTAAAAAATCTATAAATCTACTGATTTGATGAAATCTTGCAGTTGGCTTGTTACTTTAACTCTAAAGCCTTAACTTCAGCTCAGCTTTCCCGTAAATTAGACATATGCAGAACAGCACATTTGATATGTAGAGTTCAAGAGCTGCCAGAAGATGTAAACGAAACAGGAAAACACAGTCCTAGGATGCAGACTCGTTGCAGTGTCTGGCTTAAATGCAGCTTGGTCAGAAGCCCTATGATATGCTTATGCGCAGTTGTCATGGTTTAAGCCCAGCCAGCAACTAGGCATCACACAGCTGCTCAGTCAGTCCCCCTCCTCCCAGTGGGATGGGGAGGAGAATCAGAAAAAAAGTAAAACTTGTGGGTTGAGATAAGAATGATTTAATAATTAAATTAAAATTAAATGTAATACTACTACTAATAAAATATAATAACAGTAGTGAAAAGGAATATAATATAATAAAATAAAAAAACAAACCCAAGAAAAACAAGTGATGCACAATGCAATTGCTCACCACCCGCTGACCGATACCCAGCCAGTCCCTGAGCAGCGATCGGCCCCTCCTGGCCAACTCCCCCCAGTTTATATACTGTGCATGATGTTCTATGATATGGAATATCCCTTTGGCTAGTTCGGGTCCACTGTCCTGGCCGTGCTCCCTCCCAGCTTCTTGTGTACCTGCTTGCTGGCAGAGCATGGGAAACTGAAAAATCCTTAACTTAGGATAAGCGCTACTTAGCAACAACTAAAACATCAGTGTGTTATCAACCTTATTCTCACACTAAATCCAAAACCAGCTACTAAGAAAATTAACTCTATCCCAGCCGAAACCAGTACAACGTGGCCTGCCACATTTGGCTGCAGAAGAAAATAAAACTGGAAAAAGGATGATACAATTTTCTTTATAAGATAGCAAGTACAAATGCTCATGCTGACATGGTTTATGCTTGTTGCTTTCTAAGAACAGATATTCTTTAGGAGAGAATGAAGCTACTGGCAACAGTGCTATGTGCATCAATGCGTTACGCAGGGAAATCTGACATTCTGCTGTCAAAGGGAAAATGGATGCTATAGGCCAACACAGCCGTATGTGAGGTTCTGCATTTCTAATAAAATTATTCAGTTAAATAATGCAGAACTTAAAGGATTCGGCCTAAAGTCTATATGGAGAGAGAATATGGTGACAAACACATTTGGCTTATGACATAGAATTAGCACTAAGTTGTGAATAAAAATTACCATGAACAAACACCCTATTTGTTTACATTTATATTCCAGTTCCGTTTATCAGCATGATCAGGCGGCCAGGAGAGCCTGCCATTTCCTACTACCTTCCACCAAACTCCAGTAAAATGCCTATTTGCAGCTTTCAGTTGAGCCATCTTTTTCCTCCTTTTTTTGACCTAGAATTAGGTGCTCCACTCCTGCAGTGGCACTATGTTTGATTAAAAGAATTCCTAGAGCTGACTATCGGTCAGACCAAGGAACAGGTAACACCTCTCCAGAGAGTGGATGTAATATGGCAATGGTAGGAGCTTCTTTGATTTGAAAGGGATTTTACTGTTGTGACTGCTTAATATGATAGGATTGTGTTTCTGCTTGTTAGCCTCATGTCACGATGCCCCTTTTCACCTCTGATGGAAACGGGAGTTGTACTGCTGCTGTTGGCAGGGTATTTCTTGCTCAAAACTGAATGTGAATAACTGAAGGGTCACAGTCTTGCTTTTAGTAAATGCATGTCTGGTATTTAGTAGTCTTACATGGATGTTTTCTCATGAATTTGCCTAATTACTTATTGAATACATAAACTTTTAGACTACTCCTATCTTATAGCAAAGAATGCACCAATTATGTGAACCATCTTTGCTCACTCAAACCTGCCACCTGCTAATTTCATTTGGCAGTTCCTCATTTTCATATCAGAAGAAGCAGAAAACAATCATTCTCCATTCACTTCTTGCCATTCTGCCTTTGATTTTAAAGATGTCATGTACATGTCAGTCCTCTCTTTTTTTCAGTGTACTGTTCTAGTCTAATTAGTCTTTCCATATCTGGAAGTGAATCTATCTCTAGCCTCCTTGTTACCCTCCTCTAAAACTTCTCCGATTTCAAGATATCCTTTTTGAGGTGCAGGAATGGAACTACACACAGTATTTAAGAGTATGCTTCACACAGATGTACATGGTAGTATAAGGGTATTTTCTGTTTACCCTCTAATACTACTCTAATTATTCTTAGGATTATATTTGCTTTCTAACTGCTACTTTGGCAAGGATTACTGTCAAGTGACTTTTAGAAATTAATATCCCCACATCCTCAAAGACTCCTTCCAAGAACTCCATACATTTGTAGACAGATGCCCTTATAAAAGCTGTACTGACTTCTGCTCATTAGGTCATCCTCACCCATCTGTCCACTAAGCCCAGTCTTTATCACAGTTTCTGATTCTTTGTGATGTACATGTCAGTGTCAGGGACTGGGATCTTCTGAAGCCATTTAAAAATTGGTACTGCTTCTGCCACCTTCCACTCCTTTGATACTTAAGCAGTCTGAAGTAAGAAATCACACGCTAAAATTAGAAGTTCAGCTGTCTTATTCTTAGCATTCCTTCATGCAGTCAAGGACCCACTCAATCAAAACAACTTTTGTTACTTTCTGCTATAACTTCTTCTTCTGTAACCCTTGCTTTGCAGGCCATTTGGGATTTTACAGACCTCTACTGTATTCCCTGTAGGGTCTTCTTTTGCAGGCTGAAGGATACTAGTGTCCGTCCTCAGCTGCCATTATTCTCAAGCTATTCCATGGTCTTTTTGAGCCTTCTCAGCTTTCTCTGAACCCTTTATATTGCTGATGAAAGGTCAAAGCTTTACAAGGAGCAAAGTGGAGTGGGAAAGTGCACAGAACAGTCCCAACAACAACCACGGTTCCCAGAAGTCATGCAAAGAGTTACTGGATCCTATCTAGGGATCCTCTGCCTGCAGACACAATATTATTAGGGACCAGAAGAGTTTCCACAGTCACTGCAAGCCTCCCATACTGAGTTTCCTTCTGCTGGGCCCAAGAACAGCTAACTTGGCAGAGCCAGGAGGAAGATGACAAGCAATCCCTCAGTTACACAGGATGTCAGATAAGGAGCACAGCAAGAGCCTTGGCGCGAGGTGTTACGGATGCAGAGGGCTGGAACTCAAAAGATCTTTAAGTTGCAAGGGAACTCAGGCAATCACCTAGCCCCCCGCTACTCAAAGCAGGGCTTACCTTCCAAGTCAGATCCAGTTTCAAAGTCAGATCAGCTTGCTCAATGCCCTGTCAAGTTACATTCTGACTATCTGCAAGGATGAAGATCCCACTACTGTTTGACATCCTCCTGGTGATAACTTTTTCCCACATAGCTAACTGCAATTTCCTTTGTTGCTGTGGACGACATCCATTGCATCTCATCCTTTCACTGTGCACCTCAGAAGAGTCTAGCTCAGTCTTCCCTACAGGTAGCAAAAGGCAAAACCAGGATGCCCTTTGATCCTTCCCTTCTTAAGGTCAAAGAATCCCACTTCTCTCAGCCTCTCCCCTTATGGCATGTGCTCTAGCTCCCAGTCACCTTGATAGCCTTCCTCTGGGCTCACTCCAGTTTGTATGTTTTTCTTATACTGCACACAGTTTTCCCGATGTGATTTAACAAGTGCCTAACAGAAGGGAATAATCACTTCCCTTACACTATGCTTTTCCTAATACAGCCCAACATATGGTTAGCTTGCTTTGTCACAAGGACACACTACTGTTCCACGGTCACCACTACGACATACAGGTCTGCAGAAGAAGAGCTCCTCCCTAGCCAGTTAGTTGATCCCCAGCCTGTACTGTTCCATGTGTTTATGCCATCCAAAGTGCAGGACTTTGTATTTGCCTTTGCTGAACCTCATGAGGTCCCTGTAAGCCCATCAAGGTCTCTCTGAGTACTACTTTTGAGCATATCAGCTGCTCCTCCTGAACTGGTATCCTCTGTGAACTGGCTGAGAGTGTGCTCTGTCCCACCATCCAGGTCTTTAAGGAAGACACTGAACACTATTAGCTCCAGTACTGTATCCTGAGAGATACCATTAGTGGCTAGCCACCAACTGAACTTTGCATTGCTGATCACAAACCTCTGACACCCAGCAATCCAGACAATTTGCCACCAACCTTGTGGTCCACTTATTCAAACCATCTCTTTCCAATCTGGCTACGAAGACATTATGAGAGACTGTGTAAAGTCAGGGTAGATAACATTCACTGCTCTCTCTGCATCCATAGAAGTCGTCACCTCGCAGAAGGCTGGTCAGGTTGGTCAGGTATGCTCTGTCCTGGATAAATCCATGCTGGCTTTTCCCAGGCCCCTTCTAATCTTTCATGTACGTGGACATGCTTTCCAAAAGTAGTTATTTCATAACGAGCCAAGCATCCCTCTTCAGCAAGAATATAATGCCCACCATAGCTATGCCTGTATACACCACTCCATTAAGAATTTTTTAGTTTGTATACCATGGACCTAAGTGTAGATAGAGGCTGACTTGCCATATTTTCTTGGCAGTAACAGACCTAGCCTTTTGGTGTCTGGACAGAACACAAAAACAAGGAAAGTGATGACAAAGCATGTGCATACATGAACAATATTATCATTTTTTTCAAAAACTTTATGAGTAACCATTTGATGGGGTTTGAGGCTAGATGAAGAGACTTCAGGGAAGGCTGAGCTCAGGTGATGAGGGAATGTAGGAAAAGGTAGTAGACGACCAAGTAACATCATCTCATAAGACTTCCTTGACTCAGGAAGATATTCCAGTTTCTGTCTACTGGTTGAGAATAATGCATCTGTCTGTCATCCATGCACAAGGTAAAAAAAGTTATGTACACCTAATTGTAAGCTAAAAATTAGGCTCAAATCATGAAGGTACCAGACAGGACTCACCTCCAGGACACCCAACAGGTCTACACCACATGCAGACAGGGACCTATGAAAGCAACCTGTTATCATGGTGCCTGTAGTTGGCCTTACTTGGAAAAGAGCTTTCAAGTCATAGGGAAGTTGTGGTGGAAGACCAGCAGTTTGGATAGGTCTCACTGGGAATTCCTCATATACAAAGGAAATGTTGGCCATTCTGGAACCCTGGGAGGTAACAGGAAAGGCACAAAGCAGTATATTTCATTCAGTCTAGCTGCATTGTAAGCAATCACTCCACCTCTCCAGGATCCAGAAAGAGAAAGGAGGCAATGGCTACAGATGCAGATCAGATCTTCTTCCCCAGCTACAGGGTAAGCAGAGATCCACAGCACCCCAGTGAGAAGAAATACAGAATTTCCCCTTGGAAGGTTATCAGAGTCACAGAGGAATGGTATTGAAACAGGGGCAGAGCATGGACTGGATCAGCTTTTCCCATTTAGGGCTGTTCAGACTCCTGAGTTTCTTATTGGGCCAGATTTAACAACGGAAAGGGATAAGCAGTAAAGAAAATATATTGGATAAACCAAACTGCGGCACAGCAATGGGAACTAGGGAACCCTTGTGGTACCTTTTCCCCCCGCGAGCACTGGACAAGGATTCATGACTCAGTAGATGTAGGCTGGTGAGGGCATGGCTTGTCAGTCCATGTGCCAGGTCTAGACCATGTCACATCAGAGCGCGTCAACTTCCACAAGACAAAGCGCAATTCCAACTCTTTGAGTATCAAAACTACCGGTGGGATAAAGAAGAGACCCAACATGTTTCTCTATTAAAGATGTTAATGTCCATGAGGACATAAAGCTTAATTGCACATTGTGTAGTAGCACACCATGTTTTGGGCTGATGCCTCATAGAATGAGAGAGAAGCAGCCAACTGTGCAGAAATTACCCATTAAATGATCATGATACATCTTGTCAAATGCCTTCTCCTGACCAAGGTTCAGGAAATGAAGCACAATCAATCCTGAAACAGCAGGTGAAAAAGGTCCCAAAACAGTTATGGATTGTCCAGATGCTCCAGCCTTGAATTCTCTGGGGATCATCTAGGAAGACGCACATGCATAAACTTCAGGCATGGCAAGTTGCTCTTGCTCAAGTTTCTAATCTGCACTGTAATCCCCAACACAGTATTGAAGAATAAATATTAGGCACACCTCTGAAGGGGCAGGGGTCCCCTTTTGATAAGGGAATGCTCCTGATACATGTTTGTAAGCCCTAGAGGGATGCCTGGGGAGAAAACACTAAGGCCATGATGGAAGACTTCCAATAACTTGGCCAACACGAGAGGTCTCAAACTGGCACTCATTGTCCACAGAGAGCCCTTCTCAAATGCTCTGACAATATCTGGTATCAACTGCATCTGAAAGGAAGAGGTCCATGTACAAAGCTCTTATCTTCCCACCTCTGCTCTGGATGTGTACAAGACAGCCATTGTCTTATACAATCACAGGTGGTGTGATCACTTTTTCTTGGGTGAAATGCAATTCACAATCCACCAGCTGAGGGAATCTGATGGGCTCCCAGGCAAAGACATTCCAATTTCTATAATCTTCCAGGACCAGAGGTCACCATTTCTTTTTTGATACTCACTGCAAAAAGATGGATCTCTGGGGGGAGAAGCTAGCCACCTCCCCAACCATACCTGAAACTATCCCTCTACCAGTTGGACCCAGCATGCAACTGTAGCAGAAAAGATTTTCATGCAACTTTCTCACATCCTATCTTCACTATGCCAGGGAAAAGGCATGTCTCTCTTGCTGTCAAATGAGTCAGAAAACCCCAAAGTGTTGCTCTAATGCCCACATCCTCCTGCTGTGAAAGTGCTGAAAGTTTGATCCTAATCATGAACCAATACTGACAATGATCCATTAAAGGGACAGGCCTGATGTCAGAGGCCATGAGCCCAAAAGTGCAAAAACACAAGGTGTAAGTAAGATCCATCCCATGACAGCTCAACTCTATTTTATTCTACCATCATTTTCTTCACCTATGCCTAGGCAAAGCTTGTGCCATCTATCCACCAGAGAGTAGTGGTCTCCAGTCACACTTAGTCTTCAGTTACAGCCTGGTATCTCTCTCTTCTGACGTGATCTCAGGGGCCCAGAACTGTGATAAAATCGCCACTCAGCATGAAGTGTGCTTCGGAGGATCTAAAATGGCACGGGAAGGCAGATGACTACTGACAAACACTATTTGATGACTTGGCCTTGGGGCACAGATGTCAATAGTTAAGAACTAGACACTTCCCATGGATCTAGAGCCACAGTCTGTGACTAAGCATGATCTTGGCAACCTTCACCACCATGGGAAGAAGGTCCAGGAGTAACAGGCTCACCATTCCATCAGCTTCTGGGCCCAGCTAAGATCACTGGCTAAGAGCAAACCTGCCGCAAACACACAATGGAGTAATCCCATTTTCCCCCAAGGCAGGCGACTACTTGGATGCTGCAGAGTGTCAGCTGAGGTCCTGAGTGTTAGCAATGTTATTTTCATGCCTTAAGGAGGATTATGGTCTTCCCAGTCAGAGCTGGTAGGGAAAAAGACAGTAGTTTAATTATTTAATTGAGGCAAACAAGAGATACTCATGGCGGCTAACAAGTGCAAAAAAGAAAAAAAACCAATCACACAGGGGCAAGAATGCAAGTAGGAGAATTGGAAAACTAGGAGACAGAGAGGAGATAATTCACACAAAGACAGAAAAAGCCATAAGTCAGGCTAGGGGGTAGATGGGAGAGAGAGAGAGAAATATGTCTGAGTGGTGGGAGAGGACTGGGGTTCTTTTGTTTGTTTGTAATGGGGTTTTGGGTTTTTGTTTGTTTGTTTGTTTTGCTTTTTTTAAACAACAATACGGAGAAGGAAGGGGGGGGGAGTCATGGGGTCACTGAGATGAAGTATGTGCATTGCCTTCCACCTCTAAAACATTCTTCCTGTGACAGCAATAAAACAAGTCTGAAGATAGCAGATGCAGTTGCTTTTTCTTTCATGCATCAGTTAAGGTGTGCTGCAAAATGGTGGTGAGGGCTATAGATGTATTTCACCCCTCTCCCTTTCCCATCCTTCACACTAGCATATCTGCTTAGATGAACAATCCCAGATGCTGACGGTGGCAGAGCTGAAGAAAAAGATTGCAAACTTCAGGGCATGGACCACTTGGAGCAAGGTGGACAGCAGCAGCAGCCAGTCCCCTATTTGTCCCCATTTACAAAGGAGCAAGAAAGGAGGGGCTGACCCAGTACGGCTCTTCTTACATTCATGTCTGGCCTCTTTCTAAAGCCAAAAGCATCCTATGATATCCAGCATCCTGCAAAGCCAGAAGACATACATCAGGAGAGGTTAGAGAGATAATACATCAGAATTCAGGCAGTGAGGGAGGAGGGAGCAGTCAGAACGATCTTATTATTGGATGCTCACATGCAGCGTTTATGCATCATTCCCCACTTCAAAAAGATGGAGGTGGGAGAGGAAGGATTTTACCAAAACCTCATGCTACTGCAAAAGAAGCCAAAGCTTTACTTGGTACACAGAAATAGGAGCAATCCAAACTGCATTTCCACTGGATAAAACAGATAAAATATTAGGAAGTCTTAGGAATGGAATAGAACATCGTAACTGCAGTTTATCACTTCATGGGATACATACGTCTTGAACATGCAATGCTGGCAAGTCCCCACCTCACAAAGGTACAACTGGACAAGGTTCAGAGGAGGACACAAACCAAAGGTGTGGAAAGGTTTCCTTCTGGGCAAAAAGCAAATGAGTAGACTAGGATCCTTCAGTCTGGGCAAAAGAGTAACCAAAGAGCAATACCGTGGAGGCCTGTAAGATTCTGTGTGGCTGGGAAGCGGCAGAGGGGCTAGGGACCAGCTTTCACAGTTATGTCCAAGATGTAAGGGGCATTAAATGAGGCTGGCAGGTGGCAAGTTTAGAACAAACAGAAGAAAGTAGTTCTTCTCACAGCAAGCACTTAAGCTGTGGTGCCTCCCTGCCACATGATGGATGCTAAAGGTTTTACATGAATTCAGGAGAAGACTGGACAAGTTCATGGAAGACAAATTCATTGAGGGCTCTGAAATAGAGACATTTTTGGTTTAGGAGATTCTTGAGCCTCAGGGATCCTTGATCCTGGAGCTTTGAGAGTTTTCTGGGGAAATGTCACTACTCATTATTCTATAATCTTCACACAACTAACACCATTGGAGACACACTACTAGGCCAGAAAAACCTTTTCTCCAGCCCAGTGAAGCTGCCTTTTCATCATAATTTCTCTCAAAGAGGAGAACTCAGAGGTCGACTATTGCTGGGTAGCTATATGAAACACCAAACCCATCCAGCTAAAGGACAGCATTCAGTCATAATCCTCACCTGGTGATTAGCACACATCTTAAACTGAAATATATTAAAGAGCTAAGAAGGGAAATGGTGACCTGTAAATTCAAATTATATCCATATATGTTTTATTCTGTTTCCTTATTTCTAATCCTGTCATTCCAATTTTTAAATAAACCATGACTTTATATATTAGCAGACATACTTCCCAATTTCCTTAATTTCCCTGAGGGTCTGGTACTGGTGACAAATTCAGATGCCACCTGATAGTTTTTAATCTTTCACAGTAATAAATCCAGGTAAATCAATATAAAGACATCTCTGGAGCTGAGATGTTTGGAGAATTTGCTGGCTGGAATAGGCCTCCAAGTCAAGCTAGAAGAATCAGTGTTTCGTGGCAAGCTGCAGATGCCAGACTTTTGTGGGGAGTTCCCTTTTGGAAGCTTCTTCCCAGAGCTGCACCTGCAAGAAACTGAAGGTAAAGAGGCAATTCACAGCTTCAGACAAATCCCCTACTGTGAAAGCGCTGTTCATGATTTGTACTGCACTAAAATTGTCTGGAAACATCTCCTTCCATTTCCATCTGAAGGATGGCTTTTCAGTACCGTCAGGACACAATTATTTTAACTGGAACAGAATATAGGAGGATGTAAGTTCAAAAGGAGCTTTGGAGATCTCTAATCCAACCGTCTGCTCAAACCAGGGCTAACTGCAAAGTCAGATCAGGTTCCTCATCCAATCAACTTTTGGAAATCCCCAAGGATGAAAATTCCACAACTCCTCTAGGTACCTGTTCCGTACTTAAGAACCCTCATTCTGATTTCCCCCCACCCCCAGATTTAGTCACAATTTCCCTTGCTGCCTCTGAGAAAAGTCTACCTCTTTTCTCCCCGCAACTGTCCTTGAGGCAGTGGAAAACAGCAATCAGATCCCCTCTTTGACTTTTCTTCTCCAGGCTAAACAAATCCATTTCCCTCAGCATCTCCTCAGTCCACTTCCATCCCTCTATAGCCCTCCATCTTAGTGGCAAATGTTATTTTTCCACTGTACTATCCAGAATGTATTTGCCTTTTTTTTCTTTTTTAAGAAGTTGTGGTTGCTATGCTGCAACATGTACGTGGCTAAAATACAAAAGCATTGTTGGAGAGAGTTTGCTGGAACACCCTCCTACCATTTTCCCACTCATCTGATGCACTATCAACAGGAGCAGGTGCTCATATAAGACTGCACAGGTCTGCTAATAAAATGTTGTTTTCATCATTCTGGCTTTAATGTACAGAGAAAACCACTGTGATAAAAAAAGGGACACAGAATCAAGTTGCCTCAGTTATATTGTGTTGGCTGAGCTATTGTAACCGATCACATACATGCTGATAGCAAACAGTGAATGGGAAAAAAAAGTATGTTAAGATGAGTATTAAAGAAAGAGATAATAATAGCTAAGGCCCATATGAGTCTGCAAGAAAACAAAGGGGTTGGTGTGTACTGTTAAGCTGTTGGCACAGGCTCTGCAGACTTTGGCAAGCTGTGATAAAATTCTGTCACATTTGGAGTATCTCAACACTTCTGTGTTTTAATGAAAGCCAAAAGTACTCTGTTGCTTGGGGAGAGATTTCTGGTCTGGAGCACAGGATTATTTTGGACAGGGTGGTGGAAGGGGAAGAGAAAACTTCTGAGTGTTGAAGAACTGTCCGGTCCAACCTTTCTCTCCCAGTCCTAGCAAAAGTATTCCTCAGCCATATATGAACACGTGCATGGGAATGTTAGAAAATTCAAATGCCAATCCAGAGTGCCATGCATCAGATCGGTAACAAAGAAAGGCGCCTACCTGATAGTCTGGCTTGGTGAAATAGTCTAGGCTTGCAATATGGTCCAGAAAAAGGTGGAATTCTGAAGGCATGTGTTTTAGCAGCATTCGGTGTTCATACTTCTCTTTTATCATGCCAACCTGCTCCTGGAAAAAAGAAAATATCTCAGAGCCAAGAATCTCTTCTATTACTTCATATTCATACAGTCTTATCATTCCTGGAATACCATCTAGTCTTATCATTCCTGAACACGGCCTCTTCTTAGACCCAGCGCCGTGTCTACACACTTCTCCTGTGTGGTGTCCCTAGCAAAGCGAGGTTGATCACTGCAGGCAAAGGCCAAAGGGGAATCCTGAGTCAGAAACACTCTTCAGAAGCTGTCCCTTTAGCACAGCCTTCTGCACAGGTGACCTGTTTCTTTCCAGGGATTTTATTCTCTAGCACAAGGTATTTGCAAGACAACATGAACAGTTAGCTTTATTCTGTTTAACTTTCCAGTTGCAATTCCCATTTGGCTTGTTTGGCATGGCAAAGCGTTATCCTTCCACCTTTCTAAAGGTCCTGTTTATCTGTCAAAAGGACAGCTCAGCCCTTCTGCTTTTGTTGTTTGCTTTGCAAGAACAAAGTCAAAGTCGCTTGATCAAATATGATTAACAACGTGCATAAGAAAATATCTAGTTACTCCAAATAAGACAAGCTCCACATTGTGCATCAGAACACACAAAAGCAGGTTAGCATCTTGCAGCAAGATCTGATGAAAAGCAGGCTCTGGCTTTACTTCAGCAAAAAGATGCACTGAACTGCAGGAGGAATAGTAAGAGTCATAATAACAAAAATGCAGCACCCTATCTTAAGCACAGACACCAGGTTTCCTACCTTATCTTTGATCTTTCGCCATGGAAGCTGACCAACCGCAAACTCCACCAACATGTAAAAGAGGGACCACAGATCATCATGTCTACCCATCTCCTGGAGAAAAGAGAGACGAAGACTGAGGAGCAAAGTTCCATGCTGCTCAGTAGTCCAAGTGTGCTCTCCAGATGAGCTACCTCATTTTAAAAAGCAGGAAGAAAAGTCATACTTCCTATTCAATGATTAAAGAAGCCAGATTAAAGATGCAAAATCAAGCATTTATTAAACTTGGCAATGTCTAATACAGTCACCTGAATAATCTCATTTGTTTTCCTTTTTGTGAATATATTAAGAAAGAGGTTTTTTTCTATACAACAAAGCATAAGTTTTCCATAGGACTTTCCCTCACTGAGTATACAGGAGTGGAATATTTATTAATGGGACGTGGAATAACCTAGATTAAGAAAAAAAACAAACTTTGTAGAAAGTGGTTTTTGTCACTATTTTTAAACTAAATATCATTCAAACTCTTTTCACAAGACAGCATTTACTCAAGGACTTTTGCAAAACACTCATCAAGCACCACAACAATTTACAGATTTGTAACATTTCCACATACCACTCTCCTCCTGGCCTAGCAAATGGGAAATTGAAACAATGGGATTAAGGCTGAAATTGTCAAAGAACATACAATAATTTTTGGTGCTCAACATCCAATGTCTAGAACATGATTTCTAAGAATAGCATGCATTATACAGCAATTTTTGTGCCTAAATATACCTTCAGCTGATGCCAGCTACAGCTGGCACTATCCAGCTCTTCCAAAAATTACACCTCAGGTTTCTCAGTGTCTCCCAGGAAATAGAATGAATTCATGATGGCATTCAACTGCCCTCCCCACATCACACTTTCCATCTTCTGCATACAATAACTTCTTTCCCTAAAAAACCTTGAAACTTCCTCATATGGCACAGGTCATCCTACAGATTCATCCCAAATAAGGCCAAAAACCTGGAGGTAATGCAGGAGGGCTGATAGTTTCCATCTGGTAAGGCACATAGCGCAGAACCAGAGGACTTACGGTTTACTGTCTACACAGGAACGTTACTGAAATAGGACGAACGAGTGTTTTGAGAAGAATGTTGGATGAGACTTCTGGAAGTGTTTAGAATGAAACAGGCCAGACGCTATGTAAATACTGGCTCTTTTCAGGGAAAAATAAACCTAGCTTTTACTAGGTGGCTCTTCACCTGACAGCATGATGTTAATATTAAAAATTCCAGGTGGAGAATGGATTTGGGGACTTGGCATTTGGTAATTCACAGCCAAGTGCTTCTAGAAACTAGCAGCAAGCAGCCTGGCACTTAACCTGATTTTCACTTTAGTGTGGGGGTTTTTTCCCTTAAAATGCAACAATTACAATTATTAAGGCTGCCAACTAGAGAGGATCCAATAACTGAATCATAATTTTGATTTTACGGTCAACAGCCTTGACCACCTAATGGAATTCATTTGACATACTAACTTCTGTAGGTAACAAACCAGAACTCACGCCTCTGACTTCTCTGCTCCCAAAAACAGGCTTCTGAGGAGAAATAACCTTGCTGTTAACTCCTTATAACACAAAAATACTCACTCGGTTTTTGTGTGCATTCACCGAAGCGTAGCGGACCGTTCCTCGAAAACCAGCAACATTGCGAGGCTGAAGGGAGACAACAGAAAATATCAGAGACAGAGCAGATTACTAAATCCCCTGTGCAGCTAACTCCTGAGAACCTCTCGTCTATACTGTTATTCCATATGTACCCAAGGGATACAAAGCTCTTACTGCCTTCATCTGCTCTAGCAGCCAGCTAAACAGACAGCATTCTCCAAGTCTGCATTTCTAGAAAAGCTTATTTTACAGAGAGGGCAAGGTGGTTACAGTGATAGGTTAGAATAGTAATAGTCTAGGCATAGAGCTAAGAACATTATTCAAGATTGTATTTTCCTTTTTAAACTCCAGGTCAAGGGAAAAGCTAGTAAAGAAGTGCAAGTGCAAAACTGAGTCATGAATAACATCAGCTAAGCAAAGCTTGAGCGCAGCCTGGTCAGGACAAGAACGGGTATCCCCTACTCTGACACAGGGCAGGTGACCACATGCATTTGCTGACACTGATTGTCAACATCCTCTGTAAGACTTAAATTAATTAAGAACTTCTGACTTTCAGAGTTCTTGCTTTTTTCCAGATTCTTCCCAGTATATCCTAAACCATGTACATGTATTTTCTCTTTCTCTGATTCTCTTGTTCTTTGCGTCCTCGGGAAGTGGAGGCTTGATCTAGCGGCCCTGGGAAGAAGGCAGTCCTCCCACGACTATTCCTCCAAGCTGGAGGCTTTCTCTGTTCTGGGGGCTGAGCAACACTTCCAACTCCTTCCACTGCTGCCTCCACAAGAACATTAGACCATGCGAGTTCGCTTACTGAGGATGTCATTGTTCTGAAAAAACTGCATTTAAATAATGACATCCACCAAATCCTTTCAGCTTAGCTAGAAGCACCAGAGTTAACAGCAGTACTTTCAAAATTCACGTGGCAAAACCCAGTTCAGGTCCAGACATCTTCCATCATAAGGCTAAGCTTGGGCAAAGAACTACTACTCTTGCAGAAATTTGATCACATTAATAACAACTCTAATTTGGTAACTTGTCCCACTTAGGTCAGTTGATTCATGTTGTTCCTTCAGCTCTGCCTACACTTTCAGAACTAAGCCTAAAACTCTGCACTTTTATTCCAGGGCACCCTTCTGTCAGTTTAAATACGTACAATTCAGTTGCTTCTTTTTGGGTACAAGGAAGTTGCTCTGAGTTTCAATACTCTCAGAAAGAATAAAACTTCAAATGTTTTTTAAAAAAATTCACCAACACTGTGCCACTAACACAGACCTGAATGGTGTATAATGCAGCTCTTAAGTTATAGTGACTCCAAGCAAAAAAAGCTACAAGTCTATCTTATGACTCCTTTATGTTAATCAAATACTCCACAAGGAGAACCTGTATGCATATCCCATGCACTTTAAGCAGCATTTAATCTTGCAGTACACCAGCCTGAGCTGTAAGCTACTTATTTAGCAGCAGGTAATAGTCAAGATATTATATTCATGATCATGTACTTCATTCCTCCCGGAACATACATTTAGGATTTCCACTGACAAATGATTGCAAAATATTTTTCAGAATTCCAGTGAACTCACTGACGTGAGCTCCTGAAAAGCAGAATACTGGCTACTGGAATACATCTGTTGGAATCAGCCATCACCATAAATGTCCTCTACATATTCAAAAGCAAGAGGACATTCCGCTTTTCCATCATGAGTGGAAGCTAGTGTGTTTGGATACTTTTCACGAGCCATAAAATAAGAGTGTATTGTGAACAATTCTAGTGTGCAACCCGTAATGTTTTCAGAACAAATATTGTTCAATGTTTGCAGTCCATGGGAGTTTGTCTTTCATGTCTTTCCCTACTTCAATGTCTTCAGTTATCAACTGTGTATATACTGAACCAAGTATACCGCATGTGCTGGTTTCAGTATGGTTGGCAATGTCTCTGAAAATCTTTTTAGATCAATACTTACTATTTCTGGCAGACAGGCTATCTTTGCAGTTTTTAATTGCATCTATTCTGAAAACAACTCTAGGCAGTTTGCAAATGTATTCCCCTCCTCTTTCAGAAGCAAACCAAAAGCCCAGCCACCTTTTAACTGTGCATCTGTCCCACAGCCAACAACCAAGCCAGTCCAGCAGCTGAACCCAAAGGGGTCTCGCTCCAGTCCTCTCTCATGTGGTACCTCAGCGAAGGGAGAGCACTGCAACTGAGCAAGACTTTGCAATTGTTTTGACAGGACGTTTAGAGATTTGAACAAAATAGGCAGATGCTAACTGTGTTAACAGCATCTTTTTCTCATAAAGGTTTCACCTCTTTTAACCATATTTGACTGCCCTGCCAGTCACAAGGCAATTAGTCATGCCTTTTGACTGCATCACTAATCACTGCGATCAAATATTTCCATGGCTGTGGAGATACCTTGTTTTTCATCCAAACAAACAGCTCCTGCCTGAGCATTTATTGTAGCACATGCTGTACACCCAACTGTTATTGACTTTTCTTCTGAATTCATCAATTTTCCAGATGATTTCTTTACACTCCTCATTTCTTCCAGTGAACAAATTTCATACTACCACTGCATTGCCCAGCAGTGGAAAAGAGCCTGGATAAAGCATCCTTGCTGTCCAGACCCGTCCACATTTGAAACAGAACTGAAATTTTAACAGTTAGGAGCTTCAGACTCTGGAATCATATATAACCCAACTGGTTTGAATCCCCCAAATTATAAGAAGGTAATAAGCTAGCAAGCTGAAATACAATTTTAAACTATACATGATTTATTTTTAAATTTTTCTACATCAGTATTACTATCAAAAATGTTACTCAGGCTAAAGTATATCTCATCCTGCATTCAGATTGTGTCTAGCACAAAGCTGAAGTAACTTATTACACAGAGCTGTCAGGGAGATGACAGAGATATGAAGTATATTGCGTTGTGTTAGAACCCGGTTTAAAATGAGTTTTAGCTTGGGATAATGTGTTAGATCGCTACCACAGAGCAAAAGTTATACTCTGCGTTCCTTTTAATATATTAGCAATGTACACTACCTCACAAAGACAGAATTAGGTAACAAAATCCTGTACGAAGTGGATGCATTGTTCCAAACTGTGCTCTTTTGCACCCATCAGCTTTTCATCATTCTCCAGTTCAAACACTCATGATCATTTGTATTTTAAGTGTCAACAGTGTCTCCCTTACGATTCACATGAAATCTGTCTTTCCTGTATACGCTCCCTCTATTTCAGGAGTGCTCGTATTACCTCATTAATCTGAATCCCTGCTCCTTACACCATGTTCATACATAGATATTAAAATTTTTCCTCTTGCCTCACTGGTCCCTAGGTTGGTATTTTGAATGTCCCAGTTTTCATCTTCCTTCCTGAAACCTTGTATTTGGATGCCAGTACTTTCCTCCTGCCGTTTTTTTTGCCTGTGGTACTCTCAGGGAACATGACCACTGGATCCTCCCCAACTTTCTGGAAGCCTGTGCAAACACCTCATGAGATCCACCACCTTTGCCCCTGGCAGGCCTGCTGTCATCTAGGATCATTAACCCACCTCTCCTGGAAACAGGAAAAGGATTTCCAGCAGTAAGAAAATGAAAAGAAAGTTAGCACAGATCGAAGAGAAGGTGGTAAGGGGAGAGAGGAAATGCCACAGATCATGGGAAGCACTTGGAGATATATCTTGAATTGAAATGACTTGTTGGAAAAGTTGTGATAAGAAGGAAAAGTGAAAGGAAGCTTTAACTGAACTAAAAGGAAGCATCTCGGTGACTTCTAGGAATCTCCTGCTTCCGTTAGTTAGGCTCATAGGGGAGACGCAGGAATATGCATCTCCACCTCTTCTGCGGAGACAAATTCTGCACCTCTTAAATGCGTTTTGACTTGCTAATTTAAACAGCAGCACTTTGTAGAATTGTTAATGACAGCAGCATATTTTATCCCAGTGGGGAGTCAGAAACGAATAGAGGAAGCTGGAGCCAAAAATGTAAGATAAGAGAACTCCCCTCCCCTTGCCTCTGACACCACAGAACTGACAAAATCACAGTCTCTGGCACCACCCAAATGTCTGCCAGCCCCTCAGGCAGAATCCCAAGTGCTCTAGGCCTCTGCATCATATTTAGGTAGCTGTCACGATCCTGCTGAAAAACAAACATATCATGAGGGAAAAAAGAAAACCAGGTGTAATTCGGACTTCCATATATAACAAAAGCACAAAACAAAATGAAAACCCAGAAGCATGGTGATGGCTCACTCACAACTCATAGCAGAGATGGTTACGAGCAGCGGATGGGAAGCCAACGCATCAAACACAGCCTCAAAAGAAGAGCCCAAAAGAACTGTAAAACAGAGAGAAACCCAAAGAAAAACATGATAAAAAACAACAAAATGAGAAAAAAATTAAACAGAAATGAATCAAAAAACAATTCATTATTGTATCCCTCCAGAAACCTGAGTCTCTTGTTTAGCTGTTGCCATCTCCCAGCATCCTTCCCAGGGCTGTTGGCTCATGCTGTATTTAGTTTCATTTAGACACAAAGTGTTGAGTGAGCCTGTGCGGTTTCTGAGTGCTACGTAAAGTGGTGAGAGGGGTCCCTCTAGAGACTAACTTTGCCCTGCTCACATATCACACCTAATAGTATAAAAAAAAAGCTGAGAGCAGAGATGCATACAGCCCAACCACAGGTCAGTTGTACGATTCTACTGTGATTTTCCTTCCTAAAATTATCTGATACCTACACCTCCCTTCCTCCCCCAATCAAACTGATCTAATAACCAACAAGGGGAGCAAGTTCTAACGTTAGTGCATAAGTTTCTAAAAACGAACAGAGATGTCCCCCTTGGGTTTCCACCCAAGATATTTGGCTTTTTCTGCAACCACCACCTTGCCTTCTCACCAGCAATCTCTATACAATCACTGGCTTTCCAACTTTACAGGCTTCACAGCTGCCAGCTCCAGGCATCTTCCCTTCCCTGGTGACTGCTGTAGTGCTCCACCTAGAAATAGCGGGGTCTCCGCTGTCTGGTGGGATGCAGAATGGTGGTTTGAAAGAGAGCAGAATGAAAGTCAGTGCTGCTTTTAGGCCACGTGCGCAGTCGCTGTATCTTAAGATGTCAATTACACAGTATAGAAACATGAGGGCCACCCCGATCAGAGGGAAGAGCCAATATTATATTGCATAACCTTAAAACTCAATTCAGTAAACTGAGGAAAAGACCTCGGCTGAGAGATATTTATACCAACAGAAATCAACTAATAAAAAGCAATCAACCCAATGGAGTTTCTTATTTGAGTCTCAGTATTCCTCTTCCCTTAAAATATGCAAGTTCTAAGAATTCTGTAGACTGTGCATGAAATTTAGTTTTGAGAAAGTTACTTAGTAGTCTCCCACTATTCCTTCCAAAGCAAAAGACCTGAAGGAGGTGAGTTAAAATGCCATCTTTCCTTCTTTACTTTCGGAGAATTCAAGATTTCCAATGGATTTTAACATCAGAAAAGTCCAGGGTAATAATTTTGTCTTTCTGAATAGCATGCACCAACCATCTCATTGTGCGGTTCCTGTGCCAGAATATGTGCTCTAGATGAGGATGCCTTTCGCACATTAGAAACAGGGCTAAGAATGAGCATTTTTAAATCAAAAGCTTATTTCAGCTGTAATCCTATTTTTCAATTATCATTCGATTTTTATCAAGAGAATTTTGGCCTCGGAGCTGCACTTGTTTCTTACATGCATGGTCCCATTGGGGAACAAGTAGCACAGAATATCCCCATGGAAAGCATGGGGAGTGCTTAGTAAGAAAGACAAGTTTTTCATGCACTGTTAACACAGAGCAGGGGAACCACTGAAATGGCAATATTTTGGAGAGCGTTGTAGAGCATTAGTCACATCTCATTTGGGATTTACAGCTCATAATGCTTTCCTGGGGTCAGATGGAGAAGACAGTCCTTTTCTACCAAAAAGAAGACGACAAAAGACAGTCGTGGCAATCACTGAGATGCAGCAATGCTAAGTTCTAATCTCTCCGCCCCTTGCACAGACATGAAAACCATACCTCCCTCCTTCCAGACTACACCCTCACCCCTAAGCCACAGGGTGCTTTGAGATGCAAGTCTAAGAACATCCATGTTGGAAAGGATCCCTTTTGCACAGAATAATTGAATATTTATTACCAAGAGAGAGAAAGTGTATGACAGGCACTCTGTAACCTGGCAGCAAATGCACTTACCTGATGGAGGGGAGTCTTGACCTGCAATCCAACTCAACATTCACTTGCCCAGGGAGTGAAGCCCCTGTTCCCTCACCACCACACACAGTAATAGTTTTCTGTTCCCTCTCTGTAGTCCAGTGGGAAGAATAATCAGAGCTTCAAGTGGAACAGCATCGACTGGAAGGAATGACACATTCGGACATACCGTATCCCCCCTGCAGCTTGGCAGTAAAGGCACTCAGAAATGGAAAATGGGATCTCAGTTCCCTGCAGGCATATATGGGATTCGAGCCTGAGTTGTCCTTCCTTTTCCCTCACCCCTGTAGCACAAGAGCTCTAACCAGAGCACTGCTACACAAAAGAAAACCACCAACAACCTGAGGCAGATGATCTGAGGTCACCCTCACTGAACCAGGGCTTGCAGGGGAGGAAAGCAGAGAAACAGCTAGTTATAACAAGATACAAGAGTCCCTGCTTGCTAATAGATTTTCAAATCCACCAGCTAGTCTGCTTTTAATACATTTATTTCAACTGCATTGGCTTTCAGTAGTTGTCATGTTTTAAACTAGAACGTGAACTCGCTTCTCAAGTCCAAATTTGCTACTCCAACAATGAAAGTAGCGATAAGAACCTTTACATAATTTTCATGATGATCTGTTTTAAAACTAACCCATTCCCAGAGAAATGGCATTTCTCTAATATATTAAATGTGCAATATTTTTAAAGACATAGGTCCATTTTTTTCTTTTCCCCATCTCTGTGTGAACCAATGTGACTATGCTGTGCTTTCAGCCTTTTCTCCAATTACCTTTTTACAATACAAAGTTCGAGACAAAAATCATAACCCTTCCTAAGCTAATATAGTACTCCGAGTACTGCAGGTCCACAAATTTGTTTATTCTACTGCAAAATGTTCATCTCCTACATAACATTACCGCTTTACATATATTTCAAGTACAAAGTAAGTATAAAAGCTACTGGGCTTCTATGTTCGATTATTTGGGGGTCTTAGGAGGTAGGATTTAATATCCTTTGTGTTATAGCTCATTTTCCAGTGGGGGGAAAACTATTTAGTAGAAAAACATACCATACTCTCCTCTTCTAATACCTTGTTCACTGCAGCGAAGTTTATTTTTAACACTATGCACAGACATTTGGAAAATAAATACTTTTTTCTCAATTAGCTGACAAATTTCTGCAGCCTTCACCATGCTCGTCTGAACAGGCTATGCACTGTCCTGCCTACAACATCTTCTTTCTGCCCACTGACTCACAGAGCCGCCCTCGCACATGTACAGTATCTACAGCAAGGCACTGCAAACTACTGCAGTGCAGTCTGAGCCACGAGGAGATCGAGATGTAATCAATGGGCTGCAGCTGACTAAGCTAAAAAAAATGCTTGCTGAGCATAACGGCCCAGATCCTGCAACGGGAGAGAGATTCCAGGAAAAACATAGCCTCTCCTCTATTTTCAAATAAATAATTAAGACCAAGCTGCTAAACCCTTGACCACTTTCAATTAATATTTGTGGAGCCACAGGGAATATGTTTCTGAAGGCAGGGTGCCACAGGCAGAGAAAAAGTATAATGCTTTCTGTACTGCACGCTAGTGACAAAACTAGCAGACCTGAAGAAAGACCAGTAATGATCATGGAGTTATCGTCCAAAACCTGACCTACATTAGTACAGAAGACCTTCATAACTCAGAACACCTCCACTATATAAGCATATGCTGTTCATCATATTATCTGTACAACAACGTTCATGTCTATTTTCCCCTCCAAGTTCAAATTTTCTTCTCAGCCTTAGTTCTCTGTATCAAACACGTTCTGCTAGTCCAGCTCTCTGCTATAAAAATTAATGCAAGATAAAAATTTTAACTTGTGCACTTTCTATAGAAGATACTTCCACAATTTAAAAAAACCCAACTTTTCAATTCATTCCCCAGTTGTTTAGTTCTGTTGTCCTAAGATGTGCATCAACACTGACTGCTTATACTGCTGCATGGCAAAGATGGGTTGTACAACCAGGACATCACAGTGAACAAAACTGCTCATGTCTTTATCTGAACCATGGCAGGAGACTGCATCTAGATGAAATAATAGTTAAATCCCTAAAATGGTCTCTGCATCCTGTAATATCAAATTTGTTATGAAAGGTCTTGGGATTCACCCCAAAATGGACGTTTTCATGGGAGGGAAAAAAACAACCAAACCCAAACAAAACCACAAAGAGAAAACTCAACTCGTTTCTCAGAAGAGTACCCTCTGCATCTGAAAGCACTTATTAACTAGAGCTGAACTAAGATACCCTCCATAAGCCATCTCCCCTTAAGCAGATCTCCAAGCCTTCCATAACTGAGAAACACATGGCTTGAACTAGTGCCCACTTGAAACCCACTTGGATGGAAATCCTCGTGCTGATAACAAAGTATTTGACACATCAGCATAACCATATAAAAAACTATGCTTCCTTGCTACTGAAGTTGTACAATAGCACAAATCCTGGGAAGATCCCATGGATAAAAAGGTATTATGGGGTGTGGGAGGGTGCAGAACGTAAGCTTGAAAAACAAGGACAGTGGCCCTGGATGAGGCAATGGGATTGCTTTAGGTATTTAGGGAAGGAAAAACTGCTTCCTATGTAACAGTAGTCTGGACAAAGGTCAGATTGGTCCAACACAACACTGTCCCCAATCTACTTGTATTTCCCGATTTTCTCCTCCAACGTGGCAAAAATGGGGTGCAAAAGTTCTGCAGTAAGACAATCGATATGGAAGAAAACACCAGTTCTTTCTTTCACCTCCATTTTTTTAAACGTTTCTAAACAGATTTTATATTTACCCATTTTCCTGCTGCTGGGCTAGTTTGCCTGCATGCAGCCACAAAGTGAAGCCACTGCAAAAATCTCAGAGGAGAGGGGTTAAAAAGTAAAGCACCCTAAAGCAAACTTTTAACAGTAGATGGCAGAGATGGCCTATACCCACAACTGCTGCTACCATCACACTATGACCAACACAAAGAGAAAGGCTCTTTGCAAGAACAAGGCCAATAGATGCTCAGTCCACCTCAGATCTGCCTAGTTTTCTCTCAGGTATGCTATGAGAACTCTGAAAAGCCAGCCCCATCTCATCAAGCGTCACAACAGTGATCTCTGATCTGTCCTGTATTCCCTTCCCGATGACTTCTAATGTTTGAGCACCTTCTTGAAAGCTGCTGAGTATCAAACCCATGTTTTCATGAAGCTATTCCATAACACCAAGGTCTTACTTATCAGTGATACCTGTCAGCTCAGAGGCCACTATCATATATGTGAAATTAGAACCGTTCTCCCCGCCAAACACACACCATGAGCATCACCCTTTATCTACACAATTTCACCTGCCGGTTTATAGCCCCCCCACTATTTTCTATAGCTGGCCCTTACCTTTACCACAGCACACTCTGTCCCATCGCTGCTATTTAGACGAGTCTCTGACCTGCACGCATGCGCTGTATTACTCTTCCCAATGCATGCTGACTACGTGCGGCAGCAAGTGATGCCTCATGAATAAATGCATCCCTTTATAGGTTTAAATTTATCACTGAGTATCTTGCTCCTATGTAACCAAAGAGAACAGAGGTGCTCTCATTCAATTCTCAAGGCTTCACAGTATTTTACAGACTTTTATAAAATTACTTTTATTCACCTTCTTGCTCAGGTTATAATCACAATCTTTTCATTCCCTCTTCATGAGAGTTTGTCATTACTGTCTTCTGAATACTGTTTAGATCTGCAATACGTTCTCTGAAACTGGATGGGTGGTATCTTACGCATCATCAACTGTTACCTCATCTAGATTTGTATAAAGGCACTAAAAAAGGTTTTGTAGCTTTCATCATTCTATTCCATATGGACCATAACAATTGCATCACTGGCTCGATGCATCTCATCTGGTAACCTGCCTCCAGTCCTAAAGAAGGTGCTTCTGGATATCCTACAGGTAGGGTACATGTAGTCGGGCAGATGCAGTCCCCTTGCTTTCTGTTTAATCTGGCATGTGCAATACTAATTTTTAAAAGGTGTAATGTTGGTTCAGACCCCATGCACCAGAATGAATACTTGAAACTCTCCTGAAGAACAAAATCAGTAGAAATGTGGCTAGCTGGGATGTAAATAGGAAAAGTCTACACAGCTTTTCTAAGGGAAAGTAGCGCATCACCAACAGTGTTCTCTGCAACATTTGTGCATATAGACAAAGGCAACCTAGCCGATATAGTACATCTGAATTTTCAAAAACGTCAGTCCCTGAGAAAGTTCACACTCTAAGAAATTACACTGCAAAAGACAATGCTTCTCTCTCATTTGAGTGGTGGCAATTACAGTTGTCCATTAAAGAGGCAACAAACTCTTAAATACCTGCACACAACAAGAACTTTACGATACAACCTGGTCAAAGTTGTGTTTTCAGTTTCCCCTCTGCTGTTACATTATTTCTCATATCATAGACAAGAATGTTTTAAGATCAGCCAAATTCAGAACCCAATTTCCTTTAGATCAAAGTTTAACTGTGAGATTCTTGATGTTTAACAAAAACTTTGGCATGAAAAGCATGAAAATGTTGATTTAATTTTTTCCTCTATTTATGATATTTGTAAGCAGCACAGTAAATAGACAACACAGCTGTAACAGTTGTGACAGCAATTAGCAAAACAAGGGTGCAAAGGGGCCCAGAAACTTTGCTTGGGACAGTGTGGGCCTGACAGGCTGCAACGATGGTGGTGATGGGCCACGGGGCTTGGTCCCCAGCATGGGCTGATGCGACTATCTTTAGCACATTGGAGACCTCAACCCAGAAAAAGCCCCAAAGGGAGGATGTGGCCATCCTCACTGGGCTGCGGAGAGCACCTGGTGCCTCTGCAGTGGCCTCATTTCTAAGAGTACTCTGGCTGAGTTGTGGAGTTGCTAGGCGAAGGAGCTGTGGTGAGGTGGGAAAGGAGGTGAGCAGACTGTGTAGCATCAGGGAGGGTGAACAAGAGATCGACACAATCTTCACAGAGCCTCTGAAAGCGAAAATCATGAATGCTGCAACGCAAGGAAAAAGGGACAACTGGCGGTTATGCCCAAAGGACCAACGGATGAAGACTCCCAAAAGGAGGGAAGCTAGCAGCAGAAGGGAGGCTCCTGCTCCAGATGCTCCAGATTTAGTAACCTGGGAACTGGTGAGGAGGAACAAGACCTGTCAGGGGAGCCAGCTGAGCCTGAACCAAATGCTCATACCAAGAAGCAACGGTGAGTGATGGTCACTGAAGACTCCTTCCTGCAGGAAATGGAAGCCCCATCTACTGGCCTGACTTGATGTCTCAAGAGCTTTGTGGCTTGTTGGGGGCCTGGATATGGGATGATAAGGACAGATTGCCAAGGTTTGTGTGGCCCTCTGACTATTAACCCTCGCTGCTCATTCATGGGAGCACCAAAAGCACCTGTTTTTCAAGGGCTGACCTTGAGTATACTAAGAGTGACTACAGATTTGGGGGCATGGGGGCCCGGGTGCTGTCCTCCTAAATCCTGCCAGTGAGTGGGAAAAACTTAGGTAGAAGTGGATGCATCCTGCAAATCAACACCTAGCTATCAAAGACAGGGCTCTGGCTTCTATAACCATGGGTCCCTCTTTAAGGAAAAAGGACTGTTGGTGAAAGAAGGGGCCCATCTGGCAAGAGCATCTTTGCGAAGGCTTTGCATCTAGGCTTGCTAACCTAGTGAGGAGGGCTTAAAGCAAGTACAATGAGAGAGGATTACCATAACCTGAAGAGAAATGGAAGAACAAAGGCTGTGAGGAGGTGCCACGGTAGAGGATGATAGAAGCTCTCATGTCTCCCCTGGGAAAGCAGCACAACTGGTGGCCCACCTCAAATGCCTGTCCACAAACACCTACACACGTGAAACAAACAGGAGGAGTTAGTGGTCCATGTGCCACTGCAAAACTATGATCTCACTGGGATTACAGAGATTTGGTGGGACAGCTCGCACGGCTTAAGTGCTGCAATCAATGGAAAGAAGGACTGGGTAGGCAAGGAGGTGTGTTTGCACAAGAGTGGCTTGAATGTATGAAGCTCTCCTTGGAGCAGGCGATGAGGAGACAGTCACTACTGATGAGTAAGTGATCAGCACCAACTAACACGGGTAACGTAACGCTAAGCATCTGCTACTGACTGCCAGATCAGGAAGAAAAAGTAGATGGAAGCCTTCTTAGACAACTGAAGGAAGCCTTGCAATTGCAAGCCTTGGTACTCACAGGGGGCTTGAATAACTCTGCCTGGAGAGGCAATATGGCAGGGTGAAGCAATCCAGGAGTTTTCTGGTGAACATTGAGCAGAACCAGAAAAACAAGAAATGAAGGTTAAGAGTTACAAAAAAAGGACAACACTGAACAGGAGCACAGTTTCTTGTCTCCAGCATTAGGTCATTCACCCAAAGTTTGGAAGTCTCAGGTTCAATAACCTCCTCTCCTACAGGAGTTCCTGCATTCTCACCTGACAGCAGAGTACCACAAACATTGTATATTTAAGCCACAGGCAGAATGGGAGCAGTCATATTGCGATCTCTCTCATTGAAGCTTTATAGCTTTGCACAAAATTAAGACATATTCCCTAGAAAACGGACCTCAGGAGTCTCACAGCCCTGGAGATGGCCCTGTTTACTGTGACTAAGTAATTTTTCCACTCTCTGTTTCAGTAAATATGTAAGTATTGAGCACCAAAATGTTTTACTAAGGGTAATGGACCAGGAATACTTTGTGAATTATCACTGACAGTGCTCCCTTGAGAAATGGGAAATCCCAGGTCAAACATACCCTGCTGAATACAGATCACAGATCTTAACCAGTATTTGCAACCTTTCAAACGGGAGAAGGTGGGGCTTGGAGGGTCAGGGGGGAGCAGTGAAGAAATCAGCATCTCCTCTAGCAGTTTTGTCAAGCTGCCTGTCTTTTCCTTCATTTCCCTGTCCTCGCAAGTGTTTGAAAACAAAACCCTCCGGAAAGATTAAATTCTTTTGCACTAGCAATCTGTCCTGTTTATCATAATAGCCAGAGTCCCTCCTGCTAGCCAGGATGTTCAGTCTGACCCAAATGCCAGAAATGCTGACGGTAGCCAAAGTAACAGCCTTCAGCCAGGCCCTAAGCAGTTCTCAACACACAACGGACACCAAATGGCTCCATGACTGATGCACATCTGCTCTACCTGTCCAAAGGAGTAACTACCAAAGACTGACTTCTACAGCCCTCAGAGGAATATCAAGTAATGAGACTGCTGAGAACAGCCAAGTTCCCCTGATTGCAAAGAGAGGGAAAAATTGTTAGTGATGCTTCCTTACACACATTCTGGCCCCAACCATCTTCTGTCTTTATAGTGCAATATGAGTTTCTACAAACTGTTATCCAAGAGATTTTTGCAACATCTGGCAAGGGGCAAGTGGTAGAGGGGTGAGACCATTCCCATGCAAGCAAATCTGTGCAACAACAGCTTTTCTCGAAAGAGTAGCATTTCTGCTAATATTAGCATCCCACATAAGGTAGAACAGTTTTGTTTTCCTAGAAGCACAGAATAAATACAGATTCAGAATAAATTTGGATTTAGTTAAGCCAAGTGGCCCATAACTTCATAAATGCTGAGCGATCAAGTTGAACTGTCAACTAGCTATCCTCTGTAAAAGGAGGATACATACAAACCAAATACATAGTACTCATCAGAAGCTTAGCAGAATAACAGCTCCCTAGGTAAAAGCTACTGTGGTAACCCTTGAAAGAGGGTCTGGAAAGCCAGAGTGGTAACAGCTGAGGATGGAGGAACTAATGCTCAATGAAGATCATGGAGAGTAGAAATGATCCCACCTCAAAGCTTTAATCAACCTCTAGAAAATCAGAATGAAACCTTTTTAGTGACAGTCTATGCTATCTGCCTACTAAGGAGCTCTTTGCCTTTTCATATAAGAAATTCATACTCTTTGGCATCAGTGAAGTGCACATAAAAAGTAAATACATAAAATCAGTGCCAACACAGCTTTCTAGAGGATTTTGCTCCACAGAATCACTGGCTTCTCCCTTTTTCAAAATCAAACTTGTTTTCAAAAAAACCAAGAAAAGTAACCAAAAATAAGAAGGCAAAAGGTAAGTCAAAAAACCAAAATAAAACCACAGCATCCTAAAGGCCAGGCCCATTATCTGCTTTACTAGCAAGTCATTCAGAGTCTTTCTGAAAAGCTGACAAGCAAGATTGAGGTTATGAATTTCAGAGGATGTGAAAACAGCAAATACTTTTTATGGTATTGTTCATGAAGTATGACAATGCTTCTGAAACTGTAGGAAACTGCACAGAACCTACTTGAGCAGAAAATGTTTGTTAATAAATGAATATGATTGACAGCAAAATTCAGACATGCTTCCAGAAGAAGCGAGCTCCTTCCCCTATCTATCTTGTGTATTGTACCTCAGAACCAAATCACAAAAAACCTAGGTTCAAGATGATCATGTTATAAATTTGGGAATTATATTCTTCATGGATAAAGGAACTGAAAGAGAATGGAGGAAGAAGAATCTACCTTACTGGCTTGAAATAATCTCTTTGGTGAAATAAAAGATAAAGTTCTTTATTAAAAAAAGAAAAAAAAAACACAAAAAAACCTCATTTCACTTTTCGTCATACTGCCCTTCACCCCCATCTCCCTCCTAATCCTCAGTGCATTATTTGGGCACCAGTGACACCATGCTTCTCTAGGCAAATGTCTCAGTCCAGAAAGTGGGACTCAACAGTGGCATCAGGCAGCAGGGACACAAAAGGATCGAACAGCCTGGTGACTATAACATAATGTTAAAAGGGATTCAAGTAAATATGTATTTTTTTATTGTATCATTGTTGTCAAAAAGCCTCACCACCTGAAGTGTGGCATGGCAGAATAGGTACATTAGGTATATGAAACTTTACCCGATATGATCCTCCCACATCCCAAACAAACCAAGACCTTTTACCGCTTTCAGCAGAGCATACTCCCACCCCTCTGGGGATTCCCATGTCTTTTTTCAGGAAAAGATTATGTGTCATTAGTCCTTCTAAAAGACCCATCTGTGACAAGCAAGCAGCCAACCACCAGAATGACCAGAGTTAAGACCGACTTTCTCAGAGTCTTGCGTCCTAACAAAGCCCCACCTCACCCACACCAACCCAAGCAGGACACAGCTTGCGAGACACAGCTGAAGAATCTTTTACTCTAAAAAATGTCAAGGCTGGATGTAGTGCTGTTTCCAAAAACAGGGCCTGGGAGTATTCTCTATGGATGTAGCAAAATAAAAGCAAAGTAATTTTAAGTTAGTGGGAGAAAGGAAGAAAAGACAGGATCCAAAAGAATAGACATCTGGAAAAATTAGCTTCTTTAATTGTAAAGAAAGAACAGTATTCAAACAATGGGACTTGAAATACAGACATAAAACATAGTTGCTTCACTGAAGCAATGAAGAAATTTTGCAGAAAACCAAATGCCAGTTTCAATCCATAATGGGCTTGAATTCTGACTGCAGAAAGAGGAAAGGAGTGGGGCTGCATTTTGAAAACAGCAACATGGAGAAGGCTTATCCCCAAACTAAACAGCATTGACAAGGAAGACCAGTAGTACTGAGTGTGTGTCTTTTTAAGAATAAGATGCAGACACACAACCTTCAGAGTTGCTCCCATCTACAGCTAATAAGAAAAGGCTTGCAATGTCCAACTGAAAAGACTTATAAAAAAAGAAGAAAAAATAGAAGAAAAATCCCCTAGCTCTGTTCATTTGCTAAAGACACAAAATCCACTCACTGATCTTTGCTTTATTCCCACTCCCCAACCATATCCTGCACTACAGAGTCTCTCAATTTAGCTCTCACACTGTCAACAATTATCTTGCAGATGGAAAAGATGTGCAGACCAAAAGGTATAAGCCTAGGATGATAAACAGAGAGATTGTCTTGAGCCCTCCCTGCTGGCGCTGTGTTCCGAAATAAAACTAGGAATGCTCTGACTGATACCTAGAGCATCTGAAGCATACTGCATCCTTATGAGTGACCCCAGATAACACAGTGCTGGCAAAAGAACTGAAGATAATGCACATGTCACATGGCGCAAGTTATGCCCCCTGCCCTTACCTCCCCTCCAAGCAGGCACGCTGTAATAGTCCTGCTAAGAAATCTGGACAGAGGGCAATATACACAAAACAGGCAAGGGTGAGAACAGCATTACAGGTTGCAGTTCACAGTAAGCTCAGCCTCAGAGATCAGGTCAGCCTCTAACTTTTAGCATATTTTTCATAAAAAGCTTTAAGAATGCACCGACCTGGTTCCCCAGATCGCAGAGAACTGAACTAGACCAGTCCTCTGGGACTACAGAAGTTCCGTGGCCAGCACTGGCCTCACCCTGTTTGCTTGGCCATAACGTACTCAGTAAGTATTCCAAGCCTGTGGAAAACATGATTATCCTAAAGGAAAAAAAAAAGAAAAAAAAAAGCCACACACCTTGTAAGACAAAAGCAAGCATTCCTTCTTAGAATCCCAACTCAGTTGAAGTCACCTGCTGCTTCTCACCTTGCAGAAAATGCAGTCCAATATAATGACCAAGCATAACAACCACAAAACGAACAAAATCACAAAATCTTTCCATGCCTAAGCAGTTGCAGAAGTGGAAAAAAAATTACTTAAAATTTACTTACTGGCCGGACTTCACCAGTAGTGTTGGTATACTGACGGGCCAGACCAAAGTCTAACATGTAGCACTTCCTGTATGTTGAAGGTAAGCGGCCCATGGCAAAATTGGACTAGAGAAAGAAAGAAAGAAAAAAATCAATTTGATACGAGCAACTTCGGTAAGAGTGCATTTGTTAACAAAACTTTATCATATAGCCCCATATGCCTCTGGTGGAAACGTAAGTCAAAGACAAGAATTTTAAGATACATCTTAAACATCATGATTAGAGAATCACTGCCATGTTAAGAAGTTCACTTTGCAGATAAGTGACTGTGGAGTCTCAAAATAACTAAAATTCACATTATCTTTGCTAAATTTCTGCTGCTATGAGCAAGAGCTACATTTAACACCACTAGCTCTGCAGTTAGAGCTCCACCACTTGCATAACAGGCTGGAGTTATTGTAGACAAATGCTTCTGCTTGTGATTCAGCTACTAGCATGCATTATTCTGCCCTAACTCCCAGAATCTCCAATCGCTGTATTGCATTACCTAAATTTATTTGAACATTCAGACATCTAAAAAACACCGGGTTTGGTTCTTAGTAAATAAACTGACAACAAGCAAATGGAGCAGCTCTTTTTTAACCCCCATCTTAAAGTTATATCCTTTACCATAATAGATGGCTGCTAAAGGATTTCTGGCCAGTCACATTAGTGACTGATGCCTCACCTAGGCAGATGACCAACATCGTGACAGTGTTTCCAACACTGGAAACTGTGCTCCAATTTTTTTGGCAATTGCTAAGAAAAGATTAAGAGGACTATGTAGCTAAGTCAAATACATGAAATAGCATTTATTCAAGTGATGGGTCATAGAGCAAGACATCCTTTCTGAACCCTCTTTATAGTAATAATCGGTTGGACTCCAAATGATTGTTCAAAATTAGATTGCTTTGTCATGTGATCTTGACTGGTACCAGTCTGACTGACACCTACTAACCCACCATGAAGCAGCCTCTGCTGATAAAAACTAGTTTGCTATGCACTTAAAGGAATGACAAAACTATATTACTATTCTGTACTTATAGAAAATAGCCAATGTGTTGGACAGTGGGAGTGTGCAAGGAGGCCTAAATGCCTCTACTGACACCTGCCCATATTCAGACTGTCTTTATTGACCCAAGCAGAACAGACAGACATACAACCAAAAGGAAAATTTCCAAAACAACATACAGGCTTGATGTCACGATGCAGGAATCCCACAGAGTGAATGGCTTCTATTGATTCCAGAATCTGTTTGCCTAATCGCAGCGTTGTGCTCAGCGTGAAAGTCCCTCGAGGCTGACTCCTTCTGAGATCTGCAAGATTTCGCCCCTGAAATAATCAATAAAACACTTAAACCATCACACTAAAGCATAGCATTTCACAGCTGCAAGTTCTAACACGCATCCCCAAAAAGCAGAAATGCTAATCAGACAGGTGCTCATCTTATGCCTCCTTTATTTCTTGTATATGATCTTCCAATACCTCCTTTTAACTTTTAAGTGATGTATTTGCTGATAAGAAGATACCAGACCGTTATCTTGGGAAGTCAGCTGATGTGCTGTTTGGGAAATAGGCATGGCATGGACAGCAGTGCCTCAGACTGTATGAGCCCAGCATCTCCTTACTGTTAAACCCAGACTATATAGAAGGTGATTTAAGAACAACCTTTGTCTGTTCTCTGGGCCATCTTAAGATTAAAGCAGTACAAATATGATAAGCAGGTCATAAAGCCACTATCTATTACAGCTCATAGAAGCAGTTTCATCAGAAACTCCCTAGCACACAAGTGTCTGGCTCAAGCTCAAGTCAGCATTGTTGTGGCAACACCACAATGGGGAAAGGTGTCTAACAAGAGAATCATACCCAAAATCAGGTGAGGAGGATTTTTCCACTGACTTAAAAAATACTTATTAAAAAATCGGTAATTTACTTCCAGTTAATTAAATTTCTGGGGAGAAAAAAGTCTACCAGCTGTGCATGAAAATAAAGACTATTTAGCAAAAAAAAAAAAAAGACAGACTAAACACCAGACAAATCACAGTATTCTTTGATCTCTGTCATCTCAGTTTTGTCTATACCTCTTTAGATTTGTAAAGAGAAAGAAGGTGTTAAAATGAGTATATTCTATGGCAGAGTACCCCTCTAATCCACAGAACTAATGCATTTATCAACTGATCAAAAACATTAGGAATAAGAGTCCACTGTTTCAGAGAACATGCATCAAGAACAAAAGTTACAGGGACATGCTGATTATCACTATACTATAGAATCTCTTGATTCTGCTTCTGCAAAGACATACGTGCTTATAGTACAAGTCCAGATGTATTCAAACAAAATTTACAACAGAAGATAAAAAAAAGATTCCAAACATTTGACAAGAAAACACAGATTGTTCTCCAAACCAGTGAAATGCCATCTATTCATCCACCCATTTCCAGTTCTCAAGTTATTTACAGACTTTAAGGGGCCAACTGCAACTGGCTCTTTTAACGTATGACTAGTTTCTCAAATTGGTTTGACCCGTGTTTCACTTCAGGGCTCTGTCCCTTAAACAACCACACTTGATACAGGTCAGCTAATACAGATACAGCCAAGTCACAGCAACTGGCCCAGGTTTGCTCCTTAGCATGAACAAAATAAGACTAAGCTACTTCTCTAGTGCTTATCTTTTTTAATTTCTGTGACAGTTTACTAGAGGCAGCACAGATTTGTCACTGCTATCCTGAAAGATCTGAGTTGCTGAATTGACAGCAGATCTTTCTTTCCACTGTAAAGTGGTTCCTTGGACACCAACTCTCTTATCCAATGATAATAGGGAAAGGCAGATTTTTTTCAGAGCCGCACACTGAAATCTTCCGTAACTTTCCCTAGCTGATTTGGGAGACAGTCTCAGACACCTGCTCTCCAGAAACAACCCAAGGCACATGAATATCCAATACTGCCTCCAGGAAAAGACAGAAAATGAGCATTATTTTCCAAATAAACACCATCAGGCTGGCTAAGAAACAGGAGATTCAATGAGTTGCAAAGCTTAGAGTGGACACCTCAGTCCCAGTGACTAAAGAGAAAGGGAGAGAATTGCAGTATACAACAGTCAGAGGGACACATGATAAACCATGTCTCAGCAGACCTTGAAGTTGAAGGAGAATTTTAGCCTGAAGAGTGATGGTGCAAAACTAGCTAATGCTTTAAGTATCAAAGTCTTCATTTGCAAATAATGAAAGGCTTTTTAGCTCTGCCTACTCTATGAGCTCAGCTACATAGTCAAGAACAGGCTAGAAAGTAAGAGATTCTGTGCAGAGTTTTTTTTCAAGGTATAGTCATCTTCATCAGGCTTGTTAAGGACAGGATTGGGGGGTTAGAAGCCTTGCTGTTCCATGAGCTCCAGATTAGCTCTTTCAAGAATCATATTCACACTCACACTGCAGCAGCAGCAATAGCCAGGCTTGGTTAGAGAGCAAAAGGTTTTTTCTATCTGTAACAGCAGTTGGGATGCCAGCAGTGCATAAAAGGCAAACCCAAGCACCAGGAATTTACTGGTTTTATATTTCTGCCTTGCAGTAGAACTATGCTTCAAAAGAATCAAAAGTTTATTTTAAAGAAGTACTGGGGTCTGCTGGTGTCTATTTTACTTCATTCAGCATTCACCAATTAAAAATAACCTGCCAGTTTATGCAGCAGCTTACTTCTCATTACTTAGTGCTTCAACCTTCCCACTTTCCTTCAGCATGTTCTATCACCCAAGTTACACATCAAGAAACATGACATGGGCTGGAAGGTCTTCAGGGGAAGGGTAGGCTTGTATTGTATAATCACACAGTGCTTTGCACAGCAAAGCCCTGATCATACAAGCTGCAAGAGAGATAGGACAAGTTCCCTGTCAACTCTTATGACAGGTGCTGAAACAGGCCAGCTTCCAAGGCAACTGTGTCAGAAAGAAGCACCTTTAGTTTGAAAGTATTCCCCTCGAGCCAGGGACAATCTCCCTCTCCTTAAAGGCCTTTCTTCCATGTGTTTTTGACTCAGCCATCTCTTCCCACTTGTTCCCCTCCAACTCTTTCTCCTGTGACTGCATGCTGTAAAAGAAAGCGCTTTCGTGAAAAAGAAAGCTGTTTTCATGACAGTACCACCATATTTGGGGTCTGAAGATCTAACTATATATGTTTTTTGGTGAAATTTCATGCTGAACCATGCAGAGGTCCCTGCAGCTCCTGCTGTTACTGTGGCTTGTATAGACACTCATGTAAGACTTCAGCTGGCTAACTCTGATAGGAGTAGCTGGCTGTCGAGCAGTACAGTCCCCATGTGCTAGCTACCCAAGTATTTACCCATACTGACTTAATATCAGCAGTGTTCAAACGGGAGAAAACACTTCCACAGCAGAAGCCAAGCTACTGCTGAGCTTGGTAGAGACAGGGGAGCCAGAGATCACTCCTTTTCGTAGAGAAGTCTGTGCTGCTGGTGTGATACCACCGGCTCCCACCGCACTCTGAGCTCTGATACAAGACACATATTTTGAATGCTGCATCACAGAGCTCAGCAGGAGATATTTCAAACAGCTGCCACTGCTGCACGATACTGTGGGTAGCTCCTGCAAGCATTCTGAATTGAGTGCTTTCCCCAGAAAACTGAGAGAAAGCCATCTTAAACAGAGAAGGAGAGCTATGAAATATCTTAGCGCATCTTGACAACTGGAGCTATCCCAAGGGATATCACAGCAACATCACCCCTTCTCACTGTCTCCCATTCCACCCACTTTTTATCTACAACAAAGTCTCCACACCAGTGCTTGGCCTTATTCTCTCACTGTAAATCCTTCCCTGTGATGCCATCTCCATGGGACAGGGTGGAGAGGGGGAAGCACAGAACTCACCTGAAGCTGCATGACCACATAATTAAATTTTTCATTCCTTCCACAGCCAATAAATCTGCAAACATGATCCTTCCCTGAAAAGAAACAGAAACATACAGAATGGAACATAAGATAACAATCCTGTGATCAAGATTTTTAGAAAAATGGTTTCTGATCAAGGGCTTGTAACCATCAGGGACATCAGGCAGGGAGTTTTGCAGAACAGACTGATTTTGTTTGTACTTCTCAGTCTTGTAGCTCAGGATAGTACTGACATTCAACAAGAAAACCACCTGTGAAATAGCCATGAGTGGAAATCAGTGTCAGGGATCCTTGAATCCTCAAACCGACACAGGGCACAAGTGAGAGTGTGACAAACCGCAGTTTATTCCACCACCACGAGCATGCAACACCACCACAGCCACCACAATCCCTGAACTAAACCACGGGTAGTGCATATGACCAGATGGTTTACAGGTTCACCGGCAGCACACTTAAGCGCATTACACCAACTTTACTCAGTAAATGCTGGCTTTTACACACCACCACTACACTTGCCTATTAGCATTGCTTACCTTGAACAGCTAAACTAATGCTACTTCAACATGGATGAACTCTAATTTTAATAGTCGGAAACATCTGGAGAAGAAAGATGCTTATGGAAAAACTCCATTGAAACATTAAAGCATTTTCATAATGAAAGAAGAAAATAAACCTGGGCAATTTCATGTTGAGTTCTGGCGTGGTGTTAGAAGTACAAACTACACCTATTCAGGCAAAATCAAAACCAACCAGGCCCCCCCCCCAACACTCAGCTAGTCCTCTAGGTTCATTCTCTGTGGTACAAAAGTGCTGCTGTTGCAATGTCTACATTTCATCACATGGCACCAGGCAGGACCTAACTAAAAAAAAAAAAAAAAAGCAGAAGGAGCAGAGGCTGTGGTTTCAGATCCTGACCTGTAAAGGATTTGTGATAGTGTGCTCTCTGTATTAGCAAAAGGGAAAGTACGATGCATGCGTTTCTCTAATAGCAGGCTACTGATAACAGAGTAAAGGTTGATGCACACCACAATGGTGAACAGTTGGTTCCTGGTGGGGTTTCTAAGCAGGGAAGAGGGTGAGTATCATTGCATCACTTTACCCTGTATTTCTTTGTAGCACTTGAGCAATGGTGATTTTAATTAGTTTTTAAACCAAAGCTTATTGTTTGATACTTCCCACTTTTAAAATAAAAAAAGGAAGAACATGAATATAGACAGAAATCAGTAACTGCACTGCCTGTAACACCCTCAGGACCCTGCTACTGCTCTCATTGTGTGCACCACAGGCCTGGGGCATCAAAAACTTTTGGGGACAGCAAGACGTGACCTGGAGGGCAGCAGGAGACAAAGCAGCAGCTTTCTCACTGGAGAACCAGAGCTTTGACCAGAACAATATGTACAGCTGTGGAATATGGAGCTCCATCCCAGGGCTCTCAGTAAGATCATCAAGAGCTCAGCAGCATCCCACAGCAGAACACCCACACTCTCTCTCCTACCACAAGGAGATAACAGAGCTGCTGGCAACCAGAACTGGAGGGACAGAGGCCTTGGTTACCCCTTACTCCCTTTGGAAGAACAGGCTTAAAACAAACCAACCAACAAATCCTAGTATCCACCTATATCTGGTTAGGTAAGCAGGAAGGTTATGTGGCTGCAGATCCTTCATGTCTCTGGCACAGACTTAAGGACCTTGTCCAGTTTCAGAACTGGGTGTGCAAGACCATGCTGAAACCATCAAGGAGTGTCACAAGCCACCATATTGCAGGGAAAGATACTCAGCGATCAGGAAAGTACGGTCTTCAGTATACATCAGGGCAGTCTGCACACTCTTCCTCCATCCCTTTTCTCACATACCAAGCCCATGCCCTGTGTGTGCCCATGAGTACTGGGTGCCACTGGTTTCCTACTATCTGCAAATTCATTGCAAATTCAGTATTGATTTTGACATACAGGTTTTTGGTTTTCTGAGGGAACTCGTTGAGACACTGTCTGGATATAGCACACATCCTGGCCTGGGCATTACCAAGAAGGGAGCATCAGGTAGCCTCAACTGTCCTACATGTCTTCCAACCGTGGGTCCCAATACGGATGGCAATGCTGCCTGCCGACGTGAAGGCAGCCTCAAAGCCAGATTTGTGGCTACAAAGTCAACATATCTGGATAACCTCAGAAAGAACTAGTTATGTTTCTTTAGGAGCTTTTGGTACCTGTGTGCTTCAGCAAACGAGCAGTCTACACCGGTCTCAGACAGGATGGATGGGCCAGCGCAGGTCCACACTCATCCCAGACCGGACTCCTTTAAATCCGTACAGATCCACACAGACCAGCCTGGCTTACTTACAGACACACTGAGTCCTGCTTTGCTTTGTTTTGCCTTTCAGAGCACCAGGAGATGGATATTGAGGCAACAGCCAAAACAATGACTGTTTCTACTGGCAATGAGAGCTATTGTGTAGTAAAAAGGGTAAATTACTCCAACTTTTACTTGTTTTTATTGTTTTAAATAATTGCAAAGCACTGATATGCAGGACACCATGTGCTTTTTATTGCTGTAAAACTAAAGGCAAGAACATTAAAAACCAAACCTCTGACGGGGAGAACCTGGCCACCTAAATAAATAATTTCAGCAAAACAGGAGTGGTAGTGTCCAATAGACTTGACTGTGACTTAAGGCACATCCCTGCTAATTCAGTACTGCCTCTTCTGATTTTGAGTACATTCCTGAGACTTTTTTTTTTAAATCAGTTTCCTACATAACATTATTGTTTTCTGGATAACAAAATTTTACAGAAAGAAAAAGCATTTAAATTTTTTATTTATTATCTTTGAGAATTGTATGCACATTTAGGCTGACAACATGTTTCCGCTTACTGTAATTTTTTAAAATTACGAACTGACAGTTCTTGATGACCCACATCCCCAAACTGAGTTGATTTTATACTGAATCCTCCTCTCCAGCCTAAAGTGGGCTCATACCTGACCTGTTGGTCTTGGGAATTTAGGCTCTCCCTAGAACAGCTCTCCCATGCACTATTGTGCAACACAAGCAACATCAGGAAAAGAAGAAAGGGGGAGAGGGAAGACTGTGCCAATTCCTGCATGAAACAAAAGGAATATAACAGAGTGTACAGAAAGCAGGCCACATTTAGAAGTGGTGTATGTACAGCCAGCTGGTCATATAGATGGGATAAATGCTTGGAGCATCAACCCCTCTGGGTTTCTGAAGCTTTTACTCATTTTACAACTAAAGGAGGCACCAGGTTACAACCGTTTGCTCTCTCAGAGGAGTTCATGCCATGCTGAAGTAGCAGATGGAGGCTGACAGTCAGGTGTGACTTTGGGATTCCTGCAGATCAGTCCTGAGGCTGATCAGAATTATGAAGCCCACAAGAACAATCTTGTTAATAACCTCCTGTGCAGCCAGGATGATGGGACTGTCATACTTTCCTTTAAGGCAGCAGGAAATAGCCCTCTTTCCTCACACCTGCCCTCCTTAAGCATGAAGATCATAGCACAGAGAGCAGCAAAGCATGTTTCAACACAGAAAAGTAAGAAAAGGGAAAAAAAAGATTTTTCAGGGTATACTTAGTATGGGGAGCTTCGCAACCATTTTACAGCACTAATTGCCAGATCACACTTGCTCCTTTGCTAGACTGTTTCACTGAACAACCACTCCAATACTTCCTAAAGTGATCTTTTGTAATAAGTCCTATATCTGTGTTTATTACTAAAACAAAGCAGCTATCTTTCAACAAAGTAAGGAACAGAGCAAGAGATTATAAAGAGTTTTGGCCTGTTAACTAACTAACATAGGTTGGTGTCATGGTTTCAGCCCAGCAGACAACAAAGAACCATGCGGCCGCCCTGGTGGGATGAGGAAGAGAAAATAGAATGAAAAGCTTGTGGGTCGAGACAAGGACAGGGAGGGATCACTCACCAATTATGGTGATGGGCAAAAGACAGACTTGACTTGGGGAAAAAAACCAAAATCAATTTAATTTGTTACCAATCAAATCAAAACAGGATAATGGGAAGTAAAACCAAATCTTAAAACACCCTCCCCCCACCCCTCCCTCCTTCCCAGGCTCAACTCCACTCCTGGTTCCCTCCACCTCCTCCCACCCGGCGGCACAGGGGGATGGGAATTGGGGTTGGGGTCAGTTCCTCACACGGTGTTTCTGCTGCTCCTTCCTCCTCAGGGAGAGGACTCCTCACTCTTCCCCTGCTCCCCCGTGGGGTCCCTCCCACGGGAGACAGTCCTTCATGAACTTCTCCAACGTGAGTCCTTCCCACGGGCTGCAGTTCTTCACGAACTGCTCCGGCGTGGGTCCTTCGTGTGGGCTGCAGTCCTTCAGGTACAGCCTGCTCCAGCGTGGGCTTTCCCATGGAGTCCCGGCCATCTTCGGGGGCATCCGACTGCTCCGGCGTGGATTGCTCCCCGGGCTGCAGGTGGGCATCTGCTCCCCAGCTCCCCACGGGCTGCGGGGGTATCCCCTCCTCCGGTGCACCTCCTCCCCCTCCTTCTTCACTGATCTCGGTATCTGCACCGGGGTTTCTCTCGCATTCCAATCTCCTCCCCTGCTGCAGGTTTCCCTTCTTAAATACATTATCCCAGAGGCGCTACCACTGTCATCGCTGATGAGCCTGGCCTTGGCCAGCAGTGGGTCCGACTTGGAGCCAGGGAAGCTTCTAGCACCTTCTCACAGGAACCACCCCTGCAACGCCTCTGCCGCTACCAAAACCCCGCCACACAAACCCAAAACAGTTGGAGGAATAAGTCAGCCTGATGCTCATAAATACTGACCTGAGAAAAGTTTCAGAGAACATGTGTTTTATTTTGTTTCATATGCATTAATTTTTCCAAGCATTTAAAGCAATGTTTTAATGTTCACCCATCGAAAAATAGTCTTTCTACTGCTGCCTTTAAACTAAAATGAACATAATAATCTCCCATATAATACTGGGTAAGAAATAAAAATATTTCAGTTACTAAAATGGTCTTCACCATCCTTGTTCTGAAGGAACTTAAAAACTACAGTCAATAACCACGTCCTCATGTATAGAAATAACTTCAAGTACCCGGGAAACCCTTCTACCTTAGGATAGATATTCATCACCTTGTAGAGATATGATTAAAAACCCCATGTTAATACTTAAAAACTTTCATTACATGAAAAACTTTCATTACACAGCACTTAAAAAATTAAATGATGATCTTTTTGTGAATGTATTTTTCCACATGGATCAATTTCAAACTGCTGGAATCAAACATTCATTCCAATCTTCTACTCATTTAAGTTCTTAAATATTCCTAATGTACTTTCAATACAGCAATGAAACTAATCAAATAAATACTAAGAAAGAAATATGTGACGTTGTTGCAATTTGAAGTATCTATTTTTGGTACCAGACTCCATATTTCCTGCATTTTCACTTGCAGAAAACAAATAACCACTATTCTCCCCAAAGGAGTTCAAGAATTTAATCTTTTAAATTTATGCTAAAATTATTTTGTGATTCATCTCCATAGATGAGCTGTCTCATTGCTAATAGTCCACCCAAAACACTGAAGAAACTTCTACTGCGTAGATTATCATAAATCTCATGGCAATTATTGTTACTCTTATAACTGTTACCTTACCAATTCTTACATTTCCTCTACAGTAGACCAACCCTGACATAACAGCGCGAGTCCAGCAGTGCCCACCAGGATGGTCGCAGGAAAAGGAGGATGTGACATTCAAAGAAAGCGTTAGAGAACTGGGTTTGTTCAGCCTTAGGAAGGCAGCAGAGCGGGATCTAACTGCTGGTCGGAGCCACCTAACAGAATAATGCCGAAAAGATGGAGCCAGACTTGGACACGAGCTACAGCGTGGGAAATTCCCATTAGGTGTCATTTCTTTTTCACCATGAGGGTGGTCAAACCTGGACAGAGAGGCTGCGGGATCTCCATCTTTGGAGATCATTCAAAACTTCACTGGAAAAGGCCCAGAGCAACCTGATCTATTTCTTTCTGTTTGGAGCAGGAGGTTGTAATGGAGACCTCCAGAGGTGCCCCCACCAGCCTAAATTACACTCTGGATCTGTCCATGTCAAACACTCATTTTTCTTTAAGGTCTGCCTCTTGCATCAGCAGCAACCTCTGATCTCTCTAATCACAAGCTCAGCTTAAATCCAGAATCATCAGTCAAGTTTCTTTTTATTCAGGTAATACATGAAGTATCAAAACCAACGGTATACTGCTGGCCAAAAATAACCAGACATGGCACAGCCGTCCAGCAGCTCAACCCTGAAGACAACTGCGTAGGAAAAAGCCCAAGTGCTTAGTGACATAACCCACTTGAGCACTTGGCACTGTCACGGTATCTATTATATGCACAGATGTGGACATCTAACTATACAATTGCTCTCACTGGCATTTGGAAAGCTGCAGCTATATCTCATGCTCTATGTTATAGATATAATATACATTTTACAGCTATCCTCTTTTTTTATTCACCTGTCAACACCAGTATCAGGTTTATCAGCTTACCACAGATTTTGTATTGTGAGGATATTGAATTCACTTCTGTACAAATATTCTAAAGAAATGGAGGATCCATCAGGACTAGAAAATGAAATGAGAGTTATTTTTACTATCTTCTAACTTTACTTGGAAATGGTGTCTGTAGCTTGGCAAAGCTGACTAGCATACAGTTTTCTTTCCTTTGCAGTTAGCAAGTTTCACCTGGCCAGACAAACTAGCTGACTTCAGGGACTTGTCAACTCAGCTGGAGACAAGGATTTTTGAACATGAAAGAAAACAAATTCTATGCTGGAAGTAAGGCTTAAATAACTACATCATACAATAGTAATCAATTAGGATTTAATCAACTGGGTTAACCTTGCCAGTGCTTCTGTAATAAATGAATGAGCTAATGGACATAAAAACAAAAGGCTTCTAATCAAACCGTAAAAGGTAAAACTGCCTGACCTTGCATGGCATAATTTCCTCCACTTGTTTCCCAAGACCACGAAAAACTTTAAGATGAACAACTGATAATAGATCCCACACAGGGAAAGGCAGAATAGTGAAGGAGTAAGAATTCAACACAGCCTCAAAAAAAGTGTGTTTTAAATCATCCCATGTCGTTCCCGCATCCCGTGACACCGTGGCTGACAAAGAAAACGTGTGGCCCAAATGCCAGTTCATTCAAACATCCATATGACTCTTCCACATAGAAAAATGCAGTGCTGGGCAGAGAGGCTAGAGCTACATCAGGTGTCTGAATCTGCCACCCTGTGATAGCCTAAAAACCTGCCAAAGGTAATTTACCCTCCTTTCCAGCCTTTACAGATAGCTTGCTTACATCAACCTAGCAAAATACTGTAGAAACATATAAAACGTGTCTACAAAAGTAACAGAAACTGAATCACAGAGAGTTAAGGCACCACTTTAACACGAAAAATTCACATAGGCAAAAAGAAAAGACTAGGACGAGTAAATGAGAAAAAACAAGCAAGATCCCTTTTCTTCCCTTATTTTGTTAGGAAACCCTTACCTGTCCAACCCCTGGCAGTAAACGGGAAACAAGCAACACAGACCTGCTTCACTATCTGCTGTAATAAAATCAGGTACTCAAAAACTACAATGCCTGTGTCCAGGCTGCATCTTGCACAACTACTCAATATGCAGAAGATCTCTGCACTGCAGAATAAAATTAATCAGAGTCCTACGCAATGAGATTGGTTACACTGAAAAGAAGGCATTTACAAAGAAAATGACACACTGAAGAGCGCTCAGGAATATCTGGCTGCCGAGTGAGGTCAAAGGCAAGTACATGGGGCCTTGTAGCCTCATGCCAGGGCAAAATTGCCACTGCAGATGAACAGAAAACAGTGCTCAGCACCAGAAAAATCTGGCCATTTTAACTGACAATCTGACTGTTAGGCTGCTCCAAGGAGAATCCCAGCAAAAGAAACTGAATGCCGTGGCCACATCCAGATTTTGGGGAGCCTGCGGACCAGAAGGCATCTGAAGTGCACGCCTTGCAAGCGATCCTTTTGCACCGCCCTAGTCTCACAAGCCCTCAGAATGCTCCCAGAGAGACCTATCAAGAAGTGGGTAAGGACAGCAAGAATACTGAATTCAAAGTGTCTGCTGCCAGGCCTCACAGAGCCCCAGCTGAGCATCTAGAGCAGACACAGTGCCTCGTTTGCCATGTAAAGATGGTTTCCACACCCCTCTCTGCAGCAGCCCAAAAGCTAGAGAAAATAATCCACTGGATTTAATCAGGGATACTGGTTTACTATTTCTGCAATTAAGGCTGCTGTTGGAAAGGCAGACTGACACTGAGATAGCCCAAGCCAACCACCTCAAAATCTGTGCAAGAGTTGTTCTAACAGAGCTGTTGCATTTTGATTAACCTCAAAGACCCCAGAGATAGGAAACAGAGTTCAGATAGTATTTCACAGATGCTCCTTTGCCATCTGAACATTGCTCGACAGCAAATCCAGGGTGGGAAAAAAAGTCACAGAGAGAGCAGGCAGGTTTCTGACTGTCTGTATTCTAAAGGGTTAGAAAAGCATTGAAGATGTGGAAAAATATCTGCTCTTCTAGAAGTGACAGGACTCTTCCTTCCACATGTTCAATGACAGGAAACCATCCCATTTTTTCTCCCCATGATTCCAAAGAACAGGAGTCTCAGAGTCCTGATTTATAATAGCAATGAGGTTTTAAAGCAAGCCCCCATACTGCCTTAAATCATTGCAATTACCATGTGTCAGCGTTGTTCACAGAGTGGCTTTGGGTCATGTAAACTTGTTCTGAGCAAACAGACCCAGAAGCTCCATTCCAGGTGCACACCAAGCAGTCCCCAAATCCTAATGGAGACAGTCCAAACCAACAACTGGTCCCTCAGACAGGGGAACCAGATTAAAACTAACCCAAAGCAAATCCCCCAAACACATGCTGTTTATAGTGTAAAATCCCCAAGTCATATATGTTGGAGATGTATAGGCCTGAGCAACTGCTTCTATCCACTGATCTGCTGGTACTATACTGCTCACTAATGTAGACATAACTTCAGAGGGTGAAACACAGAAAACGCAGCCAAGACCCTTCTTGCTCTCTGGATAAGCAAGTTGCTAATTCCCTTAGTCATACACATCTTATTTCCATCTGCCTTTTAACATACGCGATCAAAAGGCTCGTCTGCACAGCAAAACACTTGCAGATACAACTGAACCAGCAACCTTCTATGCTGGAGACAAGTTGTATCTGCAAGAAGTATTTTGCCAATGCAGCTTAGGCTTGGTTTCAAAATGCTTGACTGCAAAGTAGAAAAGCCCAATAAATTAAAATTATGTGCAAATGGTACAATCATATACAATTATCTCACTTAAAGATAATTTTACAGTAGTGATTAAGGTAATAAAATGAGGACTTGGCACTAAAATAGTATTCTTCTGACAGAGAAGCTGTATTCATGCAGAAGTTCCCTGTGCAGATGTGCCAAGCTACCCCTGAAACAGTTTCTGAATTTGTTATAGGTAAGATTTTCATCCCTAGTAGGGCAATTCTCTATGAGCTGTCTATAAAATAATTTTTCTTATTATCTTTTTTCATACTGTTACTTTATTATCCCTATACTTACCAACTACATACACACATTTCTTATTGCTGTACACCATGAATTTTTCATATCATTTCCATATTGCTTGTTACTTATTGCACATTTCAGAGATAAATATGTATATTAGAATCTATTACTGCAAAAGCCTAGCCTCTGATGCAGTTCCTTGGACTCTCCATGACACCCAGTACCTGGGAACTGCACAGCAGCCTTCTTCAAGGCAGGCAAATTTTCTGATCCTCCAGGTAAACTTAGTCCTTCTTACTCCTTCATCCATGGAAGGGACAGATAAGCCAGAGATAATCAAGCCCAACAGAAGTGGCGAGCAAGTCCTGTAGTCAGACCAAAAGGGTTGCTCAGGCTGGTGTTGATAAAGAGCAGAGGACTTTACCTACAGCAGACAGTGGGTAAACACATGGTGCGATCTCAAGTAAGAGAGGTCCAAGGTCGTAATCTGTAGCGGCCACTGGTTCTACAACAAGGTATGGTTGCCTGAATGCCACCATGTGGTGAGGATCTGGAAATAAAGACTCGTTTTCAAATGGTGACTTCTCATGCAAGAGGCCTGGCATCATGAAGGATCCCATCTGCTCGTGCTGCAATGATGATATGGATAAAGTCAGGCACTGTGGAGGAGGCAGGCCTCCTTGAGCAGCAAGGACAGTAACACACATTGTGATACTGAGGTCAACATTCCTAATGGTACCAAAAAGAGAATGCAATTTTCCTGTTCCCCAAGCAAGCTTACCAACGCACACTGAGAAAACAGCTTTGGTTCAACAGTGCCAAGGCCCTGTCAGAAGAGGGGAGCAACAGGACAACGTAAGCCAAAGAGTGCTTGACAAAGGTGAAAAAAAATGTTATCTTGTGGTGCTCTGATTAGAATTGGCCAGATAGAGTAGCACCAGACAGAATGTCTTGAGCCCTTCAAGCCCAGCCTGAACAAGGAAATACTCTACAGCAACTCTGTGGGAACAAGAGGTTCTGATTTTCACTAAAATAGTCCACGGAAGGCAAGAAAAAGACAGAAATTTTGCTGGAAACTTTTTGGGTAAATGTGCAACAACAGGACAACTGAGAGTTTCAGCTCATCACCTGCTTGAGCAAGAAACTCTGTAAGCTGACTTCTCAATCATGTTTCACCCAAAGCCTACAAGGGCACCATTGCTGGTGCTTCCCAGCCCCAAGACAGTACGAAGATTTGGAAGGTTGGTCAGAAGATAATCTATGATCCTTGCAAGTAACAATACAAGTCAGAAAGAACTTTGCCTTTGGCAAAGACATTAATATCTAAACAGATAAAGAAAAAGCACTATACAGCTAGAAAAATCAAATCAAGTAAGAGCAGAACAGAATGACGCTACAGGGCAGTTGAGAGATACTGAAGTGGCAGTGATCTCACATAGCCAAGCACAAGTATCACAGAACCATTTATGTTGAAAGGGACCTCTTGAGATCATCTAGTCCACTTCCCCTGTTCAAGCAGAGACAGCCAGAGCAGGTTGTCCAGGGCCACATCCAGCTGGGTTTTTAATATCCCCAAGGACAGAGACTCCATAACATCTCTGCGCAACCTGTGCCAGTGTTTGACCACCCTCACAGTAGAAAACCACACAGAGTGTTTATTAGAAGGTATAGAGACTCTCTTAGAAGAGTCTTTAACTGATTCGTTCCCCAGTTATTCTGTGTGGACTGCCAGTGCAGAAAGGACATTGTGAGGGACCTGCAGCTGTGTTCCTTATGTGGCTATTCCAGAAAATGTCCCAGAAAGTCTGACTGTTGGCAACGGCCTGCAGTCCAAACTGATCAGGAGCTACTGCACTGAGAGGTCGGGCTGCACCCAAATCAGGTCCTGAAATAGGTCTGCAGTATGGGCTAATGGCCAGCCTCTTCTATCCCAAAGTCTGTGAAGCTCTAGCTACTTGCAAGACCCTGATCACAAGCTCTGAAAAGAGCAGCAGCTCATTAGTCCTTTAATGTTGGTGTGATACCTAAATAGAAAACAGTGAAGCTGCACTACTTAAGAAGAACTGCAATGCTCAATTCTACCAGAAAAGTACAGAGGAATTTTAGACAACACTGTTCCCTCGCTTTTCACCTGGAAAATCATGAACTGACTATATCACCTACGGCAATACCAACTTCCTCCATCCACCAACTGGTTGGATAAAATCAGCATCTCCCTTTGTGAAATGTTTCTCACCTCTTCGCAACAGCTCACAAAGAAAACATACACAATACATGAGTCCCCACTCTCTCAACCTTATTTCTTATTTTAACTTTATCATTTATTTCAGTAAGGCATTTGGGGATTAACCTTGAACCAAAAAAGCTAAATTCTTCACAGAACAGCTTGATTTGTAAAAATACAGCTGAAGCAATTTGTCATTCTTAAATGCAGCATAGCTGATGCATAGCCAATTCTGCTTCTTCTGTCTTTTCTGTCCCTTAATATTTGCTAACTGCTTTGCCAAGGGACTTTCCTAATTCCACACACCACCACTCCCTCTCCCCAGTTACTTGGATCATGCTGTGGACAACTGCGGGTGTTTTTTCAAGCATTTGGTATTCTCAACTATTTTCCAGAAATAAACACTGACAGCAAAGCACGAGTATTAGTCAAGTCCTTGCACATTTTCTGATGCTAGTTCCGATTTGGGGACTTCAGGTCATTCCTTTCAAGCACTCCCTGCCCTGGAAGTAACACATATTGACACTAGCCAGCATGATAGCATTGTCTCTTGGTAATCAGCTGTTCTACACAGTCACACCCTCCCTTAATTCAGAGCAGTTCCAAGTATACAACCAAATGAAAAAAACTAAATCTCTGCCTTGCTTGCCCTCACTACATTGCTTTCAGACCTCAGCCACCTGCTCTGCTGTTCTCTGGGAGCTCTATGTATCCAGGCCTTTCACAGATCAACAGCAAGCTTCCTCCTAACGACCGGGGTTGATTTCTCCTTTGTTTCAATTCTCTTTACACAGATCAGCTGCACCTATTACAATACAGTGTATTCAAAAAAGGCCTTATCAGTCCTCCTCTTAGAAGTGCTGAACTGTGGAAAACTATTTGACCTTCAAAAATAATTCACTGACTTTTACCTAGAGGCTGTCACAAACATTGAGTAACCCCAGTTCCACAAGACCTGCAACAGTCTTACCCTCTAATTCAATCATATATCTGGAGATTTTGTGCAAGGGCAGAGGTATAGACACTGACAAAGGGCCATAACACTATCTCTGAAACATGTGCCCTGGTGATAAGGGCTCACTGCTTCATGGGAAGGCATTTCCTCAGCCCAGGTGGGAATCCTGCAAAAAGGAACATCCCCTTAAAGGCATATTATACTAGAACATGTAAACTGTACCTGTCAATAGCTGGCCTTGCCTTCACAAGGAAATCCATGCACAATGCACTTCAGCAAACAGCAGTTCCCAGTTCCTCAAAGGCAGATTTGGAAATCCCTTATTTACATCCTCCCCTAGCAATCAGTTTTTAGTAGAAGCCCCCTCACTGTTCCTTCAGCCAGGAACAACTACAGCGAGACTGCTCCCTTGCACCCTTTGGTGTTAAACTGTATCTCATCAGCATCGCAAAAGCCTTTGGGATACTGACTGGCTTCTTTCACCCTATTCTACTAGTTCACTCCTGAGAATGACTGCAACTTTAAAGATCAGCAGAGGAAGTTTTAACTTTCAGCTTTATTTATAGTTTCACCTGAGCACACAGAAAACAGCATTCTGGCATAAGGCATTTACCCCTTCAGTGTAATTTCTTAAGTGGAAGCAGGGTTGGACATGAGTCAAGGAAGGCTCCCATTTTGCTGCTTCCCAGTCAGTTTGAAACCTGCTTTTAAGCTTTGCTTAGGTTCAACTATAGAAATTGATGGTCCCAGGGCTGACTTCCACATCCAAACCAATATAAAACTGCGTTAGGGAAAATTAAGAATAGGCATATCATTCCAATTAACATAATTCAAAACCACCACTCCCAAAACTAGAAGACCTAAAATCACTTCACATTTTGCTTTCAGGACAGTCACGTACATGACAAATTAACCAGTTGCCAGTTTCCTTATACTTCATGTTATCCACTTTTTGCACTCATCTACTAGTCAACCATTTTACCTGGAGACTCCATCATGCTCACAGTGCTATAGTCACAAACGTTGTCCCGATCTTCTGGGAGGCAATCAGCTACCCTCATTTCTTAGTCAGACATCGCTTGCTCTGTTCCTTAGTATCTGATCAGTATCACTAGACTGCACAGACCAGTGTACCAATAGTTCAGTTTAAGTCTCCCCATTGTTCTTATAGCCTGGCTGACAGAAATAGTGCCTGTAGTTGGAACTCACTTGAGTAGGACGCTTTGCAGAATGCAATAACCTTCTGAGCTGAATGACTTAATGTAACATCACATATAGATGGAAGCTGAAGAGAAAATTATAAAAAACATATGCAACTTTGGATTCTAATTGTTAACATGCACGGTGACCTTTAGCAGTTCCAAAGAGCTTTCTGCCTTACCTTGCAGCTTTTTCAGGACAGCCACTTCCATCTTGAGAACTTGTTTGGGCTGCTGGGCTGATTCCACCTTCAAGGCCACATTCTCACGGGTCAGCAGATCCATTGCCTCATAGATCTCCCCAAAGCCACCGCCACCAATCTTCTTCAACTAGAAAAGTACAAAGAGGCTTGGTACAATGTATAAGAGAGACAACATCAAATTAGCTCTCCCAGAGCCAGGCACTAGCTTCTTTACTGCAGAGGGAGAACAAACTCAGCTCCCAATCTGTGCTGTGCCTGAATACCTTCACTGCACAGCTAGGCAAAAGCCCAGCTACCCACTTGACTGTGCTATGTATAAATTCTTTGCTGTAACAACAAAGAACAAGCCTAGCAAGTGATGACACGTGATACATTTAAAAGCAAATGATAACGCCTATTAGCTCAATAATGTTCTTGCCAAAATTCAAGGAAAGACCCTTCAAGGAGATAGTAGAACCACTATCCAGACCACAGTAGATAAAAACTGTCAATCCCTTTCAACAAACATATCTGCAGTAAAACACAACCATGGTAGATGGAACTAATGCTTTCAAGAAATAAGTTAAATGAAGTTTACATCTCATTCACAGGATTTTAAATACAGAACAAAACATCCACGGTAATATTTTACAAGACGCTTGACCTGCTCTGCTAGTGAGGTTACTTCAGTATCACATTTCAGAGAACTGCCAACTGCATTACCTCAAAACAGTTACATACAAGCCACAAGTATAACTCCATTGTTTCTCATTTTCTCTTTTTTTTTCTTTTTAATTTTAAAACACACCAAATGATGCTTTTTGTGTCTCTGAGCAAAATTAAAGGCTGTTTCACAATAGAAGGATATCACTATTTGGAAATCAAAACAATTTCAATTGACATAAACTCAAAGATAAAGATGTCTAAGTTTCAGCATATTTGATATGCACCTACTAGAGATAGATCGTCTGCCTGTTCTAGAGTAGCCACCCACTCAGAGAGCAAGCTGGAATCCTCTGCCTTTCCTGGAAGGTGATTCCTTGATTCTCCTTCTGCTGAGACTTGACAGCATATGCACATATAGTTATACATATGCATGTATAAGACAGACTCCTAATGTGTTGTGTCAATGTCTATGCCAGGAAAATTATTTTATATTTGTTTCTCTTAGATATATCTAAAGCATACTATGCTGCCCCGGAACAAATTCAGGTTTACAGCAGAGCTAGATCAGGGCTCCTTTGATCTGCTTAGCATTTGTTCATTGAACCTTGTTGCAGCCCTTTCCTTCAGCATTTTGTGTTCCCTCTGTTCACAAGTGCTCAGGAAGCCCGGAGCGCTGCTTCTTTCCAACAGCAGCAATAACACTTGAAGGGAAAAAGAAGTTTAAATCAGGCAGATAGTCAAACATGTATCTTACACAACATTTAATGAGGTTTAGATGATATTTTAGTGTCTTCCGCACCACAGAAGGCCTGTCCTGTGCATCTGTCCAGTTTGCTGATCAAAGGGCCCTGCCTTTCAAGGGCAGGGGTTTTTTTCCTTCTTAAGGTGACCCAAACCATTTGCTTTTCTGGCTCCCAGGTCAAGAAAAACAGCTCTGCATGAAGAAGGTACTATTTTCCATATTAACAGCCTGACTATTGTCTCTGAACCCTTTTGAGAGTTGCTGTCCGGAGCCATTCTTCTCCTTTTACTTGTTGTTTTTACTCACAACCTTCCACTGGGCTAAACAGGCATATTCATACAGTAAACAGCCCAATAAGTAGGTCACCACATATTATTCATAAATTATTACAGTGCAGCCCTACTTCTACTTGGAAATTCACACTAAATGAGCTGGCTACTAAAAAACCTTTCTATCAAAACAATGTTCCCTTCAGCATAGCAACAACATGCCAGCTAATACCTCAGGATTCAGTACACAAGATTTTCTGTTGCCTGATGTATTAATGACACAGAAGGGAAAGGGACAGTAAAAGCTGCAGAAGGCAAGAAGTTTAGTCAGGATCTGGAAGGACTTTGAGGAATATTAAAAAAGTCTCAGTGGGAAAGTGGGTAACATAACAAGCAAAAGTCAACAGTAATAAATATAACACAACATAGCTGGGATGCAGAAGAAACATAGGCTACCCAAACATCTTGCTGGGTTGCAAATTCAAGAAATGGATCTGGGGAGAAATATTGCTGAGCCAGCACCAAAGCACACATTGATCCTTTTCCATTCACTGGCCTTAACAGGGACAGCTCCCACATCCAACACAGTTGTCAAAATGCAAAGCTACTACAATATAAATGGAACAACACAGTAATATGATTGGGATAGTGGCACTGTAAGGATCTGTAGGAAGGTTAGTCATGTACAATGCACAATATGGATCACCTTGCTGCTAGAGGCTATCACCGAGTTAGGAGTGGTTCATTTTGGGGTGAAGAGAATGATCAGGAGCCTGGAAAAACTAAGGACAGACTAGGACTGCTACCTCAGAAAAACGAAAAAGACCATATGCATCAGAGAAGCAGGTTCAGGAAGAAAGGTACAGGTATTGAGACCGCTCACCTGGGAAAAGAGCCAAATCAGAGGACCCATATAAGTCTACAGAGCAACAAATGTGAGATGACGTGAGATTAAGATCAGAGCTTCTACTGTATCAGAAAACCAATTTTATACACACATTCCAGCCAATGGATGCACCTCACTGTCCAAGAGCCCTCAAGCTGCTTCTGCTTCCCCACATCCTTTCTCACCCTCTTATGGAAATTATTCTCTGGCATACTTTTCCCAGCTGGGACCAGATGGTCCCATTTATCATTACCAGCACTGCCATCCTCCTTGACTTTTCAGCAACATCCAGTGGCCACCGGCAGCCATTTACTTTTCTTTGTTGCATAGCAAGTTGTTATCCTGCAACTCAAGGCTTTGGCTGAGGTCAGCAGCTTACCACACGGGCCTTTCTTCATTGCTTGGGTACTCTGTGGGAGTTCACTGTCTAAGGTGAACTCAGCACAGCCTTCTGCTGGACACAAAGGAGAGATGGGCATATACCACTCAAGAAAATAAACAAATAATGAAACCGTTAAACAAAGTCAAGAAAGAGAAGGGAACATCTAACAAGTATCACCTAAGCGGTAATCATGAGTCACCAGCCCAGGCTAAGCTTCACTGCTCTGGGAATACTCTCTTCTCATCCTGTTTCCTACCTTCCACCAGTCCCTTTACTGTTAAGACTGGGATACAGGCTGACAACACCAGCAGGATTCATTCTACCTAAATGCATGAGCCTATATGTGAGTTGGGTGTCCAGATTTCCATTAGAGCCTGCGCAGTCAAGTGAACAATTCATCTGATGAAACACAGGTATCTATTTGAACTTGCACACAGACAACTAAAATTAAGTAAGCTGCATCTCAGACATGATTTCAGTCCTTTCAGCATCCCACTAACAGCCGAATGACCATACAGCTCATTGCAGAGCTTCTTCCATATTCTAAGAGGTTTCATGCCACGTTAGGCCCTTGGAGTAAACTGCTAATGAAAAGCCACTCTACTTGACCCTTCAGTGTGGCAGTCTCCAACTAGGGCATTCCAGGAATTCCCCAAACTGGACTGTCCCCCAGGACTACCGACATAAAACAGCCATGTCCTGATGGGGGAAGCCACTCCCAAAAGCCCCCCTGGACGTATCGGTAGTTACACAGGACACAGATGGCTCCCTTTGAAGTCTATTTAAAGAAGACTTCCTGAAATATTTTGGATTTATCCTGAAAAGACTCTTGCAGCACAATCCTTCAGAGCCTATGAAAAAAAAAACAAACAATACACAGTCTTCCCACTAAGCAAAAATCAGTACTCACAGAGGGACAGTTCAAAAAACCAAGTCCCCCCCCTCCCAAAATAGCCTTCAATTACAAATTTAATCTCTCATTCAGCAAGCATATAAGACACCGCTGCTCTAAACAAAGTCTGCCTTCCGAGGATATTATATAAAGACTAGACCTTCCCAGGAAAATGCTCCAGGATCAAGGCACGAGGAGTGGTTCAGTCTCAGGATTGGTGGCAAGGTCAGGAAAAAGAACATGTGCTCTGAATCCAGAGCAAAGGACCAAACCTAGAGCCAGCGACCTATGGTGAATTCAGCCAAGGCTGTCACTCATGGGCTTCAAATGTTGACAAGGTCAAACAGTGACTACTGCGACTGCCTTTTAGGAGCACTTGTATAGTCAAGCCTGCAACTCCTGCAGTCCAACTCAATGGGCTACTTGATCCAGAAATGGCTAGCAGGCCTCATCTGACTTAACAACAGGTGAGGAAGAGTGGACCTACATTCACCAAACTCTGAGAGTCCACTCAACTTGCTCAGGAGGGCTGGAGTTATACTGATCTCAGGGGAAAACTAACATATCAAACAGGCATGACCTGAGAAGCCAATCAAGGAGAAGTCAACCAGCCACATTCTAAACCATCTGAAGACCTGCCAAAGCCCACTTACAGCAATTCTGCACAGAGTGAGACCAAAACAGGCCCCAAGACTGACAAAGCACCTTCCTTGTCCCAAGTTCCCTCTTGGAACTATAAATGGCCTTTGTGACCAAGACAAGGTGAAGAGTCCACAGAAGTTTGTGTGGCTTCCAGCAAGGTTTCCAAAATAAACAGAAGGACAAGTATAACCAAAACTTCAGTTCAAGAACCTCAGAAACCTGGTAGAAACCAAAGCAGGGATTGCACCTGACAAAAGAGCATACATGCATACAAGGGTTGCCACTTGTATTCAAAGCTCAGTGCAGGAGCTGCCAACTCTGTCTTGCTAATAAGTCTCAGCTGTGAATCCCCAACACAAAGCATTTAGGTGAAAGAGAGATACATCCATTCAGCCTTAACATCTATACCCAGTTCAAAGCAAGTACAAGTTATGCTTGACTTTGTTGCCTCCCCTGAACAAAGCAGTTCACATCATTCAGACCACGTGCGGATCAAGTCACCCTCTGGTGTCTCAGCAAAAGTCACATGGTTCCAGTACTGTCCAAATTTCATCCAGTCAAATCATCAAAAACATCTGCAAGTAAAGAATGATGACTCAGAAGAATGCTTCTTCAAGTCCAAAAGTTTTGATAAAAAGTATAAGCACTCCCCATCCATGCCTTTCTCCAAAAATAAGAACGAAAATAGCATTGCTGTCAGACAGCCAAACTTTACTGACTTGGAGCGGCAGGAAGATGAACTACCAACAGGCTAACTGCAGAGAACTAACATCTTCATTTGTCAAATCTTTGTCAGCCAGCATATAGGAGGAGAGGAGGAAAGGAATTCAAGGAATACATTACACCGATCTAAAATTAGAAATTGGTTCAATACTGGAAGTATGCCAGCACTAAGAACTACAAGGTTCAAGCAGATGCCCAGCCAAAGACAGTCACAATGGGAGGACAAATTACACAAAAAAACCTTCTGGCAGCTGAACCCCAGCATCACATAAATGTGCCACACACCTGCTTGAGCAGGATCCATCACTCACAGCAAAGCTTGGACTGTCTGGCTTGCATGCTATGGGTTAGATTCAGAAAGGTCTATGATAAAATAAAAAATGCTACTACTGATGTTACAGCTGTATGCTCACTTTAAGGTACGCTCCCTTTTTCATCTGCCACTTGGTCCTATGCTATGCATTTCCTTGAGCCAACAGAGATATTTTTATATTTTTTTCCAGACTACTTCGAGCCCCATACAGCTTGCAGTTCTGACTGGTCCCACACCAACTTCAAGCACAGCAAGGGAACAGGACAGAAGGCCTGCCTAAAGGGTGTGCACTTTTAGGGGGGCAGAAATGACTGTTCAATGAAAGCTCGCACCACACAACTGAGCTAGCACAAGGCCAAATTCCCAGCTATACTCAGAGCTGAGAATTAGAATTTCTCGTTGCTATTTACGCCCTTTAGCAGTCATGTAACTTCCCAGGGCCTTCAAGTGGGGTAATGACCTCACTGCAGTATTGAAGACTACTGTGAGCCAACATTACAAAACATAAAAAGCTATTTCTCTAGTTAGAGGTAGTTGTTGTTAACAACATAGCTGCACATTTCTATATTTTCTAAGGCAGAGTTAGTGGGTAGAGCTTGTAGCAGTCCCCAGTCACAGACTCATGCAACAATGAAGTCACTGAATCCCACATTTAGTGCCTCTTCCAAATTTAAAATTACTTTGAAATGTTCCCCTGTGAGCATAACTGAGCATATTTTAGGCTTTATTTGGAGGTTTTGGTGCTTTTAAGAGTTCTGCTGTTTCCAAGAACAAAGTTACTTTGTTTAGACCGTGTTAAAAAAATACTCCCACCATTTACAGAAGTTTCAGCACTCCTATCTATGAAGGAGAAACTCAAAGTTTGATGAACAGTAGGAATGGTACAAGCTGAAGCTAGCTAGGGTAAGGAGAATGGAGAAGAATGATTATTTGCAGCCATGCACCTGAAGCAATGGCTTAGCATCAGGACAGTATCTAAATTCAGCTTTGCAAAGAACATGCACCAATCTGACCAAATTGTAGGCTCTGAGGAAATTTCTGTTTGTGCAGGAAGGGTCAGGTGAAAGCTGCAAGCGGTATTTTTTGAGGAGTCCATAAGCACAGAGCATGTTTCAAGTCCTATACGTCAGTTAACCTGCACATGTATCATCCTGCCAAAACAAGTATATGTGCTCCAGCCTAGAGCTGCAAGAGCACAGCAAGACTTTCCTTCAGCTGTGCCAGAAATCTTTGGGAGGAGGATAGGGGTTGTCTCCATTTTGGTATCTAATCACAGAGAAAATTGAGATTCTCCATCTGCTCTCAGGAAGCATGGAGAATGAAGAGCAGTTTGAATTGCTTAAATATAAACAGGTTGTTCAGGGGTAGGCCCGACAGAAAAGTTAAGGCTGTGGACAAAGCAGGAGCAAAGTGCTTGGATGAAGAGAGGCAGGCAATGGGGGAGTAACAAGAACACAGCAAGGTGGAACTGTCCAGGGCAACAAAGAGATACAGGCACCAGGCAAGTCTAACAAAAGGATAGTATGTTGTCTGAAGCAGGCTGTTGAAAATAACCTATCCACAGCCTGGAACTGAAGCAAGTTCAGAGTCCTGAGTGTCTTTAGTCCTCTGCTCTTCAGAGCCCACTGCAAAACTCACAGGGCAGCTGTACCGTAGCTAGTTAGCACAGAGAAATGACTTGGTGCTACTACTACAAATCACTTGTAGTTCAAACGAGTAAGGCTTCTGCTGCGAGTTTAATGATTCAGACACTGCTGGTAATCCAAGTTATAAAACGGACACAATGGCATACATAGGATTTAAATTTTTCTTCAGCTCTTTAAAAGCAAAGCTTTTAAAGCCAGAAAACAAAAACTCTCAGAAAACACATAGAGAATTTCAAAAAGTATAAAGGTACATGATCCTTTCACGTGTTATATTCTAGTTTATTTAACTGAGGTGATAATATAATGCTCCTTCCCCCACCATCCCAGAGACCTTGTTTTATGAATAAAGAGAAAGCCTTATACATAAGAGGAACTGCACCCTCTGAACAAATCTGGTGGCAGTGAAACACCTGTCTAGAGGACGAGATTCTCCCCATGTCTCTACCACAGCATTCTTGCATGATTCTGGTCAAGATGCTGAAGTCTCTAATCACAAGCCATCACTAATCACATGCTCCTCTGCTGAGTGCCTAAGGCAAGACAGCCAGGTCCAACCTATAGAAGAAGTGGTGAGCATGCCTAGATGCCCATGATGTCTAGCGGAGATGTGCTTTGGTCATAAATGTTAACCAGTCTGTAAAAAAATAATAAAAATCAAGATCTAACTAACCTTGAACCCCTATCTGTAAAAGCAAGCAAATAGTTTGCTCTTGTATCACCTGGTAAAAGCATGAATAAAAAGAAATATATATATATCTATATATCTATCTATCTGGCACAGATACCACAACAGCAAGAAACATAAAGATCTGAGTTTAAATGGCCAACTCATGCCATGAATTTAAATGGATAGTGAGATCTGCAGCCATACAATGAATTCATAAAACGTTAAATGGCTACTAATTTAGTGTACCCCATCCAGCTTGCACAACAGATGACAGTTGTCCCATGAAGAACTAAAACTCTTAACACGTGATGATATGATTTTAAAAAGTATCCTAATAAATTTACACAGAAGTTGTACCAACAAGCTAATTACGGAATTTCTGACTTTTGAAGTAGCTGACCTTTCAGCCTTAAACATTTGCTTTTAAATTATTTTATTTTATTGTAATTTATTTATCGGCATGCCTGTAAGTATTCTTTGCCACAGTGACTCGAAATCTAAGTTTCTTACCAAAAGATGACTCAGCCTGCTGCAACAGTTCAATCCTACCTAAAAATCCTTGGCAGGTTTAGTCTTCTAAAAATACCAGACAGTCTAAAAACCACTAGAGCAATATTAAACATCTTCTTGCAGTATCTTACTAACATGTCAAACCATACCACGCCACTGTTGCTTGCTAGAGCCCAGGATTAACTAGACAAGTTTCTGTACTACTACAGGAGGAGGAGATCTGTTTGGGCCACCAAAGGAAGCACAAAGCCGGAGCTACTCACCACTTTCCAGCGATCTTTGACCACATAATTGGCCGGAAGAATGTCGACCTGTTCCCCTCCTCCGCTCATGTTTGGTTCGTCCTTGATGACTGCTGCTAGGCACTGCATTTGCCAGCCAGAGAATATTTTAGTAGCTCCCAATTTAAATGAGCCATTTATCTGGGGAAAAAAGGGGCGGGGGGAAGGAATGACAAAATTAGTACAGGTCACGGCAGAAGTACATGCCACATTTCCACAGGTTTTGCTTATGACTAAATCAGAACCGGTCTCTTAGGGAAGAAGGCAAACTCACCTTGCAAACACCTGAGCTCACTCCATGCATAAACTTGGCAGACGCAACCATGCTTCAAGTCAGCAGCACAAACTAAAAGGGTGACAATTACCGGCTATACCATGCAGGAGTCCAGTGCTCTTGAGCCTGACAGCCAACAAGTCAAAGAGAACCTAATGCCAAATGCTGCAAGAGCTGTTATTGTTACCAGGCAAAAAGGTCTTGCTTTAACAGAGCAGCTGCTACATAGGCAGTTTTTATGGTTTTCATTGGACGACATCCAACACAAATCAGAAAGGTTTGCCAGGTATTGCATCCAATAAGCCTAAAAGCATCTGAATAGGGTAGAAGGGCCTTTACAGAGCCAGGATTACAGACACTATCACTGTGATGAACAGCCAAGCAAAGAAGATGGGTATGGTTAGAAAGGGCTTCAGCCATGTATAAATTAGTCATCCTCATAGCATACACGCAGTGCTAAAACTAATCAAATTAAAGTACAGAGAGATACCTTGTTCCTACAGTGTTTGCATTCTACCTCATGCCCCTTTCTCCTACTTTTATAGGGAGCTCCAGATAGCCTATGCTGAAATTAATTTTGTTTTGAGATTTTTTGGTTATAATTCTTCTACAAAAATGACTTTCAGATACACGTTAACTCCACTTTCCTGGAAGAAAATGAATTGAAACAGGACTAATAAAAGATCTTCCTAATGCATTTTGTCTCTTCCTGTAAGATATTTTTCTGGCTTTAGAAGCAGGCCAGATCTTTTATTAAGCATGGATCTTTTATTAAGCTTTTGGCAGTTCTATTGTTCCTCCCCCAAAATATGAAATATTTTCCTTCCTAAAAATGAGCGTTACTGTAGCACTCTGACTGCAGGCTTAAGTAGGATTAACAACATAAATACCAAATTAGAAAAAAAGACTAGAGCTGGTCATTCAACCATCACACTTCTTCAGGCCCAAAAAAAGGAAAAAAGTCACCAGTGAATTACAAGCTCAAGTACAGAGCTCATTCCTTAGCAATAAAAGGACTGAGAAGGAAGGATAGGAAGTGACCAGCATGTAGTGTGCACACGGAAGCCGCAGACAGAAGTATGTCAAAAGTGCAAGACATAGAAGATCATCAAACAAAACATGAACAAAAGATCTCAAAAGACATCTTCTCAAAAGATCTTCACAAAAGATTTCATTCTAGGTATAGAGGATAACTACATGGAAAAAAGGAGCAGCAGACTAATGCAGTAAGAGGGCTGCTGAGAAGTGTTCATATGATCCAACATCTGCTAAAGTACAATCAAAATGATAGAAGAGAAACAAGAAGAAACTGAATAGTAAAGAAATTCAGAAGAAAGGTGCTGCAAAATGCTCTGAATTCTCATTGAAAGAGTCCTGCATCTGTATGGGTAGCAGCCCTTTCAGTCGCCAGGTATCGAAGAAAGAAACTGGAAAGCTCTCCAATGAGAAAGTACATGCTGTGATTCACAGCACAACATTTGTGCTGCTTCTTCCTAACAAGCAAGTCTAATGCCATCCGCAGGCTCCTTTATGTTCACTAGAATATCCCTAAGCTACCAGTGAGCTCTGCATATGCTGTGCACCCAGCCTCCCTGCACATCACTGCAGACTGCACAGGAGACAGAATCCCCACAAAAATCTCTTCTAAGGCTGGCTTTTCTTCTGTTATTTAAAGAAAAGTCATGTAATTATGGACTGTCCCAAACCCTCAACATCACAAAAAGACAAAAAACCCAACATTAACATACAGGTACAGAGGCAGGTATCCCCTCCCTAGTGTTGAAGGTCTCTTGGCATGACTTCATGAAGACAAGTACAGCACAATGCAGGCTCTGGATTGCAGGGGATACAAAGACAGCTACAGATCCAGGACGTGGCGTAGTAGTAGCAACAAAGACAGATAGAATGAAGTTTAGGAGTTTTCCAGAGAAGGTCAGCCATGCACTTTGAAGCGAAACACCTAAAAAGTATGGTACGTGATGTACGCATTAGTGCATGCATGTGCATGACGATTTCAGTCTAGTGACTAGTGGTGGAAAGTAACCCCAAGGAATAATTTTAGAGGAGAGACAGAGCATGAAAGTCTATGAGCACTCAAAACTAGACAAGGCAGAGCTGCTTTCCCTGGTGCACTATTCCACTGTCCTTTATCAACGTTATAATACATGTGTACAAAGATAACATGTTTGTTATTTAAAGGAGTCACATAAATCTTCACTGGCTTTGAAACAGAACAAAATCCTCCTGGGCACTACCATGCATAGCAGCCATTTGGCAATATGCAATTACAGAACTAAGTTTACGGATATGCTCTGGTACAGCCAGAGCGATGCAGCCAAACCAAAAGCCAATTTTATTACAGCCTGAGGCAAATTTCAAGCTGTTTTAGATCATAGTAGCAGCTCAAAGCAGTGTTAACATATCAAAAATTTGTTCCTGAGGCAGTACTAATACTGCAGAAACATGTTCAGGCCTATGCACCAAGGGTTTACCAGAGTAACACTGAAGCATTGCCTATACCCATGGCAAGATGTAACACATGTTAACCTAGATCTCCAGAAGTGTCACAAAGAAAGGGCAAAAGAAGGGATAAAGTTACCTTTGTGCAGAAAACATAAGCACATTTAAATGATGCTTAACTTCTGCATTATTGTAATTCATTTTAAATCAATAAAATATAGTGTAAATATTGTCTGACTAGGATCAAAGCCTGCAGCCAGCCCCCTGCTAGAGCCGAATTCGCTGATGTAGCTACAGAAGGGAGGTGGCGAAGGATGGTCAGTGGGAGAGAGGTAAGGCACTACCACCTCTTCCCCAACACACAGCAGAGAGCATCATTTCTGCATGTTAAATGTTAAGCGGTGTTAAGGGGAACTGGAGGAGAGATTGAAGGATTACATCGCTCTTGAACTCCAGGAAAGCTGTTCCTGATTCAAAAGGTGACCAAGACTTTAAAACATATAGACCGTAGAATGTAAAGATACATAATTTTGAAGATAGTGACTGAGAAGACAAGAACTTTCAGATTGTCTTTTCCTGTAGGAAACGTACAGGATGTCAAGAAATTATTGTAGCCCTCTCCCATGAAGACAGGCAAGAGAGCTGAGCAATCCTAAGATACTGTAAAACTGGCTTCCTAGAAATAGCAAGTGAAGCAAAAATGAAAGCAGCTGTGAGAAAGAAACAGTGACAACAAGAGGACCAAATCCTGTCTCTTGGCCAACCTCAGCATGAAGAAGTGTGAAATCAGCTCTTGCATACTGCTACCTCTTCCAGCCCATACTGGAGAATCTTTATAGTTTTATAAATTTAGTCTTGGACTTTAAAAAAAAAAAAGAAATTCAAAAAACCATGCTTAAACAGGCTAATAGGCTCCACTATATATTCTGACCCGCTGCTCTGCTAGCTGTTCCTTCTATTTGGCATCAAGACAGTTCTCAATTCGACAGCACTCACAGGTACATGGTTTCATTTTTAAGGCAGCTTACAAAAATCTGATGCACTATAGCAGCAATTATTTAGCCGAAGTGAAAATCAAGACCCGGCAGAGAAGCATGACTGGGACAGGCAACAGTAACAAACTTAGGAGTAAAGTCTGCAAGAATTTCAGTGCAAGGCCTGATGTTGCAATTAGTGTGGCAGAGTCTTACATCAAACGCATTTGCCATGTTCACACGCGTGTTCATCAGGAGACAAACTAGACCAAGCAAAAGTAACTTCATACAAGTTGTTAAGCTGAAGAAATCTTCGCTGCAGATGCTAAAAGCTTACATAGATTCAAAAAGTGACTTGACAAATTCACTAAAAATAATAATTAAAAAAATCCATTAAATAGTTACATACAAATATTCCATCTTTAGCTTAGGAAGCCTTCAATTCACAAATCGCTGAAGGTGGCAAGAGCATTCTGCAGAGTCATTTTATATGCTTTCCCTGCTCTTATTCTCTACCCTAGATATCCACTCTTGGCCAGCTTCGGATGGGATACTGGCCTAGATGGACCTGTGATATGACTCAGCATGGCCAGACTTGGGTTTTTACCAGTTACTTTCAGAGGAAGTAGTGCATAAATAATATATATGTCTCCTTTATCCCTTCAAGGAGGTCAGAGACCAAAAAATAAAGAATCAAACAAAAAGTCTCATATAAACAACCCAATTACCTATCTTACAACATTCCTGTTCATGCAAGCAACATTTTAAATAGCTTCACTGGAAAAATTATTTCCTAATTTTAGAGGATCATAGCACTCTTAAAATTAAACTCATAAATACGGAGCATTCCCTGTGGAAATTCCCAATGTATATATGAGATCTCTCCTATGTTAGCTTACTTCAGTCTCAATATACCATGGTAGCAGTGCTCAAAATACAGCCAAACTCAAACAAACATCAAGTTGGAAACTCATCAGACACAACGTGGTTATTAAACAGCAGAACAAAGCTATGGAGGTCTGTCTCTCACCATCTTACTAAAGGTCTTGGATAATCTTAAGTGCCTTAATCTCACTGTGGAGGAATTGCAATATCCCACTTTATTTCAGGACACATCCTCACCTCTGGAAGCCTACAAATTAGAACAATTAGAACAAGTGAAGTTTATTTAGACTGCTGTAGCCCATGACCCTCTTGATCAAATTCCCCACCACGAACACAAGATCCACCTCAAGAGCAGATCCCAGTGGTTGTCTTAGAAAGCTGATGCAAATCACAGCTTTTTAGGTGAGACAAAGCTGGATATCTGCAAAAACAAAATCACTAACCCCAGTAAGCTGCAGTCTAGAAATCAGATCAATCTCCCCCTCCAATACTTGCATGGGAGGAACAAAAAAAAAATGTTGTAAACAGAATTTAAGCATAACTTAGCTGTTCCCAACATGAACTTTACTGGCATTAAGTCAAAATGGAACAGATGGGGTGGGGAATAAGAGCAGAATATAACAAGCAGGATTGAGAGTGCTCAGAAGGAAGAAAGAAAAACAGTGGAGTTTCCAAGTGCAACCGAGCAGCAGAACTGGGGCTCAGTTAATGGCAGCATTAACTGCGCACACTCGGCGTCCCTCACTGTTTTACAAACGTCATCTGCTTCCAACACAAAATACCAATTATAAAAATGAAATCCCTCACATTAAAACAAACAAAACCCCCTTACATCTTTGTATAAATAAGTTGTACCATGCACTAGCATTCTGTTATTAGGGTAGAAATGCATATGACAGTACAGGAAACAAGTTGATTAAGAAAAATACAGTGCACTGGACTAACAGCCCCTCAGCCCTGGAATACATCATACCTCCTGCTGAACTTGAAACAGCAATTAAAAACAAGTCATACGCTGTTAGGGTAGGTCTGACAGCAGGAGCTCGAAAGGTTCTGAATTGTTCCTTGAAGACACATATCTTCCTTCATTGCCTGCCTCTGCTGTAGCAAACCCTGCTTAGAGAGCCGGCTCAACTCCTAGCAGCTGCGGCTTAAAGTCTCCTCTGTGACATATTCTTCTCATAGGCATGCAAGGGCATCAGCCTTAGAAATTCTGGATTTGCTATTCACAGCATTTCATTTCTGTAAAAAACAAAACATCTAAAGGTGAGGTTGCAAGATACTGGGACTGTTTTTCACCTTTGAAAGGTTTATGACTGTTAAGGAGTGATGTAGCTATGACTGGGAAAAATAAAAACCCAAAACAAAAAACCACCCCCCAAAAAAGCTGCAATCAAGACAGACAGGTCCAGATTATCTCCTAACACGAGGCTGCACTGAACAGAACATACATAAATATATTAAATATGACAACAGATGCACCTTGACAGCATTATTATGGCAACCTGGTTGCACAGCCAACTGAATGTATTATTGCCTGCACAGTGACTTACAAGTAACAGCATACAACCTAAGCAAAACAAACAACCCCCCCAAACACATAATTTCATACTGTCAGAGACTGTATTCACATACATTACAGAGCAGTCAGATGCACCAGTGACTTCTGTGCCAAAATCACGTATCTACAGGGAGAATCAGCACAGTTAATTATGACAACAAATCATTAGGAACGCACACCAGATAAGCACGCCTGCACTACTGGCAGTTTATGTGATTCTAATCCTCTCCAACTACATTACAGCAGCAAAGCTAAAAAAATGGGGAGCAGGAGAGTTTGAGAGGGAAGTCTATTACCTTCCCCCAATCTCCCTGACACAGTTGCTCCAATTTTTGATCCGAGCAGAAAATGAAATCCATCACCAGGAAATCCCTCTAATATCATAACCAGCTTAACCTCTACTAATTTAACAGGCAACATTATGGTCTGCTTACCATAAACATTTAGCTGCAGCTCAAGTATATCTACCTGCAAAGTCAATATAGATCACTACTTGCAAAGCTTGAGTAGTCTGCTGGTAGCCAAAACAATTATACCTGAATGAAAGCAAGAACTAAGCAGAGGTTATACGTATGGTATCAGACTCAATCTACACCTGACACCACCAGAAACACCACACAGAGGTATGTTTTCATCACCTGATCCTGGACCAGTTTAATTGATCCTTAGGAAATGCAAAGTGTCCCTCTTAGGCAAGTCCTCTCCCTTCTCCCTGCAGAGTGCTTTTGTGGGGAGCCTGTTACTCATCTTCCTTCAAACGTGGCCGCTCCAAGTCGCTTTTCATAGCTGTGGTCAATAGTACCTTCCTCGAGTCCTTATTCTTGGAGAAAAGTATTTTACCTTGGGTAACTGACTCAGCCATACAGCAAAATTATAACATCTGTTGCTCAATGGTCTTCTATATAACCTATTATATTAGGTTATTAAAAGGCTCACAGCCTAAGATCAATCATTTTAAACCTCCATTCCAGGGAAAACAGTGCTCATCTTACCCATTCAAATAATTTTATGATAGATGCAGTCACCACAATTATCAAGGATCAAATAAACTTGTGAAAAAACTATTCAGAGGTTAGGAACGTAACAGTAAGTTCCTGATCAGAGATTTGGTATTTTGATTCAAATTCTGGAAGACAGGGTATTTTGCAGGGAAAAATCACGTGTTTATAGATTTGCCACATAGACTTCATGTTGCCAAGCACTTTCTGAAATTTAATAAAAATTAGCAACTTAGTGAGGCAACTGCCACTTGCTGCACTGATACGCCATATCGGACTAAATGAGAGACTAAATGGGACAAAATGTTTGTGGTTTTCAAGCCCACTGTTGATCACAGCAGAGATCCTGTTTGTAATTACACAGAAGAGATTTCCCGGGATTGGCAAAAACGTTTTATCATGCCAACTGTTAGCCACTTAAATCATCTCCCTACAGCCCTTCTGTAACCATTTTTCCCATTTTTGTAAGGAACTCTCCCCCCTAGCTGGAGCATGCTCAGGGAAGCATGTTCAACCTTCCTCTGCCCCCTGCAAATCTACAGTTTCATTCTCTGATCTGCAGCCTCACCATTTTTCAGTTTGCAGACAGCTGGTGATTTGCCCGACGGTGATGTCCTCATGGCTGACCCACTTTTTCTGCTACCCTTGGGAAATCCCAGTGCATTCTCAACCATATTCAATGGTTCCCTGAGTTTTTTTTCTCAAAGATAAAAGTTCCCCAGAGGTGTAAAACTTGATTTTAGATTGGAAGCTCAAATTTCATTGTTATTTGAAGGATCTACAGTTCTAGAGGAATTTGTTTCCTTTGTAGTTAATATCTAAAGATAATATTAACAAAGACGACAATAACATCAAGGCAGATAATGGCTGTGGCCTGCACCAGTTTCTCTCTATGCCTGAACATCCTAGAAAGATCATGAAAACTCTTGTACATGCAAGCACAGACTGTTTAATTTCTTTCCGTACTGCTGTGTGAGTGAGTCAGCTTCCAAGGAGAAATGGTGTTACTAAGATTATGGAAGAGTTTTACAAGCTGGTCTGGACTGCCTCTATATAAGCCATTTCCACATGTGTCAATGATGCCATCTAGCCCACAACTGTCAGTATCTGCTTGCATTCTCCCAGCCCATGCAAATAATCGTTTCCCATCCATAAGTTTTCCTATTTGTTGAGTTAAGCAGTTCTATGACTTAGGCATGTGTCTTCTCATTCTGCTATGAGATCTTACACCAGCTCATTGTGCTTGACAGAAAAATCTCTTTAATATTATTTGCAGGAAAAAAAAAAAAAAAGTCTCCAAAATGTGTTCTTCAGGGCAGATGCATTGTAATAAATCATATTTGTACTTTGAGCCTTAATTTGCCAGTGCTATGCCAGGTAACTGGATCCTGAGAATTTCCTATTACAGAACACAGATGGTCAGAATTTGTTTCTATAAAAAAGCATCATAAACCTTATGTCATATTTGAATGTAAAAATAATTTTAATTCTATTCATAGCTGTAATAAAGTAATAGAAAAGTAAATTTTGTACCTGAGCTGGCCAAAGCTCATAACAATTTTTCAAACTGGTCTCAACCTGAAATGGGTAATTGCGCATTCTATGCTCAACTTGCCAGAGTGAGCTGGCTACTGGCAAACGTTTCTAATAATACTCCGCAGACAGAACAATTACTGGTTCAAGTCCAGCCTAGGATGTCTGGAGGGGGAAAAAAATGTGTATCATTTCATCGCAATCAGAAACACAGGTAGCAAGGTTAAAGAAAATCTGTTTCACAAAAGAAGCAACAACCACACTAAAAATACCAGCTTCTGAGGTGGCATCAAACTTGAAAATAGGCTGCAGAGACCTCCGCGACCAGAGAGCCCTGAGCCCTAGAACCCAAATGCCTCCTAGCATTTCCATCACATCAACTGTCACAAGAGTGAGAAAATACTCTACTGCCTGCCCTTTGCATTTGCACCTTTTAAATTTTCTTTTTTTTTTTCCTGTTAGCTCAATAGACAGAGCCCCTTAAGCCTCATCTCTGCTTGGTAAGCAACCACTCCTGATTCTTTCTAGACATAGAGAACAGCAGAAAGAAAAAGCGCATCTTCCACAAAATGCTTCTTAATACAACCAACTCATGCTCAGACATCTATGAATAAGTCATACAGGTCATGCATACAGAGCACAGCATCGCTACAGAGAGAAGCAGAAAAAAAGGGAGGCAATTCTGTCCTTGCCTACAACTGGGGAGAGCCCGTGGAGTCCAGTAAAGGGCCAGCATCCATGCCTTACAGTCACTAGAAAAGTCGGAGCTGAACAACAGCTGAAAAATGCCTTCCACCCGCCTGAAAACTAAACTCTTTAAAATGCATGTATCTTATCCAAAAGGCACACTGAAAAGCAAATGAATGTAGCGTAGAAGTATCTCCCAATGACGAAAATGTAAGAAACTGAAGGGCTCTCCCATTCTAGCTTATCTTCTGCTAGAAGCTGAAGCCTGACAACTGCATATTAGTTTTTCATGGGAGTTTTCCTTAAGGACAGGACCTAGAACAAGAGAGATGGTGGTTTCTAGATCCCTTGCTCTTTTCAGGTCAAGGTTGGGCACCTCTTGCTCTTTTCTGATCAAGGCCTGGCACCTTTAAAAAGGCATGCTTTAGCTACTGCAAATTTTACTAAAACCAAAACCAACAAAAAACCAAACCCCACATTTCTGGGTGCTTCAACACTGATGAATGGAAGTTGAGAATCAATGGAAGCACTGTTACACCGCATTACCTACATTCTCTTCTCCATAAAGCCTACAAACAGACGCTGATCCTGGATCCACAGCTTCAGGTTACTGGTTAGCCAATCTGAAAACCTACCTGCAATGAAGAGAAACAGTTCCCCTCTCTCTGCCAGCTCTGAACTCCTATACACAGGATTTCACCATGGGCCAGTTCAGTGACTTGTACCAGCAGAAGAACTACTCCCCTTCCTAATAAATAAAGTTATTTCCTTGGCTTAGAGCTCCTTGAACTGGTTCATTGTAGGGTCAGTCAAATGCAAGTGCCGGCACAACGGAGGAGTGGTACTTCTGATCCATTTCAGCTTCTGTCAAGCTGTGCTCCATGTCTGTCTCCTCAGCAGGAAGCCTGCGGCCTTCCATGAAATCACAGGATTCAGCCACTTCTGCTTAAAAGCAGTGGAGTAACTCTGCCTGAGGGCAACTTTTTTTTTTATCCAAGGAAAGCAAAATTTAAAGAAACCAGTTAGTTTCGGTAACTTACTTGCGTAACCCCTAAACCAGTAAATTTTAGAGTCTAATGCAGCTAGATTCTTTTTAAATAATTCAAGATGTAATTAAACCACAAAGCTCTAAGTCTCCTAACACAATGTCACCACAAAGGTGACTCCTATTCTCTGACTGAGATACTTCAGCAAGCAAGCAATGAGCAACTTTCTCTTCTTCGTGAAATGAGGGAAACAAAACACAATTTAATGGTGTGTCCAATCAAAAGGAGCATTACGCTGATGCCTATATGAAGGTACAAGGATAAGACAGCTACACTGTCCCCTTGTTTGAGTGGGCAGAGGAAAGGGAAGGCTGCAGAGGCAGCTCAAGATACCTGGCAGGCAGACAGCTGAATTTGCAAGGTGAAAGAACAGCAAGTTCTTACAAAGAACAAGTTGAGGTGCGGTATGATTGAGGTCTACACAACCGAGTTCCGCATGGAGAAGGTGCACAAGAAATGACTGTTCACCGCTTTTTCCAATGCATTAAGGAAGCAGCAGCAGGCAACTCTAGCAGGTGGCATGTTTGAAACGAATGCAAAGCACAGAGGAGTTGTGCAACGCCCTGCTGCAAGACACAGTGGAGGTTAGCATTTACACTGAGTCCAAAGAACTGGACAAATTCATAGAAAAAACCAACTAAGAAAAGCAAAACAAACAAAAAAAACCCAACCCAGCCAGTGGACGACAACTGAATACAATGATAAAAATTTCTGACCAAAAAAATCCTGGAACTGAAAGCAACTGAGCACTGAGAGAGCACTCCGGGAAGATGGCACTGCCCACCAACTCCAACCTCCGGCTCCTCCCTGGGCATTCAGCGTTGGTCACAGTCACAGGTAACATCCCAGGGGTTTTAATCCAGAACAACCATTTCTGTATCACCCCAGGGAGAAGCTGGCAAGCGTGATCCGTATGGCTTTCAATGGTATAAAGGCCAAGAATGATAGCCTGGATAAAATCCCAAGTCCTCTAACTTCTGATGCAGGGTAGGGAAAAAAACAGGCAGAATTTTAGAAGAAACACTCCCCCTTCCAAAGAACAGTTTCAGCAGTATGTGGCATTTAAATGGGACCCAAAAAACCAAACAGATGAAACAGGTCTCAGAAGTAACGTAGGGAACTAGGATGTATAGATTCAAGGGAGAACACGGAGGTAACACGTACCCCAGGAACCTGTTAACAGGGTGGCATTCTCCGGCGCTCCAGGGAACAAGGTACACAGAAAAAGGCCAGGTCACTCAAGGGGAGGAATAGTACTACATAGTGAAGAAAAAAAATAGACTCAAAGGAGATAGATAAATGAATTGTATCAAGCCTAAATGGAAAAAATGTAGCAGTAAAACTACCCCATCAGACCAGAATAAAGCAGCAATGGTGATTTGCCATGGGACAACAGATGGGCTGTGCCTTTAGCAAACAGGCAGCAATGGGGAACTTCAGTTTCCTTATGGAGATCAGGACATGTCACCAAGATGAAATTTTAAATAGTAACTTTATAACTCAACAGTAACTCAACTTTGTTGAGTAAGAACAGAAATATATCACCTGTAAAAAAAAAAAAAAAGTCTTTGGCCAGTGCAACTTCTGCTTGGTCCTTTAAATTGCTTCATTTTAATTGTGACTGACTTACTGTACAAACAAAAAGTCTTTTAGAAATAGAAGATATGCGCAAAAGAAGAAAACAGCACAAATTCTTCCAAGTTAAATATGATATTTTTTTCCTGATTTTAAAGAAATGAAGCAAATTTCTACAGATAAAAACTACATATTTGCCACACATACCTGACCAGAGGCCAGCCAGCCAGTCTGCTGGATGACAGACAGACAAGAAATAGAAAGACTGAATAGAGAAAAGATAAGAAAGAAGATGCCAAGGATTTTTGGTTGTTGTTTAAAGAGCTCTGCAGAGGATCTGAAAAATCAGTCTTACTTCCGCACCAGACATGTTCAGAAAACTGAAAATGAAAACTAAAACTAACTGGCAGGCAGGGGGGAGAAGTCAGGATTTATAGACCTACTAGGAAAGGCTAGGTGCTTTTAGGAAGACTCAACAAGCACACAGATAGGGCCATCTCACTAACAATGTCTCTGGATAGCCAAAAACTTCTGGTGTGGTATCAGACGAAAGGCCTTAAAAATTAAGATGTCCCAGGATAAAACTAAAGTTTCTCTAAAACTAATAACTGGCTAAAAGAGAGGAAAACACACAGGAATGCATAGCTAGGTTTCACAACAGAGTGCTGTTACCAGTGGAATGGCACACCTTGCGTACATACAAAATTATTCAGGCTAACAAATAAAAAGACTGAAAAACTGCAGACTGCAACACCGAGAAGGGTATAACTAGGGCGAGCATGTTATACGTGTCCTCTTAGCCTTTCCTTAAGCATCATCTCTTGGTCACTGGTAGAAAAAGGACTGGTGCAATACGGGGTTTTGGCCTGAGCAGTTGGGTTTATAATCCTATAATCAAAACCTTTTCACTAGACATCAACTTCTCCTTATCCCTTTTGCAATCTTTTCATATCTGATTGGTAGGCCACCAAAGCTTTCTACACATACAACCTCGGGGCTGACGGTGAGCCTCCTAACATTTACTGTTGCACGGACAGCGAGGAATCTACTTCCATCTGTCACGGCTGACACTAAATCTCTTTCTTAAGGCTAGGCTGCCCCATTTCTCCAGAGAAGAGGAAGCCTGCGCCCATAAGCATACTCTCTGTTCCTGGTTGCACCTGTACGGCTGGAGTCAGCCCATGATCTGCAGTTTGTTCCTTTCATATTGTTCACCAAATTAAAGATGACATGGCTTGACACCAAAAGGAAAGGGTTTCCAAGCACATCTTATTTGATTACACCTACAGTCCATCATGCTGTCAACATTTTCCTTCTCAACTACAAAAGAGACCCTTTCCCATGTAAACAGCTCTTGAGCAGTAAAGAAGACTTGATGGAAAACAGTATGGAACTGGGTAAGACCAAAAAGCATTAGGAGTCTGATGAAAAAAGCTAGGGTGGCAATTATTTTTTTTTCCTCCATCAAGAATAATGTATTGGTGTATCTGCTGGTCTCCATAAAACAGAAAAGTTCATGTGAAAAAACACTTGATACGTTGACTTCCAAGTCACATTGCTATTGCTAGATTATTTCCTGTATTTTCTGGGATAACTGTCGTGGGTCACACATCAATATGCGGGCACTGTTGTGGAAAAGACCAAGAGTTGGTCCTGCATGACATGGAGGACTGCCATTGCCCAGTTTATAGCTGGTGAGACTCTTACAGGCAAGGGAGTCTCAATTTGGGTTCAGATACACGGTGTAAGAATCACATCATCTCCCTCACCTCCCACCTCTCCTTCCTAACACTTCAACAAATGTCCAACAGATTCTCCCATTCTTCCTCTGCCCTAGGGACGGAGGCCGTATAGCTGGCCTTCCTTACTGCTCTCTCCCAAAGCAACCTTAACATTTATTCCAACTGGATGGTGTCCCACAATGACATTTAAGGGGATTTCAGAATGTCTGAGAGGAATACCCACTTTTTGTTTAATTGTGATGGAAGAAGGGGAGGGAAGCACTAGTCGTGCCCATTCTGTATCATCTTATTCAGTAAACTAGCAGAGCTTAAACACCCTTTTAGCAAATGCTTCCACAATTGCCCCAGCAGATACTGGGCTGTGCCTTGTAATGTTCAAAGGAGAAGACACCAACAAACCCTTAAAAATGAGGGAACAGTTTACAAAGCCCTTGAGGACTTTATCAAGGCATATTCCTCTATAAGGCCCTATTTTCTGTCTTTTGGTCTGTTTTCAAAGTGAACCAATGTTACTGGAAGTTCATTATGGGGCTCAGGTGAATTAATCTAATCTAGGACCTTCCCAGGATGGGGAGCCATTCCTACAGAGTTTACGTGGACCCTGCACATTGATACATACCTAAATAAGACCAAGGCAGAAAACCGACAGGACACAATTGAAGAGGTGAGGCCACAACAAGACTCACAAGAGAGTAGCAGGCTACCTAACAAGCTATAAAGTGATGTGGCAATCTTTCTGTAAGAGAGGGCAAGATACAGCATGAAGGGATCCCAGCACTAAAGATGAGGAAGAAAAAGGGATTAGGCTCTTCCTGGATCTCTCTGATCACTCACGGTTTGGAAAACAACGAGTACCAACTGCTTCCATCGGAGGAGAGCTCCACGCTGCCTGCTGCAGTGTAGGGATACACTTGCCTTCGCCACCAAACATTGTGGTTGGGATGGAGAGGGAAGGAAATCCACACGAGCCACGAGCGCCACTTCGTTAGCATCAACCCTGGGAGCTGGTGAAATAGATTTCCTAACACCAGAGACAGTCCCTTCTGGAGGACCAAGGGCATTGACGGGGATCCAACTTTCTTCTTGCTAACTATTCCAAGAAAAAAAGGTTAGGCAGGTATCCACAAGTCTGATCCCAATAAAATTGTCCTACAAGGGAATGATAATTCCAGTTCCAGTTCCAGGAACTTTGCCCATTCCTGAAGGAGTGAGATTATCATAAAGCATGCAAAAGCAGACAGAACACAAAAGTAAGGGCAGTGGACACCACATACGCCATTCATGAGCATCACATCTCAAAAGCTTCTGATCCCACATACATCAGCATGAGAATGCTTGTTAGGAGCTGGACGATCACTGGCACACAAAGGAAAAAAAAGCCAAAACATTAACACATAATTCGTAACCTGCCCCTCTTATACTGACAGGTAGTCTCAAGAGAAGCCAATCCACTGAAATGTGGTGAATAACTATTAGTGAGACAGTGCTGATACACACTCCCCTTTAGTCATAGCACCTGTATAGGCACAGTACCTATAAGCATTAGTGTTGAGGGAGCATTAGCACACCCTTTCTCACATATAACATCAGGCGAAATTTCACTCATACAGAGAAAAAGTTCTCAGGGTGAAAATCTCTGTTGTGACTCACTGAGAAGTTTGTTGCTGAAAGGTAGCATTTTCAGTGACAGTACGAGGAATATAAAAGAAATTCATGTGCAATGGTAAAATTAGGAAACCTTTCCTTCTATCATTCAAATTGTCTATACTCCCTCCTTGTAAGCCTAAGGAAATTCAAAAATATAGAGGAAAGATTTTAATACACAACTGGTTTGGACTGCTCAGAAACAATGATACCGACAGGTACTGAAATCCCTACCCCCCAAAAAACACAGAGGGTCTTGAACTTGGCACGCAAGTAGTTCAGCAACACTGATGGAGTGACAGCGTCACTTCAGCGCTTCATATAGCGTACTGGTTCTTCGTTAGAATACAAGATGCACTTCAAGGTCACGGTGTTCATCTTGAAAGTTCTCAGTGGGTCAGACCCAGGTTACTGGATACCTCCTCTCCCGGTAAGCAGGGAAAGCACAGTGACTAGTCACATTCACCAATGCAAACTTGGGCACCGTGAGCACACAATGACGGGAGACTTCACGCTCAAAAGCTGCAGAAGAGACGGCAACGCACGCCGGAGTGAAATCTCCCACCCCGCGAAAGGTAACGAGGAGAAACTCTCAGCCTCCCGCCTCAAACCCAAGCACCAAAGAGTTATCCCAAAATAACACACTGAACACGCTCCCTCCCCAAAAGTCCCTACAAAACCGGCTGGCTCGCTAGCATTCGGTTAGACGGGCACCTAGTGACACCGGCAAGGATGCTCGTCCCCTCGCCCCGGGGGGGGGGCAGCTTGGCCTCCCCGAAATAACTGACACCCTCCCTCAGTTCACCTCACAGCTCCCCGCAGGCCCAAGGCCTCCCGCTGCCTTCACACCTCGGCCCCCACCCCGACACCGGGGACCGTGACGGGCGGCGGAGCCCCCCGGTATCACCCCCCCCCCCGGTATCACCCCCCCCCCGCCGTTCCCTTCCTCGGCGGAGCTTCTCAAGGCGCGGGAGGGAGGGAAACGGGGACGGGGCACCCCCCGTTCAGGCCGCCCGCGGGCCTCACACGACGCTACCGTCGTCCGCGCCCCTGCGAGGCCACCGCCCGCCCCTCCCCCGGCGGGCATCCCCCCCCCCCGCCACCCCGGGCCTCGCCCTGAGCCCCGGAACCCGCCGGTCCGGGCAGGAGGCGGCGGGGAGGGGGAACCGCCGCCGCCGCCGCCCCGGGCCCCCCCATCTCGGCCCGGCCCTGCCCCTCACCTCGGGCCGCCCCGCCTCCCCCCGCCGAGGAGGTGGCCGCGTCCGCCCCTGCACTGCAGCTGCCGGCACGCCGCCGCTCCCCCCCCCTACCTCCACCACCTCCCCACCGCCCCTCTCGGCAGATGGTTCGCCCCACCCCGGCCCGCCTTCTTATTGGCGGGGCCCACCCGTCACTCCGCTTCGGGACCGCCCAGCCCCGCGGGCACGCTGGGAATCCGAGTCCTCCGCGCGGGAACCGTCCCCTTCCGCAGCCGGCACCGGGCGGAGGGGCGAACTACAGTTCCCACAATGCCCCGCGCGCAGTCCCGGAGCGGAGCGGCCCGGCCCGGCCCGGTGCGACCGGCGACCCCACACCTCCCCAGCCGCCAGCGGGACGCCCCCTTTCCCCGCCAACGACCGCAACGGCCTCCGCCGCCCCCCGGTCCGACCCGGCTCACCTGGCCTCGCCGCCGCCGGCGCCTCCCGCTTCGGCCGGCGTGGGCAGCGCATACCCCGCGCCCCTCAGTGCGGCTCGCCGGGCTCGGTGCCGCCGGCCCGGCTCGTTGCGGCTGCGGCTGTGGGGCGGGCCGGCCCCGAGCGCATCCTCCCCCTCGGAGCCGCGGCGGGCGGCGGGATTCGCCCACAATGCACCGCGCGCCGCACCGACAGCATCAGCCTGACATCACCCGCGGGCCGCCCCCGCCCGGCCGAGCCCGCCCCGGGCCCGCCCCGCCACCACCACCGGCAACCGGCAACCGGCCCCGGCGTGGGGTTGGGCGCCGCACGGCCACCGGCACCGGGCACCGCACTGCCGGCATACGGGGCTGGGCACTGCACGGTCCCGGGGACTGGGACCAGCATCCCCAGTATGCGGCTGGGCACTGCACGGCCCCGGGACTGGGACTGGCACCCCCAGTATGCGGCTGGGCAGTGCACGGCCCCGGGACTGGGACCGGCACCCCCAGTATGCGGCTGGGCACTGCACGGCCCCGGGACTGGGACTGGCACCCCCAGTATGCGGCTGGGCAGTGCACGGCCCCGGGATTGGGACCGGCACCCCCAGTATGCGGCTGGGCAGTGCACGGCCCCGGGACTGGGACTGGCACCCCCAGTATGCGGCTGGGCACTGCACGGCCCCGGGACTGGGACTGGCTCCCCCAGTATGTGGCTGGGCACTGCACAGCCCCGGGGACTGGGATCTGCACCCGCAGTATGCGGCTGGGCACTGCACGGCCCCGGGATTGGGACCGGCACCCCCAGTATGTGGCTGCGCACTGCACGGTCCCAGGGACTGGGACCAGCATCCCCAGTATGCGGCTGGGCAGTGCACGGCCCCGGGACTGGGACCGGCACCCCCAGTATGCGGCTGGACACTACACGGTCCCGGGATTGGGACCGGCACCCCCAGTATGCGGCTGGACACTACACGGTCCCGGGATTGGGACCGGCACCCCCAGTATGCGGCTGGGCAGTGCACGGCCCCGGGATTGGGACCGGCACCCCCAGTATGCAGCTGGACACTGCACGGTCCCGGGATTGGGACCGGCACCCCCAGTATGTTGCTGGGCAGAGCACGGCCCCGGGACTGGGATCGGCACCCCCAGTATGCGGCTGGGCACTGCACAGCCCCGGGGACTGGGACCGGCACCCCCAGTATGCGGCTGGGCAGTGCACAGCCCCGGGGGACTGGGACCGGCACCCCCAGTATGTTGCTGGGCAGAGCACGGCCCCGGGACTGGGATCGGCACCCCCAGTATGCGGCTGGGCACTGCACAGCCCCGGGGACTGGGACCGGCACCCCCAGTATGCGGCTGGGCAGTGCACAGCCCCGGGGGACTGGGATCGGCACCCCCAGTATGTGGCTGGACACTGCACGGTCCCGGGATTGGGACCAGCATCCCCACTATGCAGCTGGGCACTGCACGGCCCTGGGACTGGGACCAGTGCTGGCACTGTCTGCACGGGGCCAGGTGCTGCATTTTGACTGGGACCGGCACCCTGGTCCTGGGACCGTCTTACCAGGACTGTCCCATTGGGCCTGAGACTCTCACCAGCACCTTCAGCGTGGAGCTGGGCACTGCACTGTTGGGACCAAGGCCAGAGTTAGCACATCTGCCTGGGGCTGGGCGTTGGGTTGCAGTGGGACTGGCAGCATCACCAGCATGGGGCTGGCACTGCCCTGAGCTGGCAGTGGAGTCAGCCCCAGGAGTGCTGGCCTGGGGTTTACTCCAGTGCTCTGGGGCCAGGACCAGCTCTAGCACCACCAGCAAGGGACTGGGGCACTACACTGCACTGCCAGTGCCAGCACCAGCATACTCTGGGCTGGACACCACCCTGGGACTGGGACCAACACCACCAGCATTGGGCTGGACGCTACACCATCAGGACCAGCACCGTCCCCATCTGCACGGGGCCACGTCCTGCCCTGCCAGGGCTGGGAACAAGCCCAACAGCCCACAGGTGGGCGCAGCACCAGTGATACCATAACTGCACCCCACACAGAAATGGCTCACACGAGTGAGCCTCTCCCTGCACACAGCTGAGCACTGTGCCTGTCCCCGTACAGTCCCCTGTTCCCCCACCCTGAGGTACAAAGCTGTACCCCTGCTCCAGGGATGTGCCATTCTCCACGCTCCAGCTCACCGCTACTCACGTTGTACTCAGAGCGCAGATAAGCACACGGCTCCTACAGATGTGCTGTGCAGCGGGCATGGCTGGGCTTTCTTGTTCCCTTTCATCCCAGATGTGCACTGCAGATCACTCATATCCCCAGCTGTACCTCGTACCTGTGCCCCAAACTGTGGGTGTGCACTGCCCCGTGCCCTATAGATGTTCACCCAACACACTGCAAGGGGTGCTGCTCCCAGACCCTCTCCGCAGACTCACAACACACCCGTGCCTTCTCCCTGTCCCCACCAGAGTGACCCAACCTGTTGTTGGTCCCTAGCTGGAGATGCCCATCTGATCTCACATGTGGGATGTCACACCAGCTTCCACAGGGCTGCAGCGCTCCCCAATCCTTCGTGGGACGTATCTCCTAGCCAGGACTCTCCCCCCTCCCAAAGCAGTCGCTTGGGGCCAGGGTGGTAATGAAGGGGATATGTTAGGAAGATTGACATCCCTGAAGACATGCCGGTGCAAAGGCAGACCCACCACAACCATGGCCACCCCCAGCCGCTCAGACCAGGGAGAACAGGGCTACCAGGCCTCCGTGATATTCCTCCACTGGCTAGAGGTGACCCTGCGCTCCCTGCATTGAGGATTTGCTCAGTGGAAGCATCCTGCAGAGACTTTGGGGAGGCTCCAGCCCTGCAGCAGCTCATCCCGCAGGTTGCAGGGTGTAATACAACCCTTCACAGCCAGTTGCATCCTCATGCCAAGGCCCCTGTCATTCTAGATCTATGATTGTTGGATGATTGACAGTTGCTGCATGAGCCCTTTGTGCTGCAAGTCAAGTCCCCATCAGTTGTATCCCCAAGCACTGGCTCCTGGTGCTGGGTTTGAGAGGGCTCGAGGCAGGCAAAACAAAAGAAGGAGGTGGGGGAGCTGCCTTCCCCTGCAAAGACCCTCTCACATGCTTCTCAGTGCCCTTCAGACCCCTTTTTCGGCAGGCTGGTGGAGCTCCAAGCACAGACCCAGCAGCAGAATTGGATTGGAAGAGACTGTCCTGGTCTTGAGTGCACTAATAAGCCTTACTGGACCTTACCAGCCTCACGGGGGGTCTACCCACACCCTGCCCATGGGCCCATGAGCTCCATTTCAGCTTAGTCTTCAGTCCTTGCCTGAGCAACGCTGTGCTGATCTCCAGCTCAGCCACAGCTGTACCTGTCCATGGCCCCTGACCTGTGGATGGAGTTCCTGGCTTGAACTTGAAGCTGTCTTTTCAGTATGGGCATGCCCAGGAATCACTGGACAGCGTCTGAGCCAGGCTACCATCACTGGACCTGATCCTGGTGTGTAGATTGACTGCCTGCCTCGACGTCATGCCTGCCTTGACGTCATGCCTGCCTCATCACCACAAACTTGCCTGATGACTTGAGCTCTTGGTTGAACCTGGCTACCACCGCTGCATCCACCTTGCTTGGGTACTGCACTACTGGGCCCCAGCTGGGGAGAGCCTTGCCTTGCTGGCAGGACTAACTTCAGAATTAGAACAGGGACTTGTCCAGGTCAGTCTGGAAGATCTTCAGGGATGGAGACACCACAGCCTCTCTGGATCCCTCCACCCCTCTCCTGGGAAAGTAATTTTTCATGTAATCACATTTATGTTGCAACTTGTGCCTCTTTGACCTTAATTGAAAGGGGACGGCAATATCACTTGATGAGCTGAAGCGGAAGCCAAGCGAGAGCTGGAGGCTTCCTGACTTCCTCAGTTGTTTCCACCAGGCAAATGTCTGCCCATGAGTGGACCTCTGCTACACGTGGACACTGAGCCCAGAGCATCAGTACCAAACTGGAGGGGATGGAAGAGTTTGGTGCTGAAGCCTTCAGTCCCCCCTCAGGGTGGGCAGCCCCACCTGCTGCCCAAGAGGAAGCATGATGGGGTGGTTCATCAGCAAGGACTTTCTGAAACAAAGCGCGTAGCAAAACCAGTGCAGACTGTGCTGGTGCAGGAGAGGAGCCAAAAGGCAAGGAAAATTCAGTGTTCATCAGTAGCAACAACAGCACTGAATCCCTTTGGTTTGAAATCCAGCCTTGGGCAGGAAACTCTTGAGGATGGGACAACTGATAGCCTGGTCAGGCTAATGATGAGTGTGATGGAGAGTATGGGCATGAGCAGGGAAGGATACCTAGAAAAAGCAGTGATGTCTTTTGCTACTGACTGCCCCAGCGCGATACCATACCGGTAGTAGCAAGGAGTCTCCAGAAGGAGAAGGAAGCCAACACTGCGCTAGGTACTGGGCTCTGAGCAGTGCCACTGAGACATTGGTTCTCTGATGCCAAACATGACATGACCTCCATGGACTCCTGACTGGAGGAGCACCAGACACCCCAATACCCGCACCCTTCGGGGTGCTCCTGCACCATGCAGCCACCACTGTGCACGTGGCAGTCATGCCCCGCGCCGTGCGTTGCAGCCAGACTTCGCACGGCAGATTTCTGTGCTCTCCTGCTTCTTGGTGCAAGGCTGGGTTCTGCGCCTTGGTCCCGTGCTGCACGCTGCACCCAGGCAGGCACCACGCGCTGCACCTGCCTCTGTGCTCAGCTGGCCACTGGGTCTCCCAAAAGCCTTATCTTGCATTTATATCACGCATCTTGAAACATTCTTGGGGGAGAAAGGCATTTTTGTTCATGATTTTTTTAACACTTTAAAATGTTGTTTGTACTGTGTACAGAAGATGCGAACCTTGCAGCCAATTTAAGGGAAATATGTGCAATTTCGTGAGTTAAATGTTCAAAAGACGGTGCTATGATCTTAGAGATGTTTTTTAGTCTCTTTACATCTGTCTAAAAGCACTTTAGTTATCTGGATATTTCTAAGTATTATTTTTCTCCCTTGTCACTTACTGGGCATTTATTACACATCCATAAATGGAAGTGCAGCAAATCTTTATTTTTTCACACTGTTTAGACTTTTATTTCAGGTGTGGCTAGATGTGAGCAGATCTGGCAAAGATTCATGTCCCTGATTAGCTCGAGTACTCTGCTCCTTCAAACTCGCTGTAGTTCCTGTTGCTTTGGACCCAAGGTCCATGCTGATCTGTGCCAAAATAAAGTGGTACCTGAATAACTGCATTTTAGCTTTATTTCATCCCCGCTCTAAACCTCTTCCTGAGCCTTCGCCTCTGCAGATGGAACTGAATGGACCCACAAACCCACTGGAACAGATCTGGGTTAATCATGACTTGGGAAGATTTCTAACACAGAGCAGCATGTACATGGCTCTATAATGATGTTTTTGCCTGGCCCTGCCTTTCTTTGTGGGGCCAGATACCAGCTGTGTGCGCGCCATGTGGGAAGACCCCTGGAAAGTGCAGTTAGATGCACAACAGTGATAACCAAGTAGCAGTCATGGATTTCACCATCTTCTTCCTCTCCTTTTTTATGGAAATAAGGAAAAAATAGCGGGACAAGCAATTGGGAAACATAATTCATGTCAAATACCTGCTTTGACAGAAAAGATAGAAAGGCAAAGCAAAGCGGTGAGAGGGCATTGATGTGCGTGCCCGTAGGGTAGCTGTGCCTGGGAGAGGGGCAGAAGCAGAAATCCCCTGCTATTTTCTCTCTCCCCAGTGGCACGGGACTGGTGCTCTCCAGGCTGTCGCACCAGAGAGAGCAAGAGGTTAGTCTGTGGGGTAAATGCAAAATGAGCCTATGGAGAGTTACTGAGAGGAGATTAGCCTGCCTGGTGGAGTCCTGGCTCTAACCAGGATGGCTTCAGCTGAAGGCTGAGGCTTCAAACTGTCTCCAGAGATGGATGTGGAAAAGCCAGCCAGGCTTGCTAGGATGCCAGGTGCTCTTTAATCCGGCAGGGATGAAAATCCTGTGCCTGAGTGCTTCCAGTCGAAGGTCCCCATCCTGCAAACACCTCTGCCTGTGCTCAGCTTTATGCTGGCAGTTTTAGGGCTTGCACGCCACATTGAGTAAGCCTCGTGTATGTTGGCAGGAATCAAAGATGAGGCCACTATCTAACTGCTGGTAGCAGTAAGAATAGGAGTAGAAAGATGTGGGAGGTTGGGGTTTTTGTTTTGTTCTGTTTTTCTTTCTTTCGTTACAGCTCTGATCAACAGATATCCACAGCCAAACTCACCCCCTACTCAGACCACTACTGGCTTGGTTCATCAGTGCCTGCCGTGATATCAGCACGGAAGACCCTTAATATACTTAATTCACTTTAACATCCCAAGCACAAACACAGGCTGCGCCTGTGGATTGAGAGCAGCCCTGCAGAGAAGGACTTGGGGGTATTAGCGGATGAAAAACTGAATATGAGCCAGCAACGTGCGCTTGCAGCCCAGAAAGCCAATCGCATTCTGGGCTGCATCAAAAGCAGCGTGGCTGGCAGGTTGAGGGAGGGGATTCTGCCCCTCTGCTCTGATGAGACCCCCACCTGCAGGACTGCATCCAGCTCTGGGGCCCCCAACACAAGAGGGACATGGACCTGTTGGAGCAGGTCCAGAGGAGGGCCACAAAGATGATCAGAGGGCTGGAGTACCTCTGCTATGGAGACAGGCTGAGAGAGTTGGGGTTGTTCAGCCTGGAGAGGAGAAGACTCTGGGGATGCCTTATAGCAGCCTTCCAGTACCTAAAGGGGACCTACAGGAAAGCTGGAGAGGGACTTTTTACAAGGGCATGTAGTGATAGGACAAGGGGTAATGGCTTTAAACTGAAAGAGGGTAGATTTAGGTTAGAGGTAAGGAGGAATTTCTTTTTGGGGAGGGTGGTGAGGTACTGGAACGGGTTGCCCAGAGAGGTTGTGGATGCCCCATCCCTGGCAGTGTTCAAGGCCAGGTTGGATGGGGCTTTGAGCAACCTGGTCTAGTGGAAGGTGTCCCTGCCCATGGCAGGGGGATTGGAACGAGATGATCTTTAAGGTCCCTTCCAAGCCAAGCCATTCTATGATTCTTCTATGATAATGCCAAAGGCTGCAGCTATTCAGCAGGTGAGCCTGTTAGCTGCTAAAATCTCTTGCAGGGCAGTGAGGTTGCCTGGCTGGACCGGGAGGCCTGACTGCAGCAGGGAATGACTTCTTCTGCCTTGGCAGCCACAAACCTTTGGGAGCTGCCATAGAGAGGTGCCATTTGCAGATCACAGTAACCAGACTTCTCCAGAGCTGGTAACGCCAGCATCGCTGTTTGGACTCCATAATGCCAGGAGGGTCTTCCGAATGGAGACACAGCGAATGTAGGAAGCAATTCCATAACCTGTCTTTTATCCAGCACCAGCCTTTCCTGGCATACTCAAGCACCGTACTTAATAATGAGAATTGCCATAACACCCCTTGGTTCTCAAAAGTCAACAGCCTGATGCCAGCCTTCACCGCCAGAAAGTCATAGCTAGGACAAGTAGGCATCACAAAATCTCAGGGACTCATCTCCCCTCTCCTCAGCTCTCTTGGAGGCAAGAAAGGAGATTTGGGGTTGTGCTTGTCCTGCCCAGCAGCCCAGCTGAACAGGGCAATTAGGTGGCCTCCAGGCTGGATTACGTCTGAGTTGTGTTGATGATGGTCATGGCTTTCTTTGAGGAAAAAGACAGTCAAAACTTGAAGGTGGGGGGGTGGTCTGGTGAAGCAGGAGAAAAATAAAACTTGGTGGTGGAAAAGGAAAATCAACTTTGTGTGGAAGGAAACTAGAGAAGGGCACCATTCCCACAAGATTTCGAGGTCTGCAAATGAAGCAGCTAGCTTTTCAGGCCAAAGAATTTAAATTCAGGCTTAGGTTTTTTTGACAAATAATTTGCTCGTTTTGTGAAAAGCATTCCTCTGCAGTCCTGGGGGGGAGTGGTGGTGGTGGTGGTGTGTGGTTTGCATATAAGTAACCGTTGATAGAAAACCTTTGAGCAATCCATAAGCAAACCAAGTGAAAGCCGAAGAGCTGTCCATACTCCTGTCTGGCACCAGGTGGCATACGTGCTGCTGTTTGTAAGAGAACATTTAGGCAAACCGAAATCCTGGCATTTAAAACATAAGGAGGGAATACTGAGCTCTATCAGCAGTGCGGTAACGCCTACTTTACAAGGAAGTTAAGAGTATATTTATTCTTGTACTTTAGCTATAAAACACAGCTGCAAACGTCAGAAGTGTCAGAAATCCAAATCCTGATAAAATCTCTATTATTTACCTAGATAAAGCGTCTGCTGGTATTTCTAGGATAAGAAAAAGTTATACAAAACACTACTTGTCTCTATCACTGCCAGAACGAGCTTCAGCTTAGCGTAAAGAGTAGCTTCAAGTTTTTAATCCTGAACATGAAATGTGCTTTGTCTGCCCAAACTCTGGGAGTGAGTTGAGTCGGTGCTCAGGTAGTTTGGCACTTCTTAAGGATGCCCAGACCTTGCCGCTCTAATATGAGTTCTCGAACTCGGTGCTGGGAGGCTGGACCAAACTGCCTAAAAGAATTCGTTTCTTCATGCCAGCAAAGAGGACCCTGTTACGCACGGGGAAGAAGCTCTGTGTTACTTGCTGTAAAATCTCGCTGCTCGTTATTGAGGGTTTGCCCTATAAAGTCAGGGTTAAATCTGGTCCTGAGATTAAGATGGGGGAAGAAGTGTCGCGATACCAAAGCCAGGAGCTCCACGTTGTGTTAATGACGATGCTCGCCGGGCTGCCAAGCAAAACAGTGGATGCGTACCCACTTGGAGAGACCTACCCCATTTCGAGCAAAGGGCAGACAGGCGTATGACCCGTGGCAGTGCGCGAGGGCACGACGTGTTTGTCACGAACCCACGTGTCTGTGCGTGAGGGCCAGGAACGCCGTTTGAGGCCGGTGCCGCTGCTGTGCTGACTTTGTGGTCGGCGTGCGGTGACGGACATCGGTTTGTCGGCAGGGCAGCGCGCGTGTGTGCCGAGCGGTGCCGCGTGTGCTGAAGCGCGTGGCTGTACCCGTGTGCGTGGTGATGAGGGTGCGCGCAGGGATGCACCTCTGCCTGCGTGTCTGTGCGGGCGATGTTTCCAGGGTGGTGTAGGTGCAGGGTGTATCTCCGCGGGTGACTCTGAGGGTGCAGGGGGGTTGTTCCCAGGGCTGTATGGACACCGGGGTGCATTTGGGTAGGTGTTTCTCTGGGTCCAGCGTACCTGTGTGAGTGCTATGGGTGTTCCCAAGGCTGTGAGGGTGCAGGCGTATCTCTCTGGGTGTGAGGTGCTCCCGGGGCCATGCGAGTACGGGGGTGTTTCTTGGGGTTCTCCCGGGGCCATGTGGGTGTGGGGGTGTCTCTGGGGCTGCTCCTGGGGCCCTGTGGGTGCTGGGGTGTCTCCTGGGGTGCTCCTGGAGCCCTGTTGGTGCTGAGGCATCTCTTGGGGTGCTCCTGGGGCCCTGTTGGTGCGGGGGTGTCTCTTGGGGTTCTCCCAGGGCCATGTGGGTGCAGGGGTGCCTCTTGGGGTGCTCGCAGGGCCATGCCAGTGCAGGGGTGTCTCTGGGGGTGCTCCTGGAGCCCTGTTGGTGCTGAGGCATCTCTTGGGGTGCTCCTGGGGCCATGTGGGTGCAGGGGTGTCTCTTGGGGTGCTCGCAGGGCCATGCCAGTGCAGGGATGTCTCTGGGGGTTCTCCCGGGCCCCTGTGGGTGCGGGGGTGTCTCTTGGGGTTCTCCCAGCGCCATGTGGGTGCGGGGGTGTCTCTTGGGGTGCTCGCAGGGCCATGCCGGTGCAGGGATGTCTCTGAGGGTTCTCCCGCGGCCATGCGGGTGCGGGGGTGTCCTGAGGTGCGGGGGACACCCCCGGCTCCGTGGCACACCCCCGGCTGCGTGGGGTGCGGGGTGCCGCGGGGCCCCCCCCGGAGCCGCCCGGCTGTGGGGCAGCCCCTCCCCGCGGGCGGTCTCTCCCGGCGGCCGGGGGCGGTGCCGGGGCCCCGACGGCGGCGCAGGGCCGTACCCCCATGGCGTCGGTGGCGGCCCGAGCGCGGGTGCTGCGAGCCCTCAGGCGCCCGCTCCCCCCGGGACGGCTGCCGGTCAGCGCCAGGCGTTACCTCAGCGACGCCGAGGGTCCCGCGGCCCTCCCGCCCGGCGGGTACCGGGTCTGGCAGGAGCGGGCGGCCCGCGACCCCGCCGGTTTCTGGGCAGAGGTGGCGAGGGGGGTGCTGCGCTGGGACAGCCCCTTCCATACGGCTTGCCGGGCCGGCCAGCCCGCCGCCGCCCGCTGGTTCCTCGGTGGCCGCCTCAACGTCTCGGGTAAGGCGTCCCCCGCGGGCCCGCGCATCCCCCGCCGCCCTGGGGGCCCGTCCCGCCGGGGGCTGCCCGCTTCTGCCTTCGCGGCCTGCCGAGGGCCTTCCCGCTGGGGTAGTTTTCGCCAGCGCTCCTCTTCTGAGGGAAAAACCCAGGAGTTTGGCGGAGAGGCGCTGGGAGCGCGTCTGCCGGGTGTTGCGAAGCGCTGTGGGAAGCCGAGAGAAAAATCCCGGGAAGCGAGGATGAACCTGGCTAAGCCTCTCGCCCTGGCTCTGCTTCCCCGCCGGCCGCTCAGCCTTTCTTTGGGGGTACCCTGCGGCAGCCCCGACGTGTGGAGTGCGGCTTCCCCGGTGCCACGCCGGTAGGGATGCCTCGACGTCGGCCGCGCCGGCCTCAAGGCCGGCCGCAGGGTGCCGCTTGGGTCCGCGGTGGGCTCCGCAGCGGTGATGCAAAGGTGAACCGAAGGTGGGGGACGGTGCGAACCCCAGTGCTTTATCAGGGGGAAGCTGCTGCCGCTTTTCTGTCTTAAACGAGGGGCTTGGCCTTTTCCTCCAACTTCAGCGTATCTGCCGTGAAGGCTCTTCTGTGCCGTGGCTCTGCTTCATCCGGTGGGAGTAAGCCCCAGCCCCGTCCGGGGTACAACTCGGTGGCAAAGCCTTTTAACAGGGATGTACGTTTCTTACCTTCATTTCCCATTCCTGGGAGAGCGCTTGAATCGCCACCGCTTGATCACCATAACCTCTCTGGCCACCTTTTTTCACAGCAAAAGAGCAAACCTTCCTCAGGTCTTCCAGAGGACATAGGGAAGCGTCTCCTCCCAGGAGACAATTCCCAGCAGTGGATCCCAAGTTGATGGAGGTGTGTGTACAGCCCTGCTTCCAGCACCCAGCAATCAGCGGGATTGTAGCCAGGCTTCTGTTTTCATTGATTCCTGTTGAAAGGAAGATCTTGGCTGAGCACAGAGACTTTCAGGGACCTGTTTCTTTCCTCTGTAGAGTGGGATCAGCACCTTCTTCTGGATCCCCTGTGGGTCAGGTGTCTGAAATTCAGTTATTGCTGGGCCTGATTTTAGGTCATGTCTTGGGTCTGGCTCTTCAGCAGGCACTAAATGCCACTTAGTTTTCTTTGCATAGGTAAAAAGAAACCGTAACCTCTGAAACATAGATGCACAGAATTAAAGAGTTTTGCTATTGATGGTTTTCTTCTTTTAAAGCACAGTCAAGATGGTACTCGGCCACAGCCGAGTGGCTGGTTTTCTGCTAGGAGGCTCTGGTTTTGTCCCTTGATCTCTTGATTTGAACACTGGTTACAGAAACATGGCAACAGTTCAGGTCCCTGATGCAGAGCAGCCTGTGTGCCCATCTCCCAACACAGCTGGACCACAGGCAACTGAGTCATCTGCTGCTTTTTGCTTGGGGAGACCTTGTGGTAGGATCTGGGGGAATTGCGAGCTTCAGCGCTTCTGGGTTTATTGCACTGTGACTCCTGGCCAGGAGAATAACCTGGCTAACTACTGCACTTCCAACCAGGGCACTGGGTTCTCAGGAGCATGTCTTACCAAAATGAATTGTTTCCAGGTGTTGTTGAGGAGGCAAGAAAACGTATGGAGAAGCCATTAGGATATAGTAGTAAGGGGAAGGTCACTAAATTCTATTTTGTAAAATGAGCAAAAGGCTCTTGTAAGCCCAAGATCAGGAAGGAAATAATAGCATTTGGCCCTGGTTCACCTGCCAGTTCTTACTGAGCAAAGAGCTAAAGCTCTCACTTGGCTCAGCTGGGGCTCGCTGCAACAGAAATTCCCTCTGAAGGCTGGTATGGCTGCTCATGAGTAAGAAGTGCTGCTTGGGCAATGAATCCCCGTTAATGTGATTTACTGTAGTGTGGTGCAATGTGTGAGGGTGTTGCTGCAATGAGCTTGGAGGTGGGAGTTGCTAAGGGCACAGACCAAGCCGCAGCAGATCCAATTACCTATGGACAGATGGCAGAGGGAACCAGTGTATAACTGCTTAAAGCATTCCCCTTAGAGCTTTTGTCCTCCCGTATCATATTAGGGTGGCCTAAGGAATGGCTTTATCTCCTTTATTTTTATAGTATTGCTGCAGAGATTTACATTAAAATATAAAAGACTTTAAACAGCTGAAGAGTGCTTTTTCATATCTTTGAGATTGAGTGTTGTTCTTGTAATGAAATATGCTGAATTCTGAGGGATTTGCACCTTTAGGGGCTCATTCCCACCCTCTGTGTAAATCAGCTGTGACCATAAAACAGCCGAAGCTGACTCCTGGGCTGCACTTTACTTAAACTTCACAAATTGTGACAGCAATAGGCAGCTTTCCTTGCACTTAGTTTATCTGGAAAGAATGAAATCCTCCCCCGCCAGTATTAACGTTTCCAGGAAATATGATCTGAAACTCAACAATTTTTTAAGGGTTTTCTCTGAGTTGTACAGCAGTGTGCCTGACTGGTTTTTAATAGTTGTCTATTGGAATAAAGTAACTGCATTTGGAAGATTATAATGAAATACGTAAGTGTAGTTTAGGCTTAGAATTAATACTTTACAAGGTTAATCTCTAACCATCAGGCAAGTTGCTACTGAACGTGCAGGCAGGTTTCTTGGGTGGATTCTCTACAAGTTTCTTAAGGGTGGGTGCTCTCCCTAAGTCCACTTGAGCATCTCGCGTAGTTGTTCAGGTTTCCTCCACCTCGCGTTGTTGGGGGGAGAGATGCACCTTCAAAAGGTAATTTGGTAAACCTTTACGTTCTAGGAGGTGTAGTACACAGCTTGAGACGTGCTCATCTTTCCCAGATGTCTGGTAATGTGTAGGTGTATGTACTCTGGGATTTTACCCTAGATCCTAAAGTTTTAGATATTTTCAGTTAGCTGAGATTCAGCTCTTCTGTTACACCCTGGAATAAAAGTGTTTCACATGAGCTTTAATTAGAAAATTCAAATGATGCAGTGCTAAAAATGCAAGCTGGGTAAGACAGTCTGTCAGATTTATGTAGTGAAATGCTGCTCTGGGGAGCAAAAACATCAAAAGAGTGTCTTGTCTTTGTGCTGCTGGGAGCAGGGTTGAGATTTGGGCTGGTTAAAGTTTAGCCAGTGGAGCTAAGCTGAGCTGAATCAGCTGAGTGATGCCATTTCTCAAGGCAGCTGTACCAATTAAGTATAGTATTTGTAGTATTTGCATACTACAGATAGAGCAAAGGACAGCTTTACCAGTGCTACAAATGCTGTCTCTTCCAGTGTTATAAATGAGCATGTGGCTAGCTAGCGAACAAATGATGTTTCATCTTATGCTAGCTTGCTGTTACGCTTGACCAAGCTGAGTTTACAGACCACCTTGCATATGATCAGGCTTTGTTTAAACCTCTGTTTTCTTACAGTAAATTGCTTGGATCAACACGTCGAAAAGTCTCCGAACAGAGTGGCTTTGATTTGGGAGAGAGATGAGCCTGGCACTGCAGTGCATGTCACGTACAGGTATGGCACCTTCTCACAATGCTTTATGATGCCTGGCAATGTGGTGGGGTGGGGAGAAGAGCTGCTGCTCTGAAATCGGACCTGTGTGAAACTCTGCTTTCTCCCAGGGTGCTCCAGCACACAGGACGTGCAGCTGCAGTGCTGCGGCTAGGTTGTGGTGTCATGATGAGACAGCTCCTGAAAAACGCAGGCGTGTTACCACTGAGAAATGACATTCTTCCCTTGGGTTCTTCATGGAGAGGGCTCCCTGATCTTAGGCACTTGTATAATAAACATATTACAGGGTGAGAGGTACAGTGGATGTAAGTTACTGATGGCTGCTGAAAATTTCAGATTGAGATCTGGCATCATCTTCTGGTTATGGCATTAATCAGGCCTGCCTGGTGATTCCCTCTCTACGTGGGGGCTTTTAGAAGAGAAAGGCTTGTTTTTTCTCTCTGGTGTATGTTCTCACCTGCCAGTTTTCTTTTTGCTTGTTAGAAGCGTTCATGGGAAAATTTCTGTGAGCAGCTTTTGGTTTCAGCACAGCAGCAAATGTCTTGGTGCAAACCATCTTGCGTCGATGGTCAATGGTATGATACTGAGTCCTGGCTGGAGGGGATGTGAAGCTCCCTGTGTTCCTCTTCCCCATCCTCAGTGCAGTTTAGAGCAACCTTGAGGCTGCTCTGAGTGACGTCAACTTGTAATTGCTGCTATAGATTGTAGGATTTGTTAGAATATGGCAGTTTTCAAGCATATTTCTCTTCTCCCTGCTATGTGCCTTCATTTAGGAGACAGGCCTTCTTGCAAAAATGCCTTTTATATCATCTGTCTCTCTAGTGAGAGCTAAAGGTTTCCCAGACTTGTACGTTCCTCAGTGCCTATTTTAGGGAGCCACATGTTTGATGATCTGCTGGATCGGAAAGCAGAGGAGTCATAGGAAGTCCTGACATCTGACTCTTTTACAAAATGTTTTCTGTACCTTGTTGATAGTTGGGATTCCTGGAGCTCCTTGAGTCTAAATAGGTTCTGGTGGTCTGGTTCACCTCCAGGGTTTATTAAAGCTCCTGAAAACATTATTCATTGGAGTGAGGAAGCTGGTCAGCAGGGAGGAGTGGGTGTACAAATAGCTTTGAGAGGTTAGTGCTCCCTGCCACAGAAATAAACACAATGTGATGTAAAGCTGTGGAAGAATTGGATTGGTTTTTATCTTGGTATTGTTATTTGACAGGCTATGTAGGCATGTTATGATATAAATGTGTTGTAACCAACTGGGTAGCTTGGCTAAATGCTTTGAGTTTTGCTTTTGCCATTCTGGTGGTAGAAAACGAGACAGAATTGAAGGTTTCTCACAGAGTTTGGGGTGGTGTATGTACTTTTACTGCTCTCTTCATGCCCCAGGGGTGAAACTGGGGGTACGTCAGAGGTGGGAATTGTGCTCTGATTAACCTGAGAAGGAGAGCAGCCCATCACATAGCACAGCCTCATTTGAGGCAACTCTAGCCTCCCCCTCAGATTGTGCTACTTGAAATGTGCTGAGCTGCTCCAGACCCTCAAACCGTCTTCTTGGGATCACTGGAGATATGAGAAGGCCTTTCTGAACAGCAACAGAACTATTTTTCTCTTGGCCATGCCAAAACGTATTTGGAAGAAAGCACATTTTCAGCCTGTGGATTTGTGATTGTGTGGCTTGAAGAGAATTAACTTGCATCTGAAAACTGAATCCCTCTTTGCGCAGCCTTACAAAGATACAGTAACTAGCAACCAGAAGGAAGAACATCCACGTGAAAGGCAAGTTGGCAACCTCTATTTTCAAACTTCTCCTTGTATTTGAGAGCCATGTTCTTGTTTCTGCCTGATACTCTTGGTGAGATGTGACTGCATTCGAGTGACACAGTTTCTCAAGAGACTTTGGTCCTACGACGTGGTAAACAGGTCACTTGGTTCTCTGCTTCTCTCATTAAGCCAGGAATAGCTTTGTTGAAAACAGTGATATTATATGGGTGTGTACGCAAGGAGAGAATCAAAAGTTTTGCCTTTTCTGTGGTCTTTGGGCTGCATTTTTAAAGGCTTTAAGTGGGGCAGTAAGGTTTTCCAAGGTGTGCTGGCACTGACCTCCCTTTGAGGCTGAGCTTACCTGAAAACTTTTTGCAGTAGCATCTTGTTTTAGCTAGAAGTTTTGTGAGGGAAAGCATATTAGAAAAAGAGGTGGCCCAGAAGCTGTAGTGCTGGTTGAGTAATCCTCCAAGAGCCTTTTGTAGCAGGGTGGTCTCTGCACGCCAGCCTCAGTGAAGGACAGCCCCAGTGTAAAGAGGGAAGGAGAGGGATGCTGGATATCAGAAGGACCCAAACTCTGGTGTCTGTGGCAGAGGAGTTGTGCCTGTTTCCTTAGGATCTGTTTGTGCTGTTAATGAGACAGCAGCCTTAAAGCTGTGTGCTAGGAAGGTAAAGGCTTTAATTTGGCCACTGCCTTGATGGACCAGCTTTGAGGAAGGTCCTGGAATCTCAGCTGGGAGGTGTCCAGGGCTTACGTGCAGAGAAATACAAGGCACCAGTTTTTTGCATTATCTACTTTGCCAAGCTTGCTGCTGTGAGCTTCTTCTCTTTATAGATAAGCCCTGGGTGGCACAAGGAAAGATGCGGCTGCTGGTGTGGGTGCTCTCCCTTCTCTGGGGAGCTGTCAGGGGCAAGAAAACAGCTGAGCGCTGGCGCCGTTCCCATCACAGCCTGCAAAGCAAGCAGGTGGCTGTGCGGGAAAAGGGGTCCTCCTCCCTGAAGAAGGGGAAATCCTTGATCAGCAGGACCTCCGCCATGCATTGGCAAGAAATGCAGCTACATTGGAAAGTCCTGTCCCAGCTTGCTCATCCTTGGGAGAAGCAAGAGCCTCTGTTTCCGTCTGCTGCCCCACTAACTGCCTAGCTGGCAGCGGGCAAAGAGCTGGTGGAGCTGTGCCTAAGTCAGCCTATATCCCTATACATGCTTTTCAGCAGGGTGGGTTGTGTTTATGCAGCTGAGTTCAAGTGCTCTGTGCTAGGAGAGGAATCCAAACACCTCCTTACTGGCAAAGATAAACAAAGCCATGGGTGAAACATTTCAGTTTTGCTTGAATGATGATTACTGCCCTTACAAGCTCAGTTGTGATGATCTTTTTCACTGCTGAGTTTTGCGCCATATCTCCAGCTGATGCAACTCAGCATTTTGGGGGAAAAAAGTTCCCTGGCCCCTCTTGTGCTTTTTCCCTTCTTTGGATTTCCTCTTTATCATGCAGAAATTCAGCTAAGTTTCAATTTATCTCCAGTTTTGAATGGGAAGGCAGGAGACTTTGTTTTTTTTACTGCTTTGTGACAACAGGGCATTCAGCCCTCCTGGGATTTGGCGGCTGTCAGCAAAGTGGAGACAGATCATGGCAATCTGTTATCGAGAGGTCTGGCTCTCTGGAGGATAAACTCAGTGGTAGGACAGTGGCAAAGTAGCAGTTAACCCACAGGAGTGTACTGCTGTGAGCAGCCAGCTGAATTTATTGGCAGAAGGGTCCAACCCGTCTGGGAGTGTTTTGTCCTGCTCTGTGGATGTTGTCAGGGCCCAGGAACTTTGAAACCTTGCAAAGGAATTCCCCAATGTGTTGCTGAGCCCTGGGTTTTAAAGGGCACTGTATTATCAAGTGCCTTGTACAAGCAGGCAGAGCTGGTGGCTGAAGCTGTTGGGTTGCAGCCTCTGTAAGCTCAGCAACAGGGAATATTAAAGACAGCAGCTAAAGTTATGCCAGACCTCCCCCTGTCCGACATGGGTTATTTATTCTCTCTGGTGTTCCCTTGTTTACCACTGTCTCTACAATTTAGCCACCTGTGACCCAGTGTTTCCTAGCACTGCAAAATCCTATGGATATTGCCAAAGGGAGCTGTGCAAAGAAGTGGGCAACAGTACACGTTAGCTAACCTATTTTTGCAAAGGGTTGCAGGTTGGGTCTCAGTGGAAGGGTTTTAATTTACAAAGGAGCTCACTCCGGTGCAGAAAATGTTGTAGGCAGAGGGAATGTTCAAAATGCAAAGTACAAAGTAGGGAGTGAAAAGCAGAAGCTGAGGGGCCAGAAATTAGGGTCCTTGGTAGCTTTTCTTAGGGTCCTAGGTAGGTGGGAGAGAAGTGGTTGGACATCTTCATTAGCCACATTGCAGCTATGCCTTTAACAAGCCAACAGGCGGTGGTTCCTCAGCCCGAGCTGAAATGGTTGAAATTGTATTAGAGATCACAGTGAAGACTGCAGCTGGAAGCTGTGTGGGTACTCACCAGGCTGTGCAATGTGGAAAGTGTCTCTCATTGACAGCAAACTCTTTTCCTTCTTTCCAGTGTTGGCTTCCTAAGTTGAAGTTGCAAGTAATCTTGCCCAGGCTTTCGGCTTTCCCCATGCAAGGCAGCTCAGGGACCTTTCGTTTTCTCAGCTGAAAGAGGTCACAAGGGGTTTTCCTTGCCTTGGGTTCAGGATGTCTGCAGGAAGGCTGGACAATTGTCCTTGGCTTAGCAATTGAACCTACAGCCAAAAAGCCTCACGTTGAGCTTTATATTTTTCAGCTATTCTCACTAAAATGGAAAAAAAGTTGAATTTTCCTTTTGGTGAAAAAAAGGAAACACATGTTTTCTCTATTTAGCAAAAAGTTAGGGAAATGAAAGGTTAAACTAGGGCACTGTCACAGAAGCTGCAGTGCAGGGTGAATAGGTTTGTGCATTATCATTGTGGCCAGAATGTTGACCCAGGCAGAAGGGATGGGTGTGAAGATCTGCTGTGTCCCAGGGGACTTGAAACCACATCTCAAACGATAGTGTCCGTGGTGCTGTGATCGCAAGGTGTAGAGGCAGGCTTTGAACTCCACTGTTCCACAGTAATTCATGTAGAGCAACAGCTAGGAGGTGAGATATAAGGGTGTTGGGCTGAGAGATGCCCAGATCTGGGGTTTTCTGTTTGGGTTTTTTTGGTTTGTTTTTTTTTCTTTTTACACTAACCTGTTTGGGGCATTTGACCTGAATTTTCAAATAGTTTCAGCCTGATCCAAACTATGGTTCCAGAAATTAAACTGTTTGCTGCAAGAGATACTCAACCCAGCTGTAATGCTGAGACAGCAGAGAACATGGCTTGCGCGGAGCCTCCTAAACAGGCACTGTCAAAGCCCATATACGGGATTGAATAGATTAGGAAAATGTCTGGAAATGCTTTGCAAAAGGCTGCTTCCCAAAGAAGGTCTTGATGCGATTTTTTTGGATGTAAAAACAACTGGCTTCCTTTGTTTAGAAAGCTGCAGGCTGTCTTGCTGTGGCAAAAGATAGCATCAGACTTCTTGGAAAAATGTTTCTGCCAGGCATCCCTAAAATGTGTCAGAGAAATGCCATGTGTTGGTGGTGGGTTTTACAGGAGTTGTTGTTCCAGACATTGAGCGATGGGCTTTGGAAACAGAGGCACCGCTGTATCTGGGGAAGGATCTGGGAAAAATATGGTCTGGTAGTTTCTGAACAGAGATGTTGTAAAGATAGGGAGAGAAATGCTGCGTCTGTTAGATTAAACAGAAGTACTGGCCTGAACAGTGATCTGCTAGCTCTGCTGGAGGGCCAACCTTGCAGGTCTTCTGCTTAGAAGTGATGCTGTGATAGCCGAGGAGATGCCTGCATAAAGGGTGATGAGTGTCTAGAAAAGAACAGTGTTAACGCTCAAAGTCTTGTTTACGGGCAAAAAGGCAGCACACCTTATATGGAGAGAACCAAGAGTTTATTCTTAGTATAATTGAACGCTTAACATTCTAATCTTATTAGTCAAGATCTAATTATTACAGAAAAAGAAAGAAAGAGGTCCTGTTGGTTACCACTGACACCACTTTTGTCCAGTGTCAGGTATACATTTTGTTTTACGGGTCATTTGCAGCATGGGGCCACCAGTGCCAGTCTGTGCTCCATCACTTGTCCCACATCTGTTCTCCTTCATGCCACGTCCTGTGCCTCTATTTCTCAAGGCCTCTTATCGTACCAGGCCTGTATTTGTTTACACTACCTCATTATGTTAGGGTTGTAAACCCATGACGGTAGCATAAAAAAATAAAGAAGCATAAAAAAATTTAGCCATGGTTACCTGGTCAGTTAGAATAATCACTGTTACAGCTAAACCAGGCGAAACAGGCTGCAGGTAGTTCAAGAAGAGCTCAGACAGAGCGAGCATCACAAGCTGTGTTCATGAGACCTTGCAAACTCGGTACAAAACGTGTGGCATGTTGCCTGCCATGGCAGTGCCATGTTACAGGTCTGTAGGGAAATGACAGGAGCAGACTGCTCTGTCCCTGAAAGGAGATGGTTTTCCAGCAGGTTATGACGTGAAACAGCTATGTGAAGGGCTTGTTCCAAAGCTGACGGAAATCAGTGGGCTGCTCAGATTTCCTGCTGGCACAGCGGGAGAACTGGCTCTCCCCAGAGCTCTTGTGCATGGTGTTTAAAGCCTGTCAGTATGTCAACTGCACCATGAGCAGGCATGTCACTGGGGTAAGATGGTGCTTCCCTCGGGTTTTGGAGGTGCATGGCTGGGATGGGTAAATTCACATGCAATCCATGTTCAGCATCTATCTACCCTCACACCTGCAGTACAATGAATGGGTTGGACTTGTCCACATTTTCAGTTGGAAGATAACATTTTCCGAAAGCAAGTCCTTCCCTGCCTATGTTCATTAATGTGCCTACCATCTCCCTAGCTTGCTTTGTTTTAAAAGCACGTACTATATATACTGTTCCTTGTTCTGTGCAGACGGCCTTGCCTCTTGGGTCCAACTGGCTGCTGCTTCCCCGCTTCTCAGCTCCACCCTGATACTTTACCCACTGGTGTTCTGCTGCCCGGTTTGCTCTCTTATTTGCTCTCAGCTCTTACAATCTGCTTTTGCAGAGGATCTGCAGACCGTTGCGCCATGAACTGACTTTGCAGTTTCTCGGCTGTCTCTGTGCAGAGGGGGCCGGGCGCTTCCTTTCGTTGCGGCACGTTTCCTTCTCCTGCAGTGGCTCTGCTGAGATCCTCCTGTTGTCTGCCTGGCTTGCGTGCAGGGAGCTGGGCACCCTGGGACCCTCCGTGTGCCCCACAGCTTCATCTGTCTCCAGTGGTTATCCTGCCTGTCTCTGCTCAGCGTAGTGCCCTGCTCCACACCGCCTGCTTGGGCGGCTGCACAGAAATCCTTTGGCGTGCGGGCAGGCGGCAACACTACAAGCATTGCTGGGGATTTTGCCTTTCTCCCTCTTCTTGTGGTTTGCAGAAGCAGTGCACATCTGCTCCGAGCCTCTGGCCACCTTCTGTCCTTCACTGGCAACAGCTGGGCCCTTTCAGGGTAGACGTTTTCACTCTAAGCCTCTGCTTCCTCTACCCTTTCTCCAAACCCATGTGACAGTGCAGGCAGAAACTAAGTGAAGATGCTTTCTTTTGCACTCTCACCGCCTCCAGGGTGACCGCATCTAGCTCTGTTCAGTGTCTGTTGTATATTTTCAGTAGATATGCCTTGCTACCAACACACCTCATGGGTGTGGATGGGAGGCAGGTCCTTCCCCGTGCACGGCCCGCCAGCATTTGGTGGCATTGCCTCTGTGCCAAGGGTGGGGCGATGCTGGGCTTGAGGCCAGAATTGTTCTTGGCTCTTCTAACCTTGTGTGCTGGAGGGACCGCAACACTGAGCTTGGCAGCAGTACCAGGGAGAGGGTAACGGCCATGCTTTCCTCCTGCTCAGTCCAGTTAGGTTTGTCCCACTCAGTTCTGCAGGCCAGTGACCTTGCAGGGTGCTTGTTCCACCCTGAGACGTGTTTAGGTTAAGTACTGGAAATGTGTAACCTGCTGGCATGTGCTAATCACATGCCTGTTAGATAACGAAGTGTGTGCGAAGCAGTGAGGGATTCAAGGGAAGGATTCCTGATGCACCATTTCTGCTAACTCCCTTTCTTGAACGGGAGGGGAAGCCTGAGTTGCTGCTACAGGAGCCAGAAGACACACCTGATGCTCAGGGATTTGTGGATTTCTTTGTTGGAGTTCTTGGCTTCACCTTCTTTTTGCCTTTGTGTCCGTTCCCCCATGTGCTGCACCACCAAGGGACCTCCGAGGCCTTCCTATCTCAGCCTTTCAGAACACAAAGAAGAGAAGGCAAAGCAAACGGATCTGGGGGTAAAGACTTGGTCCTTATTGTCTATCGGCTTGCTCACACACTCTCATTAAGCAAATGTTAAACTGGGGTTAATCATCAAAAAACAATGAGAGCTTCTGCCATCACGGTCACCGAGTCCTGAGTAAGCAAGCGAACCATGGAGCTGCTCAGAAAGGATGCCCTAGCCAGGCATTTCTGTTCAGGAGAAACGGGCTGCAGCTCTGAAAGCACTTGGGTATTTTCCATCACAGATAAGTGGTTTTTATTTTGCTTTCTCACAAGTGCCTGTCTGGGGCTTGTTTCACTTCCTATGCTCTGCCGTTGAGCAGCTTAGTTTTGTTTTGGCTCTTTACTACTTATCCACGTAGGAGATTTTTCTCTAATGCAGCAACAGATGAATTCTGGACCTGAGAATGTGACCTTTTAGGACAAGGCACAAAACCAAGCATTGGGTGGGAATTTGTTATTGCACGGAGTTGCTCAGTTCATGAACTTACTAAAAGTAAGCAAGATAATACATCTAACAGACTGTGCACTTGTGTAGATAGCAGGAACGTGCATGGTCATGAATCGCTTGGGAAGAAGTATTGAATGTTGTGCTTTAGTGTTTAGGCTGATCTCTAGCTGTAAGGGATTAGGAGGAAATTCAGTGCGGGGTAAAGCCATTCCATATCTGCTTTCTGCAGGGTTGCCAACTCTCTGTGGTGGTAGCTGTTGCCAGCTACTGCCAGAGAGCAGGCACTGAGCATGTCTGGCCACCTCTCTGAGTCCCTGTGCTTCAGGAGTGGTCTGTTTACTTCATGCTAGAGGAATAGTCTTAAAATAAATAACACAAAGTGCTGTGGCTGGGATTTGAGGCTCATTTTCCTTCTCTTCCAAAAGATTGCAGGGAAGTGGTATCCCTCCAGCCATCACTGTATCTGTCTTCATACTTCCTCTATGGCTGTGTTGCTTCATGCCCTTACAGTGCAGATGGAGTTCTATCCTAAAGAAGTAAGATGCCAAGTTATTCTCAGCCCATGGTTTTGTTACGACATTTCCAAAGTGGAGCACTTGGGCTTTGCCTATTTCCAACTTGCATTGATTTAAAAAAAGAAAACAATTTTTGATGGACCAGAAACAACGTTTCATTTTATTTGCAACTTAGCCACCAGCTGAAAACTGGCTTTGTTAATTTGTTTGTTTTTTCACAGCTATGGCCAGTTCTGGGAGATAAGGATACATTGGTAGATTCATGCTTTACAGCTTATTGTGGAATGCAGGCTCCCCAAATTCATTTGTTTGTTAACAGTTTTTTGGAGTCCCTGGTGGCATAGCTTACAGACCCCTAAGGGTTCAGAGGTGACAGGTTGAAGATGATTGTGCTAGCGAGTAGAAGATACCTCTCTCCTCTGGGCCTCAATACTCAGCAAGTTCCTGAACCCAGAGGACAATTTTCATTCCTGGCAGACTCTGCAAGTCTTCTCCTCTGAGCTGATGATTGGCACCGGTAAGCAGTGCTCTGCAGCCCCTCGTGAGGGTCACCTCCTTCCTTGGTGTGAGACCAGTCCTCACCTGGTGCAGTTATCTGTCTTCTTCTCAAAGCCCTTCCATTGCAGGCACACAGATCTGTTCAGTTCATGACAGCGTCTTGGTCCCAGGCATGCCTGCAATCATGTTATCCCCCGTGCAGGCATCAGAATAAGTGTAGGCGCAAGTCCTTGCCCACAAACTGCTTTTTCAATCCTTAGAGGAATGTTTTTGCTATTAAGTCAGCACATCGCAGCGGCAAGCCCTGAGAAAAGAGCCTTTGTTCCTGTTGTCAGTGTTCCTGAGTTTCTCTATGCAAGAGTGGCTGTGGTTTTACTCGGAGTAGTATCTCTGTTCTGTGAGGCTGTTGTGGTCTGCAGCACGGCAGAGTGGAGTGACAATAGAGGAATTTGGGCTGTGGGTGATCAGGCTTTGATGAGAGTCTTGTAAAATCTGCCACTCACACAAGTGTCTCGGGACTTCTCCTTTTCTTCCTTATGCATGCAAATGCATTTTTTACCCTTGCAATTTAAAGAGGAGATACTAGTTGTGAAGCACTTCCAGCAGTTCACCAACATAAACAGTGCTGGGGGTCTTGGGACAACGCTTCCATTTGATCTCGTGCTATCTCACACGTGTTCTCAGTAGCTTCTGACCGAGCCTCGTAGGTAAAAAAGGCATCAAGGATTGCTAAAATGGACACCGACTTCTGGAGGCCGCAGGACAGCCACTGGCTTGCTGGCTGCTCTGCCCACGCCAGAGTCCGGCAGCTCTGGGCAGTGCCTGCGGCTCTCGCTCGCTTGTCCTTCTGCAGCAAGTGTGGCTCTCTGCCCCCCTTTTCTTTTCTCCCCAATGGCAGGAGCAGTCTGGCTCTCACCGCACCCCAGGCCACCCTTCTTTAAGATGCAGAAGCTGGTGTGCCCTATACTGCTGAAATGACAAGGTCCTGAGGCGATTGCGATGCCTCGCTCGGTTCAAGTTCATCCTCTTTTTGCTCCCCCACGTAAAACAGGTTGCTTCTGTGCCGCAGGGAACTTCTGGATCTGACTTGCCGTCTTGCCAACACCCTGAAGAAATATGGGATACAGAAAGGGGACAAGGTGGCCATCTATATGTCCGTGTCTCCCTTGTCTGTGGCAGCCATGCTGGCTTGTGCCAGGATTGGTGCTGTTCACACTGTGGTCTTCGCTGGATTCAGCGCGGAGTCCTTAGCTGGGAGGATCATAGACTGTAAGTAGATGCAGACCGGGGAACAAAACTCTCTGGACAGTGCTCCAAGACATATCCCAATGCTGTGTTTTCTTGGCAGAAAGAGAAGAGGTTCATTCTCAGCTGGCGGGACAGTTCACTCTCCTTTGCAAAGTACTGTGAAGAGCCTTTTCCTTAGCGGCAGATGCAGAATCCTCTGGCCTTAAAATACTTTATAAATCACTTAACATTCAGTCTGCACTGGGTTACTGGCAGACAGCAGTGAAGCTGGAGGGAAAACCACAGCTTAGGAATGGGGCCTGATTTGTTCTTTTGCAGTGTTATTGCAGTGTTTCTTTGATACTCCTGCACAGTGCTAATTCTGCAGTCTTGATTGTGATACTGTGATTTATGTATAGCACTGGAAGTGTTGGCAGCCTGCCCCCGCTCTGTTAGCCGTTGTACCAACAAACAGAACTGTTCTTAGCCCAAAGCACTTGTAGTGTGATTAGGTAAAAAGTAATGCTAAAAATACCAGCAGAAGAACAAAATAGCAAGTGAAGTGGCTCATGTCCTAGCAGTCACATCAGTTTCTTTATGGCTAGTGTGAGGGAATAAGTCTTACAGCAATTTTCATGCTTTTTTTTCTGTTTTAGTAGTGTTAATCTATAGAGAACAAGTACATGTTTTAGTTATCCCTCACTTTTAGCCACTTGTGTGGAGGTGATGGGCTAAAGAACCATTTCTCCGCAGCCACAGCTCTGTAATAACATAGTGTGGTACAATTTGAAGTGCTCTGCCAGAGTGCTGCTGTGTGCTGTGGCTTCCAGGAGGTTTCCCCTCAAGGCACAGGTGAGTTTCAGAAGGCTGCAGGTGTCTCAGAGCAGGGTAACGCCTCCGAGATGAGGCACTGAGTTTGGTGCTGTTTGCTTCAGTTTGCAACGGACACTTATATGCAGCCCCAGAGATAGGATAAGAGAGGGGCAAAGGTGCTTGTTCACTAAGGTCGTAGGAAGTCTTGCGCTGGTTTCGGTGTGTGAGCTGTTAGACTAAAGCAGCAGTATTCACTGTAACACAGTTAACTGGGAAGAAACTGTTCTGCATGTTGGTTTTGCTAGTCAGGAATGGAGGCACTTAAATTGCAGTGAGTGATACTTAGGCTAGACATTGGGAGAGACTTTCTCATGTTCCTGATGGGCATTGGAGTGGACTGGTGGGGAGAGGGTGGAAGAGCTACCATTGGAGTGTTTCAGGAAGATTGGACTGGCAGCTGTCAGAAATGGTTTAGCTGGAGTGAACCCTGCCTTGGGGTGGGGAAGATGGACTAGATAACCTGTGGAGGTTCCAGCTACCCCTAATCTCTGTGGGTCTCGGGTTTTAAAGTGTTTTCGTCAGCAGCACTGAGGGTTTTCGATTGATAGAAGTTCTGAGTATTTGTCACACATGTTGTCCTATACATCATCCCCAGAAGTAGTGAAAGCAGGGTGCACATACTAGCCTTGAAGACAGGCTGGTATGTCTGCTAATTCTTTCTCTTTTTAGCTGGATGCAAAGCAATTATCACCTACAACCAGGGAGTCAGGGGAGGCCGAATCATACAGCTGAAGACGACTGTGGATGAAGCTGTGAAGAACTGTCCAAGCATCAAACATGTCTTTGTTGCTCAGAGGACAGATAACAAAGTCCAGATGGGTGACCGTGATATTCCCCTTGAAGAGGTATGTTGGTGTTGGTAAACCTTGCCTGTTTCCCCTGATGTTTCTTGAAGTATGTGAAGTTTACTGTGCTGGGGGAGAGAAATATGGTGCACTAATAAATGTAGGGACCAGCTAACACAGACATCTTCGAGAGACCCGATGCAGGGCTGTTCAGAACATGTGCGTGAGAGTCTTGCTGAATGTGTAGATCATGCACACTCTGGTATTTGGCTTTGGTCTTTGATCTGCTGTAGGCTACACTGGGAATCGGCAGCCAAGGAAGATCAGGCAGCCTCCATACTTTCCTTGCGTATGTGTGCTGGGCTAAAAGCCTATGAAGCAGCGGCTGCACTGCAGCTTGGCACTCTAATGTAGCTGCACCAGACCTGCCAGCGATGACTAGCCTTTATGCTGCCTCTGGAACAGGTTTTCAGTGTGTGCTGCTCTTCCCGTGCTGCCACAGAATGCTGGTGGGCTAGTGGATACAGCTGTGTTGCAGTGACAGCATCTGTATGTCCCTGCAGGCACCTAGCTCTGCAGACACCCATTGGCACTCTGGATAACTCCTTTGAGGCCTAAGTGTTGGCTAGAGCATCTTTCTCCCCATCTGTGCCTTTTGGACTTGAGTTCTGCAGATGAAAAGGAGAAGCCCCTTATGGCATCTGGATCTTCATCCTCAAATGGATTGCCTGTATTTACAGTCTGCTAGGATTGTGAGTTGAAGCAGCTCAATCTGCGTCTGACTCATCTCAGCATGGGCAGGGGGTATGCTGCTCCATTTTAGTAGTCTTGCAAACAGTGCTGAGATTTAAGGAATGAGTGTTTCCTCAGACCCAGAGTGCACTGATACCATTGGTGGTGGTGTTATATACTGTGTTCAGACACTCCATTATGGTTTGTCATATGCACTCTCAGACTGGACACAGTTGAAAGGCAGTGCAGAAATAATCAAGTTCCTGGAGAAGCTTAATATAGCCTATGGGCAGTGTCGTGGTTACCACATGATGGGAGGACAGTGATGGCTTGGGAATATTTAGAACTTGTGCTTCCTGGGGAAGAAAACAACAGTTGTTCTAATTTGTTTAGCTGGTACACATGGGACTGCAGCCTAATGCAGAAGTAGTTTTATCAGTTTGCCGGCAGCAGTAAACAGAAACTACTCATTGTAATAATGCCTGGAAATCACCCGTGTGCAGCCAAGATAATTACTTAGGAGTCCCTGTGCTGGTCACATGAGATAGGAGCAACTACAAGGGTAAGTTAAACAGAGAAGGCAGGTTTTATTCGGAAATTGTTTTACTCTTTACTCCACAAAGCACATTCTGACGATGTTCCTTAGTCTGTAAACAGCCTGAGGTGCTTTGGTGATCCAAGAGCTGAGCTCAGCCTGTTGTCAGTTGTAGGGTGTGAAACATAAGAAGAATTAAACCATTAATGCTGTTAACTCTGACATTACTGATCTTTACAGCAGTTGTGCTTTCCAGATCTTGTGCAGTGGCTTACGGCAAAATTTAAGTTCATGTTGTAATGGAGAATATGAGAACTCCATCTTAGTTTCAAAAACTGGCAAGGCAGTCTCAATTAGCAGTGTTGAAATGTCACAATAAATACCTGAGATGAGCAGGAGTGCTGTAACTCAGAGGCTAAGAATTGCATCTGACCCTATCAGCTCTTCATATTTTATTAAGCTTTGTTTGTCAGACACTTTTAAACAACTGGACCTGCCGTTGGTGGTGTTCATTTGTAAATACAGCGTGTTTACAGTGTGTACTTGTAAAAAGGCAGTACCTAGACATTCCTTCAAAGAGCCACCTAATAACCCTTGCAGGAATCACTATTCATGTAGGACAGTACAGAGCTTGAGAGAACCAAGCCAGCTGTGCTTTTTTTACAGCCATATGTTGAGCATCTGGAACACACAATGATTATTTCAAGTTTGTACATGCATAAGAAAAATGTTCAACCTCGTCCTGAAAAATCTACGGTCTGGGCAGACAAGCCCTCTGCTGCTACAAGGTTCAGTGACCACAAGCATCTCTTTCAGACCACATTATTTCCCCTTCCTCTGCTGGACTGGGCACACAAGCTGGACCAAAAGTTTGCTCTGGCTTAGTAGGACATTGCATCCTTCCCTCCCATGGTTCTGATTGTAGGGGTGAGGAGAGGATCTCACCCACCTCGCCAAATGGAGTATGAGGAGAGTGACAGAGGCAGGAGAGTAAAGCACTCTCCTTCTCATGGGCAGGAGCAATTAGAATTTGAGGATCAAATGGACAGGACGGTCATCCACTGCTGGGGCCAGGGAGGGGAGAAGAACGCACAGTTTAACTGTAGCACTGCAGTTTTAAAAGGAAAAGGAAGGTCCTAAACAGTATCCAGTCAGCCTTGCTGCTGCTGTCAAGTGTGGTTCATGTTTGCAGTCACACTTTGGTTTTCTACCAGCAGCTTGCAAAGGCTTGAAATGTAAGCTATGACCTACCATTTTTGTCCTGAAATGTTATTTTATCTGGCCAATTCCCCTTGACTTCTGCATCTAGGAGAGGTATTGGTGGAAAGGCTAGGTGCTACGTGTCCACAGGAGCCTTTCCACAAGGTGAGCGCATATAACCTATGATACATCCATGGATGTTTGTGAGGGGGCAACAGCAACAGTGGTTCTTGTCTCTGGACGCTGCTGACATGCTTGGAGATGGAGTGTTGGTTGGCTCCATATAGCCAAAGTCTTTTTGTCATTACCACCTCTTTTTCCTTAGGAGATGGCCAAGGCAGCTTCTGTATGCACTCCAGAGAGTATGGACAGTGAAGACATGCTTTTCATGCTGTATACCTCGGGCAGCACTGGGAAACCCAAAGGAATTGTTCACACCCAGGCTGGATACCTGCTGTATGCTGCTCTCACGCACAAGGTAACTCAGCTGCATCCTCTGGAAGAGGTTCATTTACCTTCCGACAGTAGTAATGAGAGGGGCTTGGACTGGTGAGGTGTGCTGTATTCTGTGTTTGCTGTCCAGTTGGTTTATTGGGTGTAAACAAACTGACAAATATCTGAGAATGTGTAATTAATCTTCAGGATTTGTTCCTGGGGAATATAATACTATGCAAACCAGAGCCTAGAGTTATGAAGGGAGGGAAACTGCAGTGCTGCTACTTTTGCATTTAAAACATGCTAGTGTTGCAGGCCAGAATTTGTGGACATTAAAGTGATGCAGCTGAGGAGATTCTGGTAAGTATCTTACTGGCATCAGTAATGTGGATATTACCGTAGTATTTTGCAGTGGCATGCTGGCCTTTTTTATTTCAGAGAGGATCTGGACTCTTAAAACAACCTCTTTGCGTAGCACTTGTTGTCTGAAGATCGAAAATTACATTCATGCTCTGTGGTTGCACCTTTGCGCTGCTTTTCTATGTGATCTAGTCTAAATATTTTAACCTTCTTTCCCATGAAAAAAGAAAAAAAGTCAAGGCACTGCTTCTTGAAGCTTCTGGTCTGAGTTCTGGATATGAAAAGGTAACAGTGAAACACGGAGAGGACTGCGGTGAAAGATCTCCATCTGGCTTTAGGGGTATCACCCTGTTTGTCATCACACACAATTCAGGCAGAGGTTTTCTTTCTTTAGGCTGACACAGTTGAATTTGTAGAAGTGACAGTGTAATCTCCAAGGCATCTCTTTCTTAGTCCAGAAGGTAGGTCCTGCACCCTGGTGCAGACATGCAGGGAGACACGTGGTCCCTTTAGAGGTACTTCAGAGCCTGAGAGGGAAAGGCACTTGCAAAAGTAAGGTGAGAATTGGCTCTCCTAGGTAGAGGGATCAGCTGACCTGTGTGGCCTCTGTGGTCTTTGCACACTCGTGTGTGGCACTCGCCACACACTCATGGGGTTTTCTTTTAGTTCCGATCCACTTTCTTTCATTTAAAACATAAAGCTGACTCTGCTTTATGAGTCAGGACCTCTTCACCATATGGTAGAGGAGTTAGATTTACAATGGGAAGCATTTTCCATAACCAAGACAAGACAATGAGTTCTCCAAGATCTTTATCTTCAATTTGATGAGCAGGGAGAGCATAGCACCTGGAAAGCGATATACACTGGTAGAGAAGCTGAGCAGCTAAGAACATTTCTCAGAAAATGTTTCATGGGCACCTCTCAGTCTCTCCAGCTTTCTCATGTAAACCTGTTGATATTGGTGAAGGGTCTGAGCCTCCAAGGCCTGCAGCTTCCTGGCAGTTCAGGGTCAGCTGTCCCACGTGAACTGCCTGGAGTAGGCAACCTTAGGTATCCAGGGCTCTGGGCTTTGGTTGTAGCTTTGTTGCTCCAATCTGAGCAGCTGCTGGTACAGTCATGCTCCCTGTATGTTTGCAGAAACAGTCAGGAGCCTGGAAGCCCTGGTACTGGTCCCTCTGACTTGCTTCCTCACCTTGGGCTGGCCTTTGTGCTGCTCCGTCCTACGTGCCTGGCTCCATTTGCCCTGTGCACTCTCCTGCTCCCACTTGGATGTCCAGTCCAGCACCTTACCTTTAAGCTCTGTGCGCCTGCCAACAGAAAGTCAGCTGGCCTTACATTTATCTTTGCAGTATGTATTTGACTACCAGCAAGGCGATGTTTTTGGCTGTGTGGCTGACATTGGCTGGATCACGGGACATAGCTATGTTGTGTATGGACCACTCTGCAATGGAGCCACCTCTGTCCTGTTTGAAAGCACTCCAGTGTACCCTGACCCAGGTGAGGAAGTGGTGGGCAAAGGTTTGGCTAGACATGGCAGTGTGGCAAAGGAGATTTAGAAACCTGTCCAGTGTGACCTGCCTGCTCAAGGGAGGTAAGCTCCATTTCTTTGGAACTTGTGCCTATGACATTCAGGAACATCTGTGCATCCAGGGTGAAAAATAAAAGAAGTTGCCATTGGTTTTGCTCTGTACTCACAGTAGTCTTAGCTTTAGCTTTGGCCGTTAACCTTCCTGCTGAGTATTTGCAGTGGTACATCAGTACTAGACAGATAAAAAGCCTGTTTGTGATTTTGCAGGTCGTTACTGGGAAGTGGTACAAAGGTTGAAAATTAATCAGTTTTATGGAGCACCTACAGCTATACGCTTGCTGCTGAATTATGGAGAAGAGTGGGTGAAGAAATACGACAGATCGTCCTTGAGGACCTTGGGATCGGGTAAGGGGTGTGAAATCTTCATGTGAAAAAGACAAGGGGTTCTAGCTGGTGAAATGAAGGCACCAGAGGAGCTCAGCTGACCAGATGGGATGTGGTTAAAAACAGATGATAAAGCAGGCTCCCTGTCTGCTGAGATATTTTCTCAGCAGAAGGAGAAATAAACTGAAGTTGGGGCCGTTGAACCGTAGTGTGATTGCCTGTTTCCTAGCTTATTTTGCAGGATCACATTCTTTGCTAAAAAGATTTATCCAATGGTAAATGACATCACTTTGAATTTTACTGGTGTAGGTGACCCAAGCAGCATTTTCTTGCACTATTTAGGATTCTAGAGGTTCTTATATATGACCTGCATTGATTAGTTATTTTCAGTGATATTTATTGCTTGCCTTTTGGTCTTTCTGGAAAAAGTCAGTGCTCGGTTACATGAGTGCGTTGCAGTCCTTTGCACGTCCCAGCAAAAATGCTGTAAGCATTCTGCTTAAAGATCATGCATTCAGGGTGTTGCGCACCAAAAGGGAGAATGAACTGCCTGCAACCCCCTGAGTCTCAGGCTGCTTCCTTTCTTATTTTGGTCTAGTGGGAGAGCCCATCAACAATGAAGCTTGGCAGTGGTTCTACCATGTGGTGGGAGAAGGGCGCTGCACACTCGTGGACACATGGTGGCAGACAGGTAAAAGGCATCCTCGGGGAGCGTGGAGGGCCCTGACCATTGACAGGTTGTTGGTGGGTAGAGAAGGATTAATTCATTTCAATTCGACCCAACAAGTCTGTCAAAAAAACCCTCCTGGCATTTTGATCTGCTTTTGAAAGTCACTGGGGAGTTCAGCACATAATAGCAACGTAACAGCATATAAAAGCAATAGCAATGTTGTTTTTTTTCTTTTCCCCTGTAAATGTTCTTTGGTATTTTGAATGCTGGAAAATCTCAATTGGTTCTAGAAGCGGGAGGCAGAGATTGAATTTCTGGGCAAAGCTGGGAGTAGGCAGCTTGAATCGGAAACCTCATTTTCAATTATTTATTCGACTGTGCTGACCTTGACACGGTCTTAACATGAAAAGGCATTTATAGCACCATGTAGCCATAATCTGTACAAAGGTGTGCTTTCCCTTCCTGGGAGCGGTCAGAGGAGGATGGAAAACTAGGCTGTGTAGTCAAAGGGACCTTAGTGCAGCTGCTCTGGCAGATTGGAAGGGCGTGAGTGGAGGCTTGCTGGCCGTGCATCAGGTGGGTAGGGGACAGTGGCTGTCACCCAGCAGGGCTGCCTGGAAGCAGCTTCTCCCAGGAGTGAAGTAGTATGCTGTAGCTGCTTTGGCCCTGGACCTTTGATGCCTCAAAAAGTAGTGCGCTTCTGTTTTGGCAACAAGCTTGGCCCCGCTGTGTGCACCAGTTAAGGCTTGTTTTCCATTTACGACCTGCTGGACAGTGTGACTGGCTCTCATAGATCCCTGTCCAGCTGGAGCAGAGCTGGTCCCTGCCTCCTGCCCTCCCCAGCCGGCAGTGGAGAGAGGCCACAGCACTGCACTTCAGCTGGGGCTGTGCTGCCTGGTGGAGCCCTGCGCTTGAAGAAGTCCTGCAGGTCCTTCCCAGCTCCTTCCTCGGCACCCAGTCTTCTCTTCTGGGCACCAACATTCAAAAGCTGCTAAAGGTGTCTTGCAATATGTCCTTCTCAAGTCGTGAACCACAGTTTGCCACGGAGCCATGGACTTAAAGGATGCAGCACAGCTGCTGGCATTCTGCCTCTGCTGAAAAAAAAGCCATGCCTGCTCTTAAATTTCTAGCTGCTGTTGGGCAGAATATTCATTCCCTTTCCAGTCAAGCTGCTCCTGATTTCATTCTTATTTCTGCTAGCAGGCTTTCTCTTCAGGATCCCTGTGGCCCATCTCAATGTGATGAATTAGCTTCTGGCACACAACCAAGTTCCATTTAATCCAGACCAGACTTGCAGACTCTTCTTATTTTCAGATTTGAAATAAAACAAACTCAGAATTCAGAGCAGCAATGTTAAGTACTATCTACTTCAACTACTGGTCTCTTAAACCATCTGGGTTCTCACATGCTGAGCAGAGGGAAAGCTGACTGGCTAGGTGCTGTGTGCTTTCCTCCTCACTGCTCTGAAATAAAACACCATGGAGAAGCAATTGATTACTGTACAGTGACGGCATTGAGAAGAATCTTTTTTTGCCTTAACGGTTTTTTTGTTTGTTTGTCTTCAGTTAACTGGTGCATGCAGTGTGCAGGCAATGTCTTCTATTTCGTCTTAAGTACAGGGTTAGATCTTACATTAAACTGTATTTCTCCTGGGTTTTTGGAGCAACAACTGTCAGGTGAGAGGTTAAAGAACATTTTCTGGACAGTCTATAAGTGCAGAGTGCTTGATTTTACCTTGATCCAGGCATAGTTTTGCAGGTAAACAGTTAGCAGCTCCTGGAAGCATAATATAATGATAAATATTCATGAAATTGATTTTGTTAGAAAGTAGAATCAGTCTTTCTCCACAGTTGATGCTTCCAATGAAGGGGAAGCCAAATTAATCTTGGAAACATTATATACACCATTTGAATATAAAGGGAGTGTGGAAGGAGATCATAGAAACAGTTTGATGGATGCTGGTTGTGGTCCTGCAGTGTCACCTCTTGTACACAGTTTTGATATAGCTTGTTAATTGTACTGTTTTATGCAGTGTCCTCTGTGGTGTGTTGCTCTCCGAAGCAGCAACGTGATGCCAGCTAATAAAGCCTGGTAGGCGTAAAGATCAGCAAATGGCAATTTAAGAATCCACTTGAATGTCTTTGGCTGAGCAAATGAGTGAGATAGCAATTACGAGAAGCAATTTAAGTAGTGTGGTATGTGCAGATGAGAGAGATGAAAAATTCCGATGGCTCTTACTGTTAAAATATTGGGTAGTGCTGTGCTATGATTAACAGTAATAGAACCAAAGCTGTGTTTGAGTTTCAGGGGTAGTTCTTTCTTCACAGTGCAGAAGAGACACTAGGTATTTTTACTTTTGTCGTTGGTTTTATAAAAAAAGTACAGCTGTTGCATGCAGCTGTGAACAAAAACTGGTTTTGAAAGACATCTCTGAATAGGCCCCGGAAGCTTTTGTTGTTGGCATCATCTTACAGCAATTTAAACTGGGCTGGTGCTTCTGAGATGGATTCTCCCCGAAGTAGTCAGTCCAATCTATCTGTGATGGTGAAGACAATGGTGGCAGAGAGTACGTGCTCCAGTCTGCTGCCAGAGGTGATTTACCCATGGCAGAGGGGAGCCTGTTTTGATGCATCACCCTCCCTGCTCAGACTCTGCTGTCCTTGCTTAAAATCTGTGTGGATTTGCGCTACGGTGACAGCATGGGCACAGGTAATGTGGAAGCACAGCTTTTCTTCTGCCAGCTATGTCTCTTAACAAGACAGACTTCATAAGGGCAGGGTAGAGCCTAGAAGTCTTGCTAGCTGTTATGCCAGTGGCTAAAATTGGTACTTTCAAACCAGTTTAAAATAGGTCTTTACCATGCAAATAATTTTTAAAGCACCCTTGCCACCATGCAGCTCTCTCTGGAATGTGACTTTACTGCCTTGTGTGCAGGATGTGTAGGATGTGGCAAAACCCATGTTGAAACGTAGCTTGCAGTGTTGTATTCAGAATGAGTACTGGCTTAGGAAGAGTAACCATCAGTTTAATCAGGTTCCCTGCTCTGATGCGGATTTGGTCTGTGCAAACAGAGAACAGCAGGTGTCTGGGGTGCTTTTTTCTTTTTCTGATAAAATTCAAGATGACCCTTTCAAAATAAACAGAAACATGTGAAGTAGATGCATGCCCATCAATGAAATGTGAAATAATTTTATGTATAAGCCACATGTGAAACTTTTCTGCAAGTCTGGAGCTTAGGGTTCCTCAGAGACTCTTCCTCATAGCTACATCAGGGCACCTGGATGCAAATTCAGGGTCAAAAATCAGCTTTTTCCAACCCATGGTTTCAGTTTTCACAACCTCAGCAAAGCCGATAGAGGAATGCACTCTCCACATGGCAGGACATACCTTTATTTATAGAGCTGTATTTTTAAAAGCCTAATGCTCCTTTCTTTTTGTTTGTCTCTTGTGTTTCTGAATTAGTTTTAGAACAGAAAAGATCTGATTAAGGTTGGAATCTGATTTAATGTTCATCCCAGCAGGAATGAAAAAGGGTGATTAAAAGGTTCCATTTTGAACAGAAAATAAGCACAACCTGCCTGTAAGGGGTGGGTTAATCTCATACTTTGTAGTAATAGTAATTCAGACTCCTGAAGTGCTTTTCATGCTAACCTTAGACAGCGGTAAAAACAGCACCGGAAGATAAATCTCCTGACATGATTATACTTTCCCTGTCAAATCACTTCTGGGGTAGGAAATGGGGCTGGTAAGTACTGCCCCCCGCCACCAGGCAGCCCTGTTAGCGTGAGAAGGACCTGCAAGGGTGTAAGTATGCGTTAGAGCTGCCCATGTTCATTGCTGGTTGGTAGCTGGGGGAATGGGTTTATCTGTGAGCTGACATAGGGCCAGATGTAGGGAACAGAGCGTGTGGGCTGAATCAGTGGGGTATTCCCTGTGCCTGATGGATTTGCCACGGACGGGAGTGTGGGAAGGCTGCTGAACGCACACGTCGTGGCTGCTGCTGCAGGGTCTGCAGGCCGTCTGGTGCAAAGGCAGCCACTGTAGAACCACGTACTGCTCTCCTCTGAGCCTTTGAAGAGCTAAGCTGGACGTCGGCGATCCTGATGCTCTGGAGCTGCTCTTCCCCTGAGGCGGGTGCTTGGCCACACTCTGGTTTGTCACTGGTGTACACGGGGCAGTGATTTCTGCAGCCAGCACTGAATGAGGCACCATGCAAACAGGGAGTAGGAGTAGCTCTTGATCCGAGCTCACCAGGGGGGACCTGCCTGCAGCTCTCCGCTGTCTACCTGCTGCAATGTCCCCTGTAGACAGAAGGGGCCTTGGTGGTGTCATCCTGGCTTGCCAGACATTTTTTTGTTGAAGACTTTCTTGTATTCACAAAGAGCTCTTGGTTTATCAGGTCTGTGCTGCTTTCAGATGGCTGTGCTACTTGGTGTTGCGTAATTCCTTCCCAGTGGCTTTTTCTTGCAAGGTGGCTTCGCTATTCTTTTCTTTAACTAAGAAGAGCTGGCATTTGCTTTCATCCAGCGTTGGATGGACCCCACATATTTTGTTTTTCATTATTCTTCTTCCAGAAACTGGTGGCATCTGCATTGCCCCACGGCCTTCAGAGGAGAAAGCTGAGATCGTTCCAGCTATGGCTATGAGACCTTTCTTTGGGATTGTGCCCGTGCTGATGGATGAGAATGTGAGTTGAGGCTGTGCTGGGTGCCCAACAGAGAAGCTGGTGTGTGTTTCTGCCTTAATCACCTTTCTGATGGCTGAGGAGCAGGATCCGGAAAGATGTTTGTTCCTCCATTAAAGTGGTAGAATAGATGAGCAATTTATGTATTGAGCATATCTCAAATATCTGTACAGATTGCCAGCTAGGCATTGCAAGCTGACTGCAAATCTCTAGAGGAGTGTTTGCATTTTCAGCATCACTTTTATGGTCTTACACTGCTTCTGATTAAGAGCTGCGGCCTCCATTTATGAGAGAAGTCAGAAGTCACACAGCTCCTGGGAACCAGGGAGCTGAACAGTTGGAGCAGTGCATGCAACATCCAGTGACGTGGCAAGACTGGAGCAGCCAACAGGACTGGTGGAGGTTTCCAAGAGAAATGCAAGGCATGAGGCCCTGCAACTGTGTGTGTCTGTGAGAAAACTGGTGCTGGTCTGTGAAGCTGTGCGGAGCGATCCCCATCTGCACTCCGGCGCTCTGTTGAACAGTAAAGCATGTAATCTCTTCCAAAGAGAGTTTGGTAAGGGAATGTGGCAGTTAACAAAAGTGAAAGTGGAAGGCAGGGGTCCAGGCATTTCCCTGCTAGCCTCATCCCAGGCATCCTCTGGCTGCTTGGCACATCTTTGCTGGCATTGCCCTCTGGAGAATCACAGGACTCACTTTTCTTTTAGTCTTACCTGCTGTGCTGCTGGCCTGAAGGGGTGAGGAAGGCATGATACAGACAGTGCAGAGTAGCCACGAGTGGATTCATTTTCTTCACCTGTGGCCCTCCACTAGCAGTCTGCAGTGAGCAACAGTGTGACTCTTGCCAGGTCAATGACACAGAAGCCCTTACCATTCCTATTTTGTTCACCTGATCGTCCTTCCTTGTGCTTGAACCTGCAGGGAAAGGTTATAGAAGGCAATGATGTGTCCGGTGCGCTCTGCATTGCCCAGCCATGGCCTGGCATGGCAAGAACAGTCTATGGAGATCACCAGCGATTTGTTGATGCCTATTTCAAAGCCTACCCAGGTAAGGAAAGTGCCAAGGGAAGGCAGTTTGCACTGCAGTATAAGCACACTGAACATTTTCAGCAGCGTTTTGTGATATTTCTGTACCAGCCAGATCTTGGTTGCTTGGGGTTGTGTGTCACATGTTGCAAGCATGCCCTAATGGTCCTAAATAGTGTTGACCTTTCTAGCTGTCAAAAGGGAACGTATTTTGTAGAAAATTTTAATGCCCAAATTTTATAGTCCAAATACCTTTTCTTTGGGGCCATTTGTGTCTCACTTGGAAGTAGGCATATTGGATGGGAAAGTACCTGCTGCGTCACTGAATCTCAACCCTGCTGTCACAGACTGTATTACATCCTTCCTTTTTAAAACATGGTCAAGTTGTATCTGGCAAGTAATTAGAAGTGGCAGGGAAACATTTTTTGTAGGAGATGGGACAAGACTACTGTCTTCACTCAGGGGAGCAACTGAAAGGGATTTGAAAGCTACAAAGTAGACAACAGTTAGAGAGACAATCCTGCAAATTGTACAAAATGAGTTGGAAAATAAGAATGAGAAACTGGTAGAAGAAATTGAATGAGCCCATAGTCCCTTATTACTGACTACATGTTCGCATCTGAAATCTTGTTGATATTTAGTTGATAGTTGTTTAATTGATTTGGAAGGGCAGGAGGCATGACTGGAAGTCCATTAATTGGCCAATAATGGGTCTGGCAAAAACCACCTTCAGATTCACAGCACAAGCTGCCTGCTGCTGCTTAGAAGTGCCACAATTCAGATGCGGACATGGCTTTGATGAAGAGCCAACACAATCTGTGTCACCAGATGTGTCCTCAGTGACACTGGAGTTTCCTGGAACCACTATTTTTTTTCAGTTTCCGTCAAATGTTTTAGACCCTCCAAACACCATGCTTATCATGGCGGGGGGGGGGTGTGTGTCAGCTAATCTGATAGCAATGTTTCTGCGATGCTTATATGCTGGAGAGGGACTGTTATCTGAGATCTGAATCTTTGTTAGCCAGGAAGGAAAATGGCTTTTCATCCATCCCAGTGTAAGTGATTAAAAAAATTGGCAGTGTTCCCATGTACAAAATGTAATAGAACCGTTCTTTTTCAGCTGAACAGTTGTAGTTTTCCATGAGTGGTGAGGTGTAGCTAGCAGCAGACCTGAGTTTGACCAATAGCCTACAGCATGATGGCAAATGGCATTTGAAGTGGTTTTATCTTAGTGCTGTATGCACCAGGCCTGAACCCACAGTTGCTGTGCAGCTGTAGGCCTGTAAAGCCTAGGGAGATCAGAGAGCCCCCCTTGGTTTTGGAAATCCAACAAACCATCACTGTGTTGTATTGCTGGACTTGGTTTTACTACAGGGACGTCAGCCACTGGTTACTGCCGATTGCCTGCAGTGATTTTGCCCATCTTGGCAAAGATCTAAGCTCCGCTGTCTTGGTGCTGCTCAGGTGCTTACTAGGAGCCAGCACAGCCCAGGCAGAGCAGACGAAGGTTGGGGATGACAGGGAGAAGTGGGAAATGGTGTGTGGCAGGTCACACAGCTGTAAGCTTAGGAGTCCCTGTGAGCTGTCTGATCCACCCTAACCTGTTTGCCATCCCGGAGCATAGTCTGTTCTGCATCAGAGCCCAAAGCAATAGGCTGGCAGACTTCCTGCTGCTGACTACCCGCGTGTCTTTGCTGTAGGTTACTACTTCACAGGGGATGGTGCTTACAGGACCAAGAAAGGCTATTACCAGATAACGGGGCGCATGGATGATGTCATTAACATCAGCGGACACAGGCTTGGGACGGCAGAGATAGAAGACGCAATGGTAAGTTCCAAGCAGGTAGAGGTCCCTTGACAGGGCATTATCTGTGGGGCAAGGTGGTGCTTTCAAAGAAGCTTTGTGAATTTAAACAAGCACAGGGTCTCTTGCCTTCAAACCCTTGCATACACACAGCTTGATGCACAGCAAATGTGCAAAAGGAGACAGCTCCCTTATTAACGAGACAAAGAAGAGGAGTCACACTGTGGGCAGTCCATGGAGTTGAACTGTCAGAGCTGTGTTTCCTCTCAGTGACATTGTACTGTTGCAGCTGTAATTTTGGATGCTGGTGGAGTCTCCATAAGGGATTGTCTCTCCTGTTTTTTCCTTCCCCTCTGCTAACATCTAACCTCTCCTTCCCAAATCTGTGGCTCTTGCTCATCCAAACTAGCTGAGTATGGGTGAGAATTCAGCAGTGTTAAATATGAAGCAACCTTGATTCATGTCAGCTGCAAAGCTAGCCTGTCATTTTGAGAGAAAATAATATTAGCACAGGGAATTGAAAACAAAAAGTCCTCAGAGCATTTATCTGCAAAGCTTGACCTGAATATTTATTTTATATTATGTGTCTTGCCTGCAAATGGCGCTTAAATGTGACATTTGATAAACCTGAGCTGTGTTCGCATAGCACACAGGATCCTTCTTTCTCCTCTGTGAGTAATTTTTTTGTCTGTGTGGGTTTCTGATTATAGATATAGGATCCAGTTCCTCTCCTGCTCTATGTATGTGTATGCATGTGTATATGCAAATATATTTATATGCTTAGATTGCTCTGTGATGTTTTCTTTCATATTTTAATCTAATTTAAGATAGTGTAATCCAGTCTTTGGTGTGGGATTCAGATCTGCGATTTCTTGCGGTCTGTACACCCAAATTGTCGTCTTACTGCAGAAGAACGTTAAATTAAACTGAAGTGTGACAGAATAAATCATTGTTGTGTAGTATAATAAAAATATGCATTCAGCAAAACAACCCTTCCCCCCTTCTGGGAAGATAAAGAAGCCTGATTCTTTCTGCCTTCTGGTGTGCTTTGGGCACTTATAAACACCAGTCAAATGTGGACTGTGATGTTGGCAGCTTCACTTTTGCTCTGCTGGCAACAGTTCCCTGTGTCACAGAGCAATGCAGGACTGGTTTTGCTTTTGATTTGGCCATGGCCAGTCACCAGTTGGGACCATAGCCATGCACACACAAAAGCACAGACAAAGAAAGAGAAAGGAGGTTTCCAGCTGGTGCAAATTCAGCTTGGTGTGCAGTGGGCTTAGTGGTGTATGTAAGAGTACTTATTTGTTTGTTTAAAAGCAGGGCCAATCCAGTGAGTAAATGCTACTCCCAGAGATGTCCAGCTTTCCTGTTGTGCTTTCAGCAGGATCTGCCAAGGGGAGGGTGAGATATGGCAAGGTGTTTTGTTCCTAGAGCAACCGGCGCAAACTCTGCAAGGCTTGAAGCAGTTGTTACGCTCTGTGTATTTTTGTTTCACTTTTTGTGAAGGCTGATCACCCTGAGGTCCCTGAGACAGCTGTGATTGGGTATCCACACAAGATCAAAGGAGAAGGTATGTGAAAAGCAGTGTCCTGACATGACATCTACATACGTTTTCCTTAATTTCTAACCTGGGCTGCGTGTCAGGAGGTGCCTAGGGAATGGGAGGGCAGTTATCTGTAGGTTGACTGGCATTTCAGCCCTAAGAGGCAAAGACAGCCATGAAAATAACTGCATGTTCCTAAGCTGGGTGCAGGTGTTACTCCTTAAGCTGTTTTCACACACAGTGTTTCCATATGTGGTAGAGCTTCCTTTAAAAGGATTGTGCTCAGAGATGTCCTTTGAACAGAATGGGAATAGCTGATTTGCATTGGCCAGCTTTTGATCCCAATGACACTTTGGTAATTTATGTTGAGTTGTCATTGTCACTGAGATCAGTCTGGTCCATAGATGCCAAGACAAGGCTGGGCCATCATTTCAGGGCTGGAGTCTGACTCCCGTTTGTAAACAGGATTCTTGGCAGTCCCTAGATTGCGCATAGGAATGATTTGAAACCTGCCTTGGCATTTGAATGAGCATCCCTGGTCTTGCTGGCCAGGATCTAATATGAGGTACGTGGCTTCTGCTCATTTGTCTTCCAGGTGCCTTTGCTTTCATAGTGCTAAAGGAGCAGACAGCTCATATAGACCGTGTCAAAGAAGAGCTCAGAACCATAGTGGCTTCCAAGATAGCAAAATACGCTGTGCCTGACCACATTCTGGTAAGTGGGAGACTGTAACTGGTGCCAGGAGCAGGAATGGTCACATTGAGCAAGCCTCACCTTCCTGCCTGGAGTGCTGCTGTTGTCCCTCTCCGGCAGGACAAAGCAGCAGGAAAACAGAACTAGCTGGAGGGATCTCTAGGTAGGGAAGGGCAGGTGCAGTGGTCTGCATGTGCTCCTTCTCCATGCCTGAGGATCAGCAGTGACCCAGACGGTGGCTGGGATATTACAGCTACTCCAGCCTGCAGAGCAGCTTCTCAGTGGGGCTGTTACAGAGTGTGTTTTAGAGCTACCCTGAGGCTTCTGTATTTGGGTCAAGTGCTGAACAACCCTTTAAATGGGATGCACAGCGTGTTGAGAGCACCATGTTTGGCAAGAGCTCTGGCAGAGGGGAACCCCAGGCCCACCCTGTGCCTCAAGATGCACTTGATGTCCCTGTTCACCATGCAACAGCATTACTGCTCCATACAGCTCTTGCCCTCAGCTAACCCCTTGCTGAAGCAATGTAGCACTGCTCTCTGTGGCCCTGTGCAATGGATCAGATAAAACCCCACCAAACTGTAGACAGATGCTACAATCTTCAGTGTCACTGAGAGGCAGAGTGACACTTTCCACTGCCCAGCTATTTTGCGTTGGTAATTAGCATCAACCCCAAATCTCAAAGAACTGGCTGTTTCTGTTGAATAACTGACAGCTGTTCAGCCTGAACCTGGAGCGCTGATGAACTCCAGGCTTTCTTTCAAGTCTCCTCACCTTTCAGCAGCTCCCTTTGTGTGTTTGGGGAGAGTGCACAAAGCTGCCCCTTAGCTGCCCCCCAAGGCCCACCTGCATCCATTCCACTCTCTGCTTGGAGGCAGTGACCAGACCGCTTCTTTGAGGGACTCTGCTTTAGCCATGTGCTTGGAAGGTGGACACCAAGACACGGGTTACAGAATACAACAGGAGCAGGCAAGGGTGGCTCATTCAACTTGGAACAGCCCAGGACATCTTCAGTGGATTGGAGGAGCTTCCAGAACTTGCAGGTTTGCAAGGAAACACCTCTGTTTCCCTGTGTTTGGGGCTAGTCCCGCAGGGAAGTCCTACAATTCCTTCCTTGCATGTTAGTTAATGCTTTGGAGTTTTGTAGCCTACTGGCCTGATAATGTAGCAAAATGAGACCTGCTAGCATCTCTGTTCAGTGCCTGAGAACTCGACCAGGCTGAAGTTTACGCTGAATCTTTTGAATCTGCTGCTAAGTCCTTTGCAGGAAGTGTACCCAAGACATTTAACATTCTTCTGATTATGAAGGAAGGCGTGTAGGCTGACAGATATAATCAGGCAAAGAGAAACATAAGCAGACAGGTGTTATCCCTTGAGTAGGAGACCCTGTAACTGGTGTGCAGTATCGTGTGCTTTATATTCCTGCCCTGTAAAGGGGAATATGTCTGTTCTGGTAATGCATTGAGATCTGTGTCATCATCAGTGCCTGATTTTTCAAGTGTAACTAGCTTTCCAGCTCAATAGTTAACAGGTTATTGAGGATCTGATTCTCCAAAGAGCTGTGTGTCCTGCAGCACCCAGCCTGGAGATACACAGCAATGCATAAATGGGGAACAAAGTCCACTTAAATAAGAATAAAATATAGCACAAGGAATTGATGCTAGTGACACTTCTTTCCTTGGACATAAACTAGTGTGCTCAATGATCTAGTATTTCCCAGGAGCCTCAGAGGAGCTGTGACCATGAGATAGTGTGCCAGGCTTAGGACAGTTCAGGCAAATTTCCTTGTGGTTTCCAGCAGGACCCAGGTTCTAATATAGGTGTGTCTTTCCCTTCTCTGCAGGTAGTGAAACGTCTTCCTAAAACCCGATCAGGGAAGATCATGAGAAGGCTGCTGAGGAAAGTAGTCACTGAACAATCAAGCAACATGGGAGATGTCACCACACTTGATGATCCAAGTGTTGTCAAGGAGATATTGGATGCTTACCAGAAATACAAGGAGAAGAGTTCCTCATAACAGGCAGCTCTGGGATCTCTCTCCTCTGGAAATGTGGAAGGTCTCAAATAACCAGGCAAACAACATAGTTCTCTCTTGGTGTTTTTTTAAAAACTCTCTTCCCTTCTAGGGGAACAAGATTTTCCACTCCACAACATATTTTGAGATGCACAGAGCTAGGAGCAATCTGCAGTTTTGCACAGTCAGTGAGCTCCCTTTCATTGCTTCTAGGGCTGTTGTAGAGCAGCCGTTGATGGTTTCCATTTGCTATGATGAAATTTAATACTAGCTGAAGCAAGATGCAGGCATTAATGTTTCTCATTTTAATGTTACTGTACAGGTAAATGTTTTTATACAATACTTTTGCTGTTTTAAAAGAAGCCCTGGAATACACTTCTTCAATTTTTCCTTCAGTTTGGATACCTGAGTTCAAGTAGCTGTATTTCACTGCAGCTGTGGTGCCTTTTCAGCAGTGCTGGGTATTCTAGTAGATGTCTCACATGTGTTATTAGAGAAATGAGAAGGACATGGCTAGTCTGATAATTCTTTCTTGTGTTTACCCAGTTGTTCTAATACCTCCTTTGCCTTTCTTCATAAGGATTTGTTCCTACCACTATATGTCCTGCGACTTGCCAGAGATGGTGAGCCGGTGTCCCTTCATGTCCCACGCAGGCAACCCAGCACTAGCACTTCCAGCTGCAAAACTGAGCCACAAAGCCTACCGCTGGACTTCCTACATGTCCTCGATGCATTGCCTGTTGCGTAGGAGGGGTCTGGTCCCACATGTTTTTATTCTGCCTTGAGAAACTGAATCACCAACTGGGCCTTTAAAGTAACTGTCCTCTTCCTCATCGGTGATGACAACTAGATCAATGTTGTCCATTGTGGTTCACTTCTGTATATTAGGAGTGGTATTAGGATCTACAACTGGTAGATCTTTGTTGCCAGTTGGTGATTTGTGTATGTGCCTTCATTTCTTGAAGTTGCTATGAAAAGGGACGATGTTTGCTTGCTGTCTGTCAGAGAAGCATTGGGAAACAAAATCCTGAAGTGCTCAAGAGAGTTTGAAGCTGAGAGAGATATGCTGGAGGGTTCATTGTGACTTGCTGGGCTGTGTGATTTCTGACCAGGGAATGGTTGTTTTAGCCCACTGCCGAATGGCCTGTAATCTTGTTTGCTCCAACAAAGACAGGCACCCAGTTTGGAGGTAGGTTGGTTCTCCTGTCAAAAGTTATGACTTAATGCTCATCGCTGGCAGGTTGCGCCCTACCATGTCTGTCCCTTCTGCATGCTGCCGTGCTGATCTTCCAAAGAGTTAAGTACCAGGTGCATACCCGCAAATTGCACAATCCACAAAGAAGAAGGAAGTGCCTCTTAGATGCCTTCTGGAAAGCGATGGTAGCATTCCAGACCAGCAACCTTAGAATAGCAGGGAACAATAGCCTTTGTCTTTCATATACTTTCAGAATTGCAACTAATATATTCAGTGTTTTATTTCTGGACTCGTTTTATCACAAACACATTTTGATTGAAGCACTCCTTATATTTGGGCTGTTCAGAAGAATTTGCCAGTAGGTCTCCTGTCCTCTAACTGTGCCACTGAAGGTCATGGAAAAACCTGTAGGTGCTGAATGCCTTTGAGACTTCTGCCACTGCTAAATTTGGGTTAAGCTGGCTAAGGGGTTCAGAGTGATTGCAGGGGCCGCAGAGCATGCCAGGAAGGCCTGGTAGAGGACTCCTCCCCTCTCCCTGGGTGCAAAAGCTCAAGGTATACGCCAGTGTAGCATGCACAGTGCTGATCCTGGGAGTGTGTGCCACAAGGGCTCAGGCAGAGCTTCTCCATCTTAACCTGCCTAAGCCAAGTGACTGCTAACCACCCTTCCTGTGCTGTGGCTGGTGTCATTCCATCAAACCTTGCAGTCCTGCCTCTGTGTTTCTGAGATGACAGTCTGCTTAGTTTCACGGAGCTGTGTGTTTTGGCCTGCCAAACCCCAGAGTAATTGGCAGGGTTGCAAATTTTTGCCCTAGTTTTACAGGGGTGACTTATTGCTGAATTAAACTGGAATTAATTTAACTGAATTTAACTATCTTTTCCAGTGGGACTGTGTACTGGAAAGACAATCTGTGCACCTAACTGGAGGCAGGAAAGGCAGGAAGAAAACGGCTAGGTGATCCTCCAGGACTGGGAGAGGAGTGGTGAGTTTTTTGGCCAGCAGAGATTCTGGTACCAAACGGGGAAGCAGGCTACTCGCAGTATGATGTGTTCTCAAGGACAGGTGTGTTGTCTTAGGTGCCATAGTTCCTCTGAGTACGCTAGCTGCATTTGCTGGTTTGGGTTTTTTTTAAATTTATTTTAAATATCTCTAGGGACTGGGTAATACAGTAGGGAATAGCATGCTTCATTAAAATTCCCATCCTTCTGACTGCAATCCATTTTTGCTTAAGGTAAATAGACACGCTGTGGACTTTGTGGGAAGTTGAAGATCGGAAGGTTTGATAAAGTTGACAGGATGTTAATATTTTAGGAGACAGCCACTACATATATCCTCTATTGCCATTGCAAAAGGAAAAAAAACCCACTTCCTTAACTGATTTTCAAGTGGGAAGCAGCCAGGAGTTAATGCTTGTGACAAAAGAAGTAGACTCCCTTGTTTAAACAAGTTGTCTCCACGCAGTCTGAAATATAGTGTGGAGGAAGAAAAATGACTTTTGAACAAGATTATACGCTTTTCTTTTAGTCAAGAAAGCATTTCCTGTATTATGGATAAAGAATTTCCTTGTCCTGGTGACGTGAAATTTCCTTGTTAAGGTGTGATGCAGTGGTCATAGACACATGGTCTAATTCATCTGAACTGCCTCACGAAGACTAGCTATGTGAGGAGCAGTGTGCTTTGGTGCATTGAGACATTCGTCATACAATTCCTCTGCTCAGGGAAAATGGGAGATAGGCGTGCTCCCTTACCTGCATCCCTATTGTCTCAACTTGCATGGGCTTGGGGACCACGGCTGCCAGGGAGGTTACAGACTGACCAGGTAGCTGCAGCACTGCAATAAATCACAGCCATGCCAGCTATGGTGTGCACAGACTGTAGTTACAAACAAGTCTCATACCGTGAACTTCTGAAGCCTTACAAGCACCTTTGCTAAAATCACATCACCAGCATTTGCAAGACTAGAGTGCCATGTGCCTGCCATCCAGTACCACGGATGGTTGCTCTCTTCCTTGCGCATTTCCACAGCTGAGCTGTGGTCCTTGGGATGTCCATCTGCTCAGAGGCTCCCTTGGGGTATTCGGAGAGAGCATGTGGTGCTGATGTGCTGCCCACATGGTGTTCTGCAGTGGACACAGCTCCTGCTGGGCAGCCTCAGCCCCCACCTCTCCTGGTAAAACTGCACTTCTGCAAGTATACCAGCATCAGCTCTTGGAGCTAACATCCCATGCTCAGTTCATCTAATAGCACCCTGAGCCTGGTAGAAATGGAGCTAGGCAGGGCTTGGAACTGGTACTTCTTACAGAAAGAAGAATACTGTGCTTCACCGGGTAGGCTACTCATAGAAAGCTTTGCCAAACAGATGAAATTTTCCAGCCAGAGAAGTCCTCCTTTCTTCTTTTTCCCCATGATCTCTGCTAACTGCAGTGGTTGCATCCTCAGTGCAAGCCTAAGTCGAGCTTTGCATTTTTGTTATTCCCCGGACGTCACGAACATCAGCGCTGGTGCGTGGCAACAGTGCTTTCCTCTTTGCACGCAGCAGCCTTGCCCCCCCACCAGGCTTGTGGTTTGGGGAGGGGTTCAACCTGTAGAACTGGCACTGATGTCCTCAGTTCTTGAAATGCTAGAAAGGAGGTAGCTTGCAAAAGACCCCATGCAGTCTTAAGAGCTGATCTTCACTAATCAGTGAAGGAGGTAATGATGTATGGAATACTTTAGGGTAGGATCGTGGGACAGACTTGCGGGTAATTGTTCCGTTTAGAAAAGCAGAACTGTTGAATTTTTCTAAATCTTTGTGTGTCCATGAGTAATGTGTGGGTTATTTGCCAGATCACCTTTGTAGCTTCATTGAAAGAGATCCAGAGTCAATTTTACCTGTTGCAGTTTGTTGCAAAGGGCAAATGTGCTTGGTTTTTTTCCCCACTCAGTTTTGCCAGTGAGACCCGGTCATGGTGCCTTTTACCCCCACTGGAGACACAGACCATGATTTTTTTAATTTTAGAAAGGGAAAGTCCATCTTTCTAGATGTGTTGTACGGTCTAATGTTAAGCCTTTAATCATTATTATGTTTCCTTGTAATCATGCTTTAAACATTTATTGTCCTTGACCAAAACCAGTTTCTTCAATGATCTCCGTATTCATATTTTCATTAAAGGAAGTATCTTTCTCTGTGTGATGGGTTGGCTTTGCATCATAGGTGTCCAGCCCTCCATCCCCTAAAAGGTCTGGGACTTTTTCAGTTCATTGGACTTGCTTCTGCCTGTCCTGGTCATTTTTAGTCTGGCAGCACAGACCAAAGTTCGAGATCATGATGAGTCATCTTGTGGTCCAAATTGCTGTTTTACTTTAATGCTTTTCTCTAAACAGTAGCTCACAGGAAATCAGTTACGGCCAGAAAACTGCCACTGCAAAACAACTCAAAAAGTTGAAGAACTAGCATTTGCATGTCAGTAAGCTGCATGTGTCATGTAAATCCCAAGGCTTCACTGCTCTACACTCATTTTCTTGTGTGATGCAAACAGAGAACAATTGGTGGGAACAATTAATGACTATTAGTTTATATGGACAGTTCAGCTACTAATCTTGTCTTGTGCACAGCGTGCACAAGTAGAAAAGGAGTGAAAATGGGATGGGGGCGGGGAACACGAGAGACAGCATTGTGTAGAACGTGAGCATGTAGCTGTCCCAGAGCCGAGCAGATGAAAAGAAATTTGTTTCCAGGTGCCTTGGATCTTTTCTAAGTGCCAGGAACACATCCTCTGCAGGGTGCCTTGTCCATTGAGAAGTGAGGAAGATTGTGTTTCACTCTCTGCGTACCACACGGATAACACTATAGTTGTAATGCAGGGCTGGACACTGAATATCCTCGTTAGCCACTTCTCCTGTTACCTCAAGCAGCTGCTTCTGGAAAGCTTCCAATGCCACCCTTAGCTCTTGCAACCCTCTGGCAAATGTCTCTGACAAGTCATGGAAAGGGCTAGGTAGAAAGGCAGGTGCCCATCTCCTCACTTTGTGTTTCGCTACTGCAGCTGCTCTGATTTATTTACTGAGAATTTATTGGTGAATTGAAGACTGTTTTCCAGCCTAACACAATTATATTCAGGGGCTGTTTCTGTGGCCAGTTAAAGCCACAGAAACTGATTTCGGCAACAAGTTTCTGTTTTTAAACTAAGCTGGAACAGGTGATTCTTTCTCAGCTTGAAAACAAGACAATTCTGGACAGGAAATTGTCTTCTGCCTGAGTCTAGAGGCGCAGCATGTTTTTCATGGCAGTGAGCCTAGCCCTGCTTTGTCCCAGATAGAAGGATTTGGGGACGTAACCACCTTTTGGGCTGGAAATGATCATGGCTATGCAAGATTACCAGCTTACAAACATTGGTAACGAATGATCTGCCACAGCAGCTTTTTCACTCTTGCTTCTATTCCGCTGTAGCTGGTGTGTATCTGCCTGCACACCCTGTATCTGCAGTGACAAAGCTTACTTTGGCTTTTTGGTCTGTTGAAGCTGGGAGAGTGGAAACCCAGTGCATTTTAGTGCTCATCCTGCACCTGGCATGCAGAAGACTCAAATTTTTTTTTTCTACCAGTTGGACCTTGGGGATGCCATTTTATTCCTCTGTGCCTCAGCCTTCTGCACCCCCAGGAACAACAGTGGCCTCACGGCGAGTTGGGAGGAGAGGTTATGGAATGTTACTCACAAGGTCTTCGGGTGAGATGGTTGTTTAGGAAGGCGGGTGCCTTCAGGGAACAGTGCTGCTAAGCTCTGTTGCAGCTGCTGGGCCTGTTGCCCGAGTTCAACCCGAACACAGAGAAAAGCCGCCCCGCGCCCCCCTTTCCTGGCTGCAGCCCCTTTCTGTGGAAAACCCACATTTTGCTACTAGGCGTGATGCCAAACAGCTTTTCCCATTCCTTGGCAGCACGCAGCTGGGGCAGTCCCCTGTTCCAGCCCTTGTCTGTTCAGCTGCACTTGTTAAACGTCAGGTTTTGCAGCGTTAACGAAGCGGTGGGTCTGATCTTGCTGCTGGCACGCAGGGTCCTTCCCGTAACACCGCTGCTCCTGAGCAGGGGAAAGAAGCCAGAAAGATCTCAGCACGTTGTGTTACCCAAAAGACCCAGAGAGGAGCAAAGCCGATGTTCTGGGAGCTGAAAAAGATGGGTGTCACCCCTCGCGTCTGGGTTAAGTCACCCCGTGGGCACACAAGTTGTCGAGGGGGACGTAAAAGACATCAAGAGGCGTCCGGCTGCTCCGCCAGCTCACACCCCCGTAACCGGCTCCGGGAGCCAGCGAGGGATTTGCTTTCCGCCTCCCAGAGGTTCCCCCCGGCCCTCCGCTCTCCCGTCCCACCGGAGACCATTTCCCCCGCCTCTCCGCGGACAACCTCCCCCTCCCTCGCGGTTCCCTGGCGCCATCTTGCGGGCCCTGGAGCTCGGGCTCTCCGTGCCCAAGCCGCGCCCGGGGGAGGGACGACAGCAGCACCGGCCCTGCCCACGGGAGCCCCAAGCCGCCCAGAAGACAGCGGTGGATCTCGCCGAGATCCCCGTGGCGGCGGGGATGGGAAGATAAACCCAGCGGTGGCCGAGGCACCGGGACGCGCTTCACCTCCCGCCGGCCGCGGTGCAGGGGGGGCGGCTCCCGCCTGAGGGGAGAGCGGGGGCGTGGCCTGGGGCCCGTGGGGGCGGAGCCACGGGGGGCGTTTCCATGGGGGAATGCGTGAAGAGGGCGGGGCCGGGAGCGCCCGTTGCGGCGGCGGCGGCTCCCGCCTGAGGGGAGAGCGGGGGCGTGGCCTAGGGTCCGAAGGGGCGGAGCCACCGGGGGGGCGGAGCCACGGGGGGCGGTTCCATGGGGATGTGTGGAGAGGGCGGGACCGGCAGCGCCGGTGAGCGGCGGCAGGATGAATGAGGCGGAGGGCCTGCGGCAGCGCCGGCCGTTCCGCCCGCAGGTCATCACCGAGGACAGCCCGGCGCAGGAGGCTAAGGAGGGCAGGTGGGGCCCCGGCGCGGTCCCCCTCGACGGGGAGGGAAGAGAGGCCTAGGCGTGACTGTCGGCTGTGGGGCAGGCCTGGTCTGAGGGGAGAGGAAGGCCGGGCGGGGGAGCTGAGGGCCCGGGCTGGGCCTCGGGGGTATTCGGCTTGACCTGAGGGAAGAAGCCCGGTTCTTGGCGAACCTGAGGGTTCGTAGCGGGTGGGTTGGGGGTCCCGCTTGACCTGGGGCTGTAGGGGGGGGGGGGGATTAGGCCCGACCTGAGGGAAATCCGGCTGGGAAGTGTGCTGGGAGGAGGGACGAGGCTCCACCGACCCGGCCTGACGCGGGTGAGGGAGGCCCTGGGCCGGGTCAGAGTGCCCTGGGAGAGGTTGTCCTGGGCGAGAGGGGGGTGGAAGGGGCTGAGTAGGCCGCCGCGGGCGTGGGGAGTGAGGCCTCCGTTCCCCTCTCTTGGCTGGGGGTGCGGGTGGATGCTGGGGCACCCGTGGGTCTCAGCCTGTGGGTCCCCCCTGACCTCCCAGCACCCCGGTTCCGCAGCAGCTGCCTTCTCTCCCTAGTGCTTCTGCGGGGAAGGGTTTGGGGCAGGGCCTGTACACCTGCTTCTGCTGAGCTGCAGGAAGAGCTTTTAACCAAAAAAAATGGTTTAATTTGTGGCTGGTTTTTTTTTTTTTTTAGTGGGTCTGTTTTAAGTATAGTTTATCTTTTGCTAATCAAGAAAGAACAATTAACCCATTGTGGCGTGCACAGATTTATTGTGGGTGTGATTAACTCCTATATAACTCTGGTTAGTCTGTTTATATTTGGCAATAGTTGAAAGAGTAATCTGCAGTTTAAAGACTAGTCTATATGTATCTGAGATAGAATAACCATATAAACAGTCCATTTGTAGCTAAGTTAAAGAAGATTCCATTTACAGTTTTCTGTTTAGGAATTTTATAAAAAATTAGCTTCACTGTAACTGAAGGCAGTAGCTGCAATAAGAAAGTGGTGGTGTTTGCCTTCCACTGAATAGAGTGGTTGATGACTTGTAATGCTTTGGTTCACCATCTATTATGTCTCTTCCGATTTGAGTACGTTGCAGATTCTTATCTCTGCCCTTCAGCGTCATCAGAATGAAAGACTGTGTATGGTGGCTTGCATGCGTAACCCCTGTTTTTTTGAAGGAGAGCATCAGCATCTCTCAGCTTGAGAGACTGCTCTACCTGGCTTCAGCCTCCCTTGGTAGCTTTGCTCAAATCAGTTGAATTTCTAGGGCTCCAGCAATGATCCAGAGTATCCACAGGTCCTGTTCTCATGAGACTGTCCTGCATCAAACCAGTGGAGGAAATTCTGGAGGCTGTCCTTTTTCCGGCTGGGAGCTGTGGCAGAAACTCTTGATGACATTTGTTTTCCCCTCCGGCCCCCCAGTAGTTCCTCTGCCAAGAGGATGAGGCAGCCTGGACCCCTGACTATGGTGACCCATAGTATCGTCTTGCCAGCCTACTGTCTTCAAGAGCTGGTGCAATGGCTTCTCTTTTTAGTTCTTAGTGAGAACTAAATTGCTGTTGTTATAGCTGGAGTCCTGGTAAGTTGTGTAGGGTTAATTATCAGAGACACAGTTAGCTAAGGATTTCTGTTTTGCTTATCAGTCTTGGTGTACCATTACTTCTGTGATTCTTTCCAGTGACCAGTCAGTAACTTACAGTTGTTAGTATTCTATATCAGGTATGTTTTGTTTGTTTACTTTTATAAGGATTCAGAGCAGCTGGCTTTTTAATTTAAATTTTTTTTTTTTTTTTTAAGTTTTGGAGACTTATTTAAATTCTTGTGGTTTCAGCAGTGTCTAAAATAGGTCTTGCAGTTTGCCAGCTTGAAGTGTGAGTTTGTTTGTCACCTCATTCTTCCTGCCTTTTTCCTTTATTGTCAGTTCCTTGCAAGTTTGGATGAAGATCAGAAATATGACCTTCACTTAAATCATGCTTTCAGGAGCTTTAATTAAGTTGGCTTTGGCAGATGAGTTCCCATTCATCTTTATCCCCTTTCTTCTGTGTGAGCTGTTCTCAGCTGTCACAAAGATGCTGAGGTGTCTGCTGACAGTACTTTTAATCTTATAGTATTGAGCCTTCATCTTTTGAAGGACAGTGGAAGGACAAGGCTGACAGCTGAAGTCTTTGTGTAAACTTGGGGATCGCCTCGTATCTCTACCACCTGCTCTCGATCCCAAATCCAAGGGGAAACAGACTGGGAGTTTGTTGCTTCCTCGAGACATCTACTGGTAGAGCAGGAAGCGCTGAATTCTTCTAATTAATTTTAGGGCAGTCTGACTCTTGGGAAGTATGAAGCAGTTAGTGCAGATGAGAAAGCTTCTTTGAAGCAGTTTCGCAGCCTGGTCCAGCTCAGATGGAGACGGGCTTAGTGCTGTAACACTGCTGAAGTCCATGATGGGAATGCTCTGCTCTTGAGTGTGAGAAATAATATTTATTTTTTAATATATCTGAGAGCAGGAATACTTGGGCGTGCTGGTGGAAAGGAAGTAGGCTGGGGTAGTGAGTGCCTTGGGGGAGCTGGGGAAAGTTTGGTGACCAACAGCAGCAGTGCTAAAAACACTTCTTGGAGCAGGCTGAACTGTCTGTGGCTTTGGGCTAGCAGCAGCAGCACCTCTTGTCGTGGCAGGCTGTCAGCACCCTTATAGCAGTCGCCTCGGCGTAGCCTGGTGATCTGTGCGGTGGCTTGTGATGGCCCATTGGGTACTGCGCAGAGCTGGGGAACTTGGGGCAGGCCTCCATCCTAACCACCTACGACTGCTGGCAGCAGTTGTGCCGTCAAGAAAGAGCTGTGATGGATTATGAATATTGCACTGTACATTGTGCTTGCAAGCAGTGACGAAATCCTAGTTCTGTCCTTGCTGTTCCAGCAGATAATCCCAAAGGTTACCTTGATGCCGATATCAGTACTGCAAGTACATGTTGTTAGCTCCCCAGTTGTGAAATTTGTGCTCTGGGCAGTAGTTCGTATTTCCTACTGTCTCGATGAATGGCTAACGAAGGACGAAACAGTGGAAGTGGTCCAAGGATTAATGCAGAACCATCAGGCACTGTTTACCTTTATTTAACTGATTCTACAAGGAGACTGGCTGGCTGTGCCAATGAATGGTTCAGAGTAGCTAAAATTGTGGGAGCTGCTTTTCTAGTTCCAGGCTAGGATTTGTTGAGTGTGGCTCTGTGCTTTCCTTTGTAAGTGCCTGATTGATGCCTCTAAACTTGTTGAGAACAAAACCTGTTTTTCTCCTGTGGAAGAACAGTTTTGACTTTTTTTGTGTGTGTGTTTTGATGGGTAAATAGCAGATATTTAATTTCTTTTGTGTGCTGGGGCTTGAGTTTCAAACCAATGTTTACTAAGTTAGGCAAGCATTCATTTAACTTCCTCTAACGTTTGTTGTTTTAGTTGAACTTTTCATCCAAAATTTGTGCTGGGATGGAAACCATTGCCAAAACTGAAGATCAGTGTAAAAAAAAAAAAAAAAAAAAACAAACCAGAAAACCCCACCAAACAAAAAAACCACAACCAAACAACAGCACTTCTCCCCCATTTCTTGGTGTTATTGTTTTTTGTTTTGTTTTGTTTTTTATATAGTCAGCTGTAACTTGTAGCTTGCATGAAACCTGTACATGAGAATACTCTGCCTCATATGATGCCAGTATGCTGAGACTGGATAAATATCCCTTTCTTTTATCCTAACTAGTTCAAAATGGACCTTAAAGGTCATTCAGGATGGTGGTTGGGCAAAAGTATTTCTGGTTCCTTTTGTGAAGAAGATAGGCTGTTAAAGAATTTTTAAAGACTATTGTATCTTAAAACAGCTTAGCACACTAATCCTATTTCTTGTCTGGTTTTGGCAGTACTTACAGCAGCAAGGTGTTCCGTGTTACCTTCTTGACTTTGGCTGCATCTCTAACTGTGCCCCTGCTCGGAGTGACTGTTCTACTGGATTGTCCTATAGACCCTCAGCCTATAAGGTAGATTGTTGCTTTGTTTTAAAATAAATGTTATTGAAGTGTAACTTCTCCTACGTGTTCTCTTGGTTTGTTTTTGGTTTTTTTTCAGCAAAGAAGAGTCAGCCACGTAAAGTGGTTCTAACTGGATTAAGAAATTGGGGAGTGGTTGCAGTATTATCCATTGCCATGGCTTCCTCTGCATACCCAGTCTGTTTCTGAGCCATCTTGTGCAGTTGTGTGTCACTACTGATCATTGAAGGAGCTGAATTACTTTCTTTGATCGTTAATCTAGAAAATGATTTTCTGCTGTCCAAGCTGTCAGTGGAGCTTGTGATTTCTTACGTTCTTCCTTCTGTGAGACAAGAACTGCGTTTTCACTAAGGACCAAGCTGTAGCCCTGCTATTATAGTTCTGTCAATGAGACACTGTTTATCTGAGGATGGAAATGGAAATGGATAACCTCTGTGGGTTGATTTGGTGCTTTATACCAGCAGAACCATATGGTGATGTTATATTTAAATGCAGAGCTCATAAAGCAATGCAGCTAGGTGATTTCTGCCCTGTCTGAATTCATAAACATCTGAATCGAGGTCTGTGTCAACTGTGTAGTGTAATAGTGAATCAACTACATGAGAAGATGTGACCTGTGTTGGGAGAAGTTGTGTGTGAAACGCTTTGACTGCTAGCATAGAGTGGAGTCAGGTTGTTTAGTGCTCCTGGCATTTTGAAGTAAGTGAAAATGCTCAGTCTGCTAAATATTTATGATCGACTCGATAATTCCTTAATGAAAAGGAACAACACTGTAAATATCTCTTAGAGTTGAAAGAAACTGTTAATGTGGTACGGTAGTACTTACAAGTCTTGCCGGTAGGCTATTAGACGTAAGCTGCCTCGTTGCAAATCATAATGAAATGCTTTCTACTGTGGTTGGTGTCATGGTTTAACCCCAGCCAGTAACTAAGCACCACACAGCCGCTCACTCACTCCCCCCCACCCAGTGGGATAGTGGAGATAATCGGGGAAAAAAAAAGTAAAACTCATGGGTTGAGATAAGAACAGTTTAATAGAACAGAAAGGAAGAAACTAATAATGATAATAATAACAATAATAAAATGACAATAATGGTAATAAAAGAATTGGAATATACAAAACAAGTGATGCACAATGCAATTGCTCACCACTTGCTGACCGATGCCCAGTTAGTTCCTGAGCAGCGATCCCCCTGGGCCAGTTCCCCCCAGTTTATATACTGGGCACGATGTCACATAGTATGGAATACCCCTTGGGCCAGTTGGGGTCAGCTGTCCCGGCTGTGTCCCCTCCCAACTTCTTGTGCCCCTCCAGCCTTCTTGCTGGCTGGGCATGAGAAGCTGAAAAATCCTTGACTCAGTATAAACACTCCTTTAGCAACAACTGAAAACATCAGTGTGTTATCAACGTTCTTCTGGTACTGAACCCAAACCATAGCACTATACCAGCTACTAGAAAGAAAATTATCTCTATCCCAGCTGAAACCAGGACAGTTGGGTTTAACAAAATCCAATTCCCTGAAACACATTGCAACTGAGCAGTAATTCTGAAAGCTGATAGGATATGTCTGTAATGCTTTTGCTATTATATAGTCCTGGTCTAATTCTGGTCCAGGGTAACAGTATTCTGCATGCTTCCATTTCTTACTTTAAGTCCCTGTTTACAAGACCGGGAGAACTATTCTTCCTGCCCAAATCACTGGCTTATATTGCTGTACATTCTTAATTAGCTTCTTAGCTTCACTGCCAGAAGTGGTTCCAGTCTGTACAATAGATAGGGTGATTCTGTGTGATGTTTATGAAATGTTTTGAAAAAGCTCGAGGAAGTAGATGCTGTCTGAATCAATCCCTTGAGTGAAAGAACACATAGAAATCTCGTTTGCCAATAATGATGTTATTCCTGTAAGCCACTAGAAATAATAAGGAATAAGAGGGGGGAGAAAAAAGCAGATGTGATCTGTGAAACTCCATGTGACATTCCTGCAACTCTTGATTTATTTCAAGTTCTTTCTCTATGAGCTTGTCTTTGGATAATATTGATCCCAGGGAGGATTTTCTGCTTGCAAACATGACTGTCCAGAGTTCCCAGCAATTGAATTCCTTATCTGAAGCCTGTTATCCTCATTTGAAGCTCTCTAATGCTTGGAAGAAGGGATGGAAAATGAATTTGTGTTAGCATTGTAAAGACAACTCTGCTGTAAATCTTCTGTGGACTGGAGCTAGTAATTCAGTTGCCTTTGCCACTGCAGTAATATATACTTAAAGTTTGCTGTCTGTAACCAGACAGATAAAAGTATGTATTTTTCTCTCCTGAATTATTTGTGTTGTGAACCTGTTTTCCTCAACTGTCATGGCTTTTATAGTTCGCAGTTTCAGTTGACTTTTTTCCCCCAGTCACTGAAGCTCTAGAAATTGTAACGATTTTCCCCACATGAGCAGTAGAGTTGCAATGTAATTGGTGACAAATAGGTCCTGGATCCTGTGAACCTGGGCAAGTTTTGGAGTCAAACCTTGTCTTTTTAAGATGCTACAGGTGGAAGGCATTTGCTTATGGTCATATAAGGAGTTATTTAAAAAAAAAAAAAAAGCAAACTGAAAAGTTCTTTCAAAACTTGGCTTAGGGAGCTTTAGCATCTTGTGAATGATCACCTACTGAGCTTACCACCCTGGGCATATATGCAGCTTTTAGTAATAACTTGAAATCCTTAATTCATGGAGACTGAGGTGGCTTATGTGTGTGTTTTTAAGAACCGAAGAGACTGAAACGTATTTGAGTTTATCAGCACAGTTAAGGCTGGTTTTGAAGCACAGTGCTTCTTTAAGTTGAAGCTGTGTAGGCATCGTAGTACTTCCCTTCTCCATATCTTTGTAGTTGGTTGATATTCCAGTTGGCTTCAACCTGGCTATTTATGTGAATAAGGGCTTCCAAAACTGGGCCTTATTTTGTCATTTTGAGATTTCAGTTCAATACCCTTTAAGTTTATGTGCAACTTAGTTCTTCGAGTTGGTCTTTCGCTGTGGGAATGTATTCAAGTCACAAAGGAGAATATATGTTTCAATATGGTACGAAAGCATGTGTATCCTAATGCTCAAACTACTGGAACGCTTTTTTCCTGAGTCGTATGCTAATTAGTAATTTAAATTTTTTTTTTTCCTGTGATGAAAATGCTATACAGCGTCAGACTTCAGTGTATTGTAAAATGCCAGGCTTTTAAATTTTAAAACCTTTTTCCTTAGGAATTTGCATATATCTACTTAGGAAAAATATTCTGGTACAAACTCATTCAGCTGAGTAAGAAAGCAGTTATTCTTTTGTGTTGTGGCAACGCAGAAATCCTTTACCTTTGTTGAAGATAGATGAACTGGGAATGTGTTGTTGGACTTGTATCTGGTAATCTACACAGCTTTGTCTTAGGAACACATAACTGCAGCTTTTCTGATCAGCAGAACCAGAAAATTATGAACCTTGATGAACAAGAGTCAATTTTTCAGCTTGTCAGCTGTGTTTTACATACAGCATATTTCAAAAAAGAAAGCATAGGTCAGGTTTGCAGGAGTTGGCAAGCTAGGAAGAAAATGATCCAGTATGTTGCTCAAGAGTGTTTGCAGGTTTGTGCAAAGGATCATGAGGTCTGTGTTCTGTTTTGTAGTTTGAAGGAACCTCCCCTCCTGACGGGTGTGCTAGAGCCCAATATCAAGTTACGAAAAGCTGAGCGGTTATGGGAAAATCAGCTCGTCGGACCAGAGTCCATTGTCAATATTGGCGGTAAGCACTGACAAAATAAGCTTTTAAAGAAGGGTCTTTAAATGTTGCTCTGTTGATAAGGGTTTGTTCAGCAATATAGCTTTTAATAACTTTCAGAGTTTGTTACCTTTGAGTATGCAGGTTTTTACAAAAATAATTGTGTTATGCAGCAAAACCTGGCTGCTATATACTGCTTTTCTCCTTGTTCTCCAGTATAAAATAAATCTTGTTGCCAGATTAACAATCTCTGTCTTCCAGGACTGAACCATCAGCAGTGTAGTCAGGGGCTACTCATGTTTGGAGGAATTGGTCCCATTTTTTGTTTGGCTAGCTCTTAACTGGGAATTAATATTTACAGGGTACAACCTACTCTTTTAATGCTCGTTGCCTCCGAGGGAGCTGAGTCTTGTGGTGTTAATTTTTGCTTATATGACAGAAAAAAATCTCAAGTTGGTGAATAGCATATTTACATTTTAGTGCTGTTGCATGTGTTACAGGTGTCATCCTATACTTATCTTATGGGATATGTGTTCTCCTGAAATCACAAACCCATGCCACCTCTGAGTAGTTTCCTAATGAGGTGGCTAGACTTGTAGTGGCATGACACCCACTTAATAGGAAACCGGCTTTGTGCAGGGGTTGTTCCCTGTGCCTCCTAAAGGGGGGTAGGGCTAGAAACTACCTTGACATGAGTCCTTGACTGTTTTAATATGAAAAGGAGAGGGTGTGGGAGTTGTAAGCAAGGCCCTTACTGAAACATCCTTCAGTACAAGAGGTGCTCAGTAGCCATATCGTTTATTTTCCTTCTGCTATATATTCTAATAAATTAGTAAAATATTTTAAAAAATTATTTTACCCAGCAACAAACTACTGTAAATTCCTTCCTCAGATTATGCTTTTTCTACCTATCTCTGTTAACAATGTGCTAAAGTGATTACCTGAAGCCACTGATTCTTTTCTGTTACCTGGTTTTGTCGATCTCATTGGAAACTCTTTAAGGAAACCTTCCTGCAAGGGACAACTGACCTATGGGTGAAATAATCACCCTAAGAATTAAGTTTTGTATGAATAAATGCTGAAGTCTTTTTATTCCCTTTTAAAAGTGTAATTAGCAAACTTAAATTAAATTGGAGATGGAAAAGTCCAAGCCATGGGCTCTACTAATCTAATGGTCTTTCACTTAATTTGGTTGTATGAAAAAGTTTGTGTGTTGTTTGTATCTAGTGAATCTGTCTTATGCTATCACATGTAATTTGGCAATGCTTTTGATTTGGGTGGTTGTTCATTTGCTATGGTTTTTGTAATTCTTCTCCAGAACTGGTACAATATGAGCATTGGCAGGTGTCCAGCAGCCTATGTGGACTGTATCAGAATGAGAAGTTTTATCTAGTCAGTCTGTTGTTGAAGAGTGGTAAGATGGGTGCAGTGCCTGATTGCATTTTATGATGATGTAGAAATTTGCCCAGAGGGATCAATCCAATGACTGTTGTTACATCCACCTTTAACCAAGGATTTGGACTGCTTAGGGATGAAAAGCTTCATATCCTGTATTCGCAACTCCTAAGGCTTAAATCCTTCCTCTTCTTTTTGAGTTGGAAGAAACCTAACCAAATGCTCTTATTTACCTTCATCTTTCCCCTTCCCTCTTTATTCTTTTCCTATGACTGAAGACGACTGTTACTTCGCTATATCTTAAACATGAATTCTACTTCATACTTGTAGAAGGATGTTTGCCGCTACAGTTTTGTGATCAAGCTAATCACACCAGTTGTTTTTGCAGATGTGCTATTTACTGGGACAGCTGATGGGAAGATTATCAAAATTGAAGATGGGAAAATACAAACAATAGCCAGAATTGGCCATGGTCCTTGTGGTGAGTGACAGCTCTGAACATAGTGTACCTGAAAATGTCTGGGTCAGGGCTTGTGTTGATTAAACTGATACTCTCTCTGGATTGCTCATGCAAGTGCATATCTTCCTCTGTAGAGATTTATAACAGAAATATTAATATATTTGTATGAATGAAGTGTGAGTGGAAATATGTATATAAGCACTGGAAAGAACAGCAGAGCAAAGGGCCAAAAGAATGGGAATGGGTGCTCTTGATAACAAAGGACACTGTTCCCAGCAGTAAAATTTAGGAATGCGGGTTTTCTAGGTCATGACTACAAGGCCTGTACTCTTGTAAGGCTGCAGCATGGATGGCTTGTTGGTAGAAGATCCTGCATCTTAACACCGGGAGGAAGACAAGGTTGGAGTGCATCACAAATAACATTCCTTTTCCTGTTAGTCCATCTAGAAAAAGCACGTATCCTAAACAAGAAAAAAATGGGCAGCAACCTGGCCTAATATTTATGGAAGCTGAAGTCAGCAAGATTCTGAGGTGAAGGGCCACCCATAGAAACTGAGGACTCCTAAACAAGTGTGAGTGAATGAACTCTGAGATAATGTGTGAGTGGGAAAGATCAACTTATTTCGAGATTTTCAAAAAATAAATATCACCTTCCCCATCTACAGAATTTCGCCTTGCATTTTGTTGTACTGATTTGCCTTCCTCTGTTTGTAAGTACAGTGGGGGGTTGTGATGGCTGCACCTGCTTTAGCAGAGATCTTCCATTGGTCATGATATTTCTGTTTTCTCACTGCTAAATTGCAGTTATTTCTTGTTGAATTCCACACCTCTTTCTGAACCACTTATTTGCTTCATTTAATGAGGTTTCTGGAACTGAGTGAGAAAAACTGCTAGTGGCCTGTTTATTAGCAGAACCGTTTCTATAGTTCTATGGTTAATGTTGGCCATCTCAGTACTGCCTGGCATTCTGAGAAGCCTGGCTGGTATTTGTTGGGACTGTGGGTGGTTTTGTTTGTGGTAACGATGTAGAAACTTACATGAGGTTCTGCAGCCCTGCGCTGGTTGCCAGTTAGACAGAAATTATGGGCAGGAACTGTTTTTGTCTTTATGTAGCTCACATTGACACGTTCATCATTTTAGCTATGTAATTTTACGTGGATGTTCACGTGATTAGACTCTGGACTGATTTGGAAGCGCTCTCTTGGTTGCCTAACCGGTAGGACAGTCTTGGTGCTGACAGCCAACAAAGTCTGCTCCCAGCTGAGAGGAAGCTGGCCTTCCAGCTGCTGCTTAGGCGTGAATGTGGGTTGGGATGGATGTGAAGAATCACCTTTCCACTACTTATTTCCATTGGACTTGTAAAGCTTGGGAGATGTGGGAAGATTATGCTGCCCTATTTCTTTGGGGCCAAAGAAGTGGTGAGGAGCCTAGACTTCTGTCTTGCCCTCCTTGAGTTGGGGAGGGAAGTGAAAAGGCTGTAGCTGCCTACCTTCTCCAGAAGGTTCTCCTGCTAATCTTTCAAACTACAGATGTTCTGAAGTTCTTAGTTCTTCAGGACTCAAATAGACAAACTCTTTGGATGTGCAGTATTACCCTTCCTCCTCATGTAGAAGTCTTTAGTGTCTGTGTCTTGAGAAACTGGCAGTTTCATGACAGTGTTGGACCTTTCCAGAAAAATAAAGTTCTAAGATGTGTGTATTTTTATTTTTGATTTTAAAAAGAAAAGTAAAGGAAACCTGCAGTAAAACTGATTCTTTCTGAGAAGAAGCGTTTATTTAAATGCAATTTTCTGACATTCAGGCCTACTCGGGGCAGCTATTAGCTAGCTACCAGCCTGGCAAATTATATGATTATCTCTAGACTGGTGAAAACTTGGGGGATATCTGTTTCACTCACACCTACGAAAGTAAGAATCATTTCTTTAATGAATGTGTGTGGTGCTGGCCGTAGAGTTTTCTTAAGATACAGTTTGACCTATGTAGGTAGCCTGAATGCCTTGTATTTATTTCTATTTGGAAAACCATTTTAAAATTGTTTCCTAAGGAACCCGTGAAGATGAGCCAACGTGTGGAAGACCACTTGGCATCAGAGTGGGGCCAAATAACACCCTTTTTGTGGCAGATGCGTATTATGGACTCTATGAAGTTAATCCTGGTACAGGTATGACTTTTCTGCTCAGAAGTTCTCTGAAAAATCTGGGCTTCATTTGCAGTTTTGCCAGACACTGCAGGCAAAACAATGCCTGCCTTCTTTGTAAAGTGGTTTGGAGCTCTCTGGATGAAATGTGCCATACCAGAACTTGATATTTATTTTCTTGTAGCAATCACTTCCTCTCTATATCTCTCTGTCTGGATCAGTGTTACCAGTGGCTTATCTTCTGGTGACATATGCTTTTGGTTGTCAAAATTGGTACGTCAGGATCCATGAATAAAGCTCTGTGTAGCTGTTTTAGCTTTCATAAGGGGGGAAAAAAAAACATGCTGTTACGTAAACTTTTTGTCATGTTCGCTGTACTTTTGTTTCTGCCTTGACCTCACTGTGTGGTAGTGAAGAGCTCTTGACTTCTCTGTAACCCCAGTCTAGAGAAAGTGAAGAAAGATGTATTTTGGTGCGGCTGAAGATTAAGTGGCTTGTTCCTGCTGATGAAGGCACTGTTGCATTGTGCCCTTTGTTGTATGTCCCTGAGCCAGATCTCAGTTCTAGAAGCTGTGCTGTCAGAAAGCAATAGTTGCTTTCATGTGGGGTTGATTTTCTGACAGTTTACATCTCCAAATTAGCTTCAGGTGGGGAGGGGGAGGCTAGCCAAATGCTAGGTGAGATGTAACCGAAGGGCTCAGGCTGTGTGGCTCTGGGAAGGTATGATCAAGGTCTTCCCTTCTGATGGCAGACAGCTGCCATATTAGCTCAGTCACGGCAAAACCAACCAAACCAACCAACCCAAACCCTGTGCCCAAAGATGACTTCAATAGATTTTGGTTAATTTTTAGAGATTTGACCATAATTTGTCTGGTAGTATGTGGCAGAGCTGACTGTGGCAGAGCAGTTTAGTGAACCTGCTGATGTTTTAATGTTTGGAAAGTACTACTCTTTGTTCTTACAGATTTATGGGGAAAGAGGGAGTAGTGATTGGGTTGCCTGCATCCTTCTACAAGGTTGGGACCTGAGTTTGCTCTTGGTTTCATATGAGCTTCAGAGATGTGAAAAGTCTGGCACTTGTCAATAGGGAACATCATCTACTGTGTCAGTTTTTCTGAAAAGTATTTTCTCCTGGTCATTCATGTTCAGTGTTGAGTTGTTCCGTTACAACCCAAAACCTTATTACTTAACAGAGGCATGAGTGGAAAAAATGCAAAGTGCCTGCTAATTTCATGTTAGTATTTAACTCATTTCCAAGGCAGGACATACAAAAGCTTGTCTTGTGTGTCTTTTTTTTTTTTTTTTCCCCTTTCTTTTTGTAACCAGGTGAAACAAAAATGCTTGTGTCAACCAAAACACTAATTGAAGGTCAGAAGTTGTCATTTGTGAATGATCTTACAGTGACCCAGGATGGGAGGAAAATCTACTTCACTGACTCCAGTAGCAAATGGCAAAGACGAGACTACTTATTCTTGATTATGGAAGGCACAGATGATGGGCGGCAAGTATCCCTTCCCCAGAGAATTTAACTTATTGTAAGCTCAGCTGTAGGAATGGACTTCACCGCTTTCTTGGTCCTCAAGTTTTTTCTCTTTATAAACCACCTGTGCAAACACTGCAATGCCCAGGAGAGGGTGAGAGAATGTATGGATGTTGCTAATGAGACCTGCAGCAAAATAAATGAGATTCCTCTTTTTCCTTCAAGAGGACTTACATGGAACATCTATTTTAAAAGGGAAGGAGTTAGCATTACATTCAGCCTAAATCCTTCATGAATGCTGCCAATCTCAAGTGGCTTAGTGTTTCTCCTGTGTTCATAAACAAATGCTTCCTGGCTATTCTGCCTTTTTAACTTAGATGAAGCGCATGTGAGAGAAGATAGAATGCCTGGAGAATGAAACCAAGGTGAATAAATATTTGTCTTCTCTCAAAACCGTATATAATGCTTTCTTTTTAGCCTGCTTGAATATGACACAGTAACAAAAGAAGTGAAAGTCTTAATGGTGGGGCTGCGGTTTCCCAATGGTGTCCAGCTCTCTCCTGCGGAAGACTTTGTCCTGGTGCAGGAGACAACCATGGCTAGAATCAGGAGGTGAGTGTGACTTTGCTGAAATTATTACTCTCTGTTTAGAGATTGTTTAAATAAATGAGTTGAATGACAAAAGAAACCCTACACTCTATTTATGCCTAGTTACCAATGGCAAAGAAGGTGGCCTTCCTCAATACTTAATTTTTTCTTTAAACATCTGGACTGCATAATCTTTCCATCATGGGCTCCTTGAGCATAGTGGAGTAAGCTGACTTTTTCTGGGGAGAGGAATGCTGTATTTCTGTGTACCAAAATAAGGAAAAAAAACACCCCTTCTTTTTATTTTTTTAAATGAATTCTTTTGGGGAATTTTTTTTATTACTTACACTGCGTAAGTTAAGGTGTCCTAATCCTACTGTCTATAACTTTCAGGTATTATGTGTCTGGGCTGATGAAAGGTGGAGCAGATATGTTTGTTGAGAATATGCCTGGTCTTCCAGATAATATCAGGTTAAGCAGCTCTGGAGGATATTGGGTAGCTATGTCAGCTGTCCGGCCCAATCCTGGATTTTCTTTGTTGGATTTCTTGTCTGAAAAACCATGGATTAAAAGGATGATATTTAAGGTAAAAAAAAAAAAAAAAAAGCTAAAAAGAGTTTTCAAAAAATCACCTTTAGTATAGGAATGGAAGTGATAAATATTTGTTTGTCCTGTTTCTTCCTCTTCGTAGGAAGATTTAAAAAATTTTTTTAGTGCTGTGGTTAAAATTGTCGTGGTTGTCCCCAGGTAGAACAGTCCTTATATATTCATAGGTAGCAGAACTAACATTTGCTTCTCTGAGCAGCAGGTGCACATCTCTTAAGTTGCCTTCCATCTTGATCTCAGGAAAGAAAAAGAGACTATCTCTGCCCTAGCCATGCAGCAGCACAGGATCTACATTTGGATATGTGAAGACTTCACCTTTGTACCCGAAGTGCCTAAACTGCTTATTGCCAGGTGTCTGGAGAGCATTTGGGAAGTCTGGCCTGTTCTAATGACTACCCTAGGCATCCTAGGAGACAGTGTGTATGTTATGTATGCTGCTAGGTGACACTTTGTTCTGACTCAATATGCCTGTTGTTACGTCACACTCCCCTTTAAGATGAGGATGAGCAAGAATGATGTATTTTGTAAGGGATACCTGATGCTAAAGAAATGGCATGGTGCTTTTTAAACGATACAAAGACTTTGAAAATACTTTTGTTCTCAAAAAAAAAAAAAAAAAATCAACCAGCAGTGTTCAGGATGGAAGTGCCATTCCGGCTAAACAAACTGTGCTGTCCCTGTAAAACCTGTTGTCTCTCCTGGTGCAGTGCAGGAGCCTTAACAAACTGATGCTATGGGGAGCAGAGCATGATGTCTGCTGCTTGGCATCAACTGCACCAGAACAAGATGATGTCTCCTGCGTTGACATCCGTTCAGCCTAGTGCTGGAGTAGAGTATGCTTCTGCTGCCTTGTTTTGTTTTTTGTTTTTTTGGGTTTTTTTTTTTTTTTTTAAAGTTGGCTTTTCAGATGTTAATGTGTTAAGCCTGTGTAATAGTGTTTACTCAAAATGTGTGCTCATGTCCTTAGCTGCTTCTTCCAAGGAGTGTGGAATGGTCTTTGACTGTCTAAGTGTCTGAGATCTAATTGTGGAGAACAAAATCTTTTGTTGTTAATTTTCTTTTTTTCTTTTCTTTCTTTTAGCTGCTGAGCCAGGAAACTGTGACAAAGTTTGTGCCAAAATATAGCCTTGTTGTTGAACTTAGTGAGACGGGATCCTACAGAAGAAGCTTTCATGATCCCAATGGAGTGACAGTAGCTTATGTTAGCGAGGCACATGAGCACAATGGATATCTTTACCTGGGCTCCTTCCGGTCTCCGTTTATTTGCAGACTTAATCTTCAGCATGTTTAACTGTCCATCCATGATAAAGTGCCACCGTCCTGTAATACTCCAGAGGTACGAAGGAAGCATGTGCTTGAGGCAGTGTGTGACCAAGGACAAAATGTGAAAGACAGTCTGTTAATGTGCAGTAACACTGTTCTGTTGCCATAGGAAAACATACAGCTTGCTGTACCTGTCCTCTTCCTTGGTTTGACTGCTCTTGCTTTGGAGTTGGCATGCATAATTATTAATATCTGAGGAGTATGGTGGGGCATCTTCATATGGTTATGTGCTCCTTAAAGAAAACCCATTGCTTTTCCACACGCAGCCCTGCTTGGAGTCGTCTTAAACAGACATCATCTGTCACCTTTAATGCAACTGTATGTCTTCTTACACTGGAAGGATTTGTAATGTATGGAATTTAATTGTATATGATTTGGATTGAAAAGGATGTCTTGCATGTGTTTATTTCTGTTTTAGAACCTCCTGTTTAGGAGTGATTACATTGCGTGTTCTAATGTCATACCATGGTGCTGTGGTAGAGGCAGCAACATCCAGAACATGCCTAGAAATCTAGTTCTACCATTGGGTTTCTTCAATTCCAGCCTGTGTAATCAACATCAGACACTACAATTAACTGTTAATCAACATGCGGAATCAAATTTGATCATTACGTATGGACTTCTGTGTTTCTTTATAGCGTTGTAGTCAGATGATGAATGAAAGTTGCATTTTCTATGTTATTAAAGACTAGTTCCAGCGGGTTTAAAAAGTGTCACTTGCAATATTTCCTCCATGTTTACCAGGTCCTGTAAGTCTCCTGTTCATTATGTAGGTGGCCATTTCTGAGAGATGTGGGAGGGAAGAGGGCCAGCTTCAGGAATCCTCTTCAGCATGCTTTTTATGGAGAACTGATCTTGGGGAAGGTTGGTGTCTGTAGACAGAAGTGGACTGAAAAGGCCCCTGTAAGATCTAGTAATAGTGGATGAGGAAGGCTTTGACAGAAAAATCTTGGAACGTGGTAGTAGCTCATGGGTGCTTTCTGGCACCTCCAGAGGAAATGGTTTACTTCCTTTGTTTACGGATACTCTGCTTGGTAAATCCAGAGAATGCTTTTCTGTCAGCCACTACAAAGGAAAGGCTGTGCTGTTACATTTTAAATAAAAGGTTTTGCCTCTTGAAGAACTGAAGGGGTTGCTTCAGCAGGTGTGTGATTTAGTGGATTGATTCATGCTTTGGGGTTGAAGACTTTGCTGCTTTGCTCTCTTTCTGCCACTGGGTGATAGTCAAACATAAACTTACGCTATTGCTCAATTTCTTCACCTTTGAAAAGGAAATAATCAAGATTTGCTTGATATGTAATGAAAAGCACCAGAGAAGGGGAAGATGATGTTAAAAACGTCATCTGCTGCTTTCACTGGCCTTCTGCGCTTGTCTTTATTAATGGAGGGATATGGAAATGAGTCACCTTGTTCTGTGTTACTACCAGGCTGCAGCAGTCCTGTGGCAAGTAGCTGATGGTTGCTGGATCAGGCTGACTTGTTCCTGCACAGGAAGCTGCAAACCCTTTTGCTTCACCTGGTGGTTACTGGATTTGGGAGGGAGCCCAGTAAGAGGCAAAAGAAGCCTAGTAGATGAGTTGCTGCAGGCTCTGACCTATGGTTCAGCTGAGCCCCATCGTAACAGTTTGTGGACAGAGATGGAGTGATACTGTGATAAGTTTGAAAGGCTGGAGAGGTGTGACCTGTGTGGGGGCGGACAGACTTGTTGCTGTGGGAACTCTGAAGAAGGGCTGAAAATGGGACACGCTTGTAATGTCTCTTTCTGGGAAAACGCAGCACAGGGCTGGCTGTTTAAACAGCAGCTGGTTAGCATTGCTCTGCTAGCCCCTGCAGCTATTTGTCCCATTCTGGTGAGATATGAAAGTTAAACTTGATGGGATCTTAAATTGGGGTTGCAAAAGCAAGTCTGTTTTGGGGCTTGTTTCGTGCTGGTGCTTTGGTAGCCTTGGGGCAAGCACAGTTTTGCCTGTTGTTGCATTGTTACCTCTAGTGATTTATTTGCCAAAGTATCTGAGTAACTTGTGCTGTCTTTTGTACTGAAGTGGACATCAGCTGTTTTGGCATGCCAAATGTGATGGCTTTTGTGTGACTAGTTCCCTTTTAAGACACTGTCCCTGAAGTTATGAAGTGGGAAAGAAAGTAAGTTGTAGTGCTGCTGATGCTCAAGAGGGGTAAGACGTAGGAAGAGTTGTCTCGTGGGAGTTTTTTGGTTCTGATCCTTTTTCTACTCTTCCACCCCCTCACTCCTTCCTGGCCGCTGTTGGAGACTAACTTAGTACACTGATGATCCTGTGGTCCCACCAAAAAGTTCTTGAGTCTTTTTTAGTTCTCGCTGACCTCTGTAGCAAGTACAGCAGACCCAGAGGTCATGTGAATAACTGGCTTTTCTTGGGGAAGGGGAAAAGAGAACACCAAATACGAGAGGGATCTAACAGAGTGTGGCTTTGTCTGGTGTGACTTTTTAGCGGTCTAGTCCAAACTGTCAGACAGTGGCCAGGCATAAGTATCTCAGGGGCAGGTGCAAGAAGTCTAGAAATGATTAATCATGGCAGAACTGAAGCCCAGAAGCAGCTGCCCCTAACCTGAAGACAATTAATGCCCTTATTCACTGGGGCTGTTGCCTTCTGAGCTTTTCTCTTAATCCTGTGGTAGCAGAGAGGGTTGTTCTGCCAAGTGCCATGGTCAAGAAAGGAGGCTGGACACCATGAGGATACTGGAGCTGTCTGCTCAAGAGTCTTCCTATGGGGAGCAATTTGCCTCTAAAATCCGGAAAGTCAGTAGTGAAGGTTAGTGCTGTAGCATGGAGGAAGCTGAGCTAATGCCTTGGGCACTTGGGTTCTTTGTTGGCCTTGGTGTCTGATGGGAGTTCAGTCGCTACTTCTCTTTCTGGCAGGTGATGCGGGTTCTTTGCTGGCCAGACCTCTCTGGCTGTGAAGAGTGGGCCTCTAGCTACAGCTGCATTAGAAATAACTGCAGGCAGACAGAAGGCAGGCTCTGCACTGAGGGCAGGAGGTGAATTCTGGGAGTAGAGTTCAGAGACAGGCAGAAATTTGTGCCCATAAAAATCTTTATAGTTTCTGATGTCTCACCCTGCCTGTCGTTGTGTCTGCCCTGGCCAATAGAAATTTTTCATTGTTCTTGTCTGTGCTTTGTTGGAAAGTAGCTGAATAGCTGTCAGTCTAAATGAGTTTGTCTAAAGGTTAAGCCTTTGGACAGAGTGTTCAGTTCTTCTCAATTTAATTTCTCAGGATGAATAAAGCCCATCTGTCCAGTCTCTACAAATAGAGAGTTCACTGGGTACAGGTCCAGTCAGTCAGCAGTTCCCTTAAAAAAAAAACAAAACAAAACAAAAAAACCAAAACCACCAAAGTCTGTAAAGCACCAAATGCAAACTGGTAGGTGGCACAATTTAATATCATTCTAAGCAACAAACTTTGCATGGTGACAGGCTGCTTAACCAGGCCATTGGTATTTCATTTGTCATAAGAACCTTAACATTTCGTTTTAGCTGGAGCTTTATGGACATAAATATGGGTCAGTCTTTTCCTCAGAAGGAGGTGATCTGGCTATCTCCCGTGTTTTGATAGTGACCTGAAACTTGTCTGCAAAGTTTTTCAGCACTGTGCTTGGCCCTGCAAGAGTGGAGTGGTGGTGTGTGAGGCACCAAGGTCTAGGAGAAAGTCAGTATACTTGATGCTTCCAGGTGAGAGAGATGTCTGGCCCAAAACTGCTGATGCCTCCATGGCTACTAAAATTGAAAGGAGGCCAATTACTGTCATGATGGCTGCAACATTGGTGGGGGCCCAGGGTGGAACTGCAGTATCAGGTAGAGGTGCCATTTTGCGGTTTAAAGATCTTATGACATGGATCTGAATGCAGGGTGTGCGTATCTCCAGTCCAAGGATACCCAAAGTCTGCAGAGGCTGAAAGGAGTGCCCTTCCTGAGCTCAGATGGCATTGGTTCCCATTCCTGGTGCAGTGTTGGATCCTGATAGTCCAACCTTTGTATGCAGAAGTGGGGTGGTCTGCTGTAGAACCCAGATGAAACAGGTTGACTGACACACAGCTCTTTAATTACTCAGCATAAGGGGTGCTTAAGAACAGTATTTTCATAGAAGCTCAGGTGCATTTAATCCAACCGTTGCTCAAATGCAGTCCTCCCAGAGTAACGCAGCAGCATTAAAATGCCTATGGAATGAACAAACTGGCATAAATTCCTCTTGGTGCTCCTGTGAAGACTGCTTCTACAGGCTTGTTCCACTTCCACAGAAGCGTGAGTCAATGGCATGTTATGGTTTCAGATGGATGGTGACACATCTCCCTTGAGCAACAGGGAAAGGTGGATCAAGTCAGGCTTGGAAAAAAAAAAAAGCTGTCTTCTCTGTTGATGGTATCAGTGCAGGAACATGACTTGTTTGCAGCTCTGGCTCTTCTCTAGTGTGGCCGCATCTCCCCACTGGAAGAAGCAGGAACATTTACAGCAGTATCCAAAGATCTTGTCAGGGCAAGATTGTTTTTTGGTGGCAGGAGAAAGGGGCTGTGGTTCCTTCCCTATGAAGGGAGGAAACCCTCTCTGCACAGCTCCCAGAAGAGCCCGAGGGTGCTTTCTGTGTCTTACCCAAGCTCCTTATGGGACAGACTGAGAGAACAGTGCCCTGTCTCCTGCAGGGCTTGGGGAAATCTTTGCTTTAACATAGAGCCCTGCAGTAAAACAGCCTGAGGAAAATGTACTGAGCTGGAGTACACCACTGCTGTGCATTTTAAAGATATGTTTTGTTTTCCCTTGGTGGTGGAACAGATGCTTCTGCAGGACACAAGTATCAAGAAGATTTTGCTGAAGCCCTTTAAAATGCTACTCCACAGCTAACTGCTCTGTCCCTTTTCTGGAGCTGACTTCTCGTGTAGCAGAGATGCTGGAAGATAGCCCCTGACGCTTTTATGCAAAGGTTGGTATCTCAGTGCAAACAGCTGATGAAAGTGATTGCAAAGCCTTGGCTTAAATCCGATTCCTTTAAATCTGAGTCTGCTTTGTGGCAGTAACCTTTGCACGTGAGATAATGACCTCCTAAGCTTCTGGGTCTGTCTGCTCAGTGATCACAGCAGAGATCTGACAATGCTGACACTTGGACCTTCTCATCTAGCTTGCTTGGAAAACAGTGCTGTAAAAGAATAAGCACATGGGGCAGCTCATTTTTGCTGCTTTGTTTGAGGTAGGGAGTGAAAAATTTAGCAGTAAGTGATTGTAGTTAGTTACATACTTTTTTTTTTTTTTTTTTTTTTTTTCCTCCCAGCCAGCAGAAGTAATGTCTCCTTATCTGGCTGCTGCCAGTTAAAACTTGTCTTGGTTCTGTACAGCTGTATGCATGACTCCCCAAGCTGTCAGTGGGTCCTGGAAGTCAGTTAAGTTGTGAAATTGGGTACAACTGGTACAGAAAGGCCTTCCAGGTCTTTAATGTGGAGCTGCTGATGTGAAGAGAATGCAAAGTGGAAAGTCTGTCAGTCAGCAATGCTTTATATTTTGGTGGCAGGCAGTTTGTTTCCTATGCAATTTAAAAAGTGGGAGTGTGAGAGGAAATATTTACATAGCAAAGCTTTTGAGCAAATGCAGATCTCAGTGTGAGGATCACTAGGCACTGTGAAGCTCTGATGAAAACTCGGGCTAGCTTGGTTTGGGTAGCGCTGTGTGCATGGAGGTCGTCTCAGTGTGCAGCCAGTCCTTCTATGTGGCAGACTGTTAGCCTCCTCTGAACGAGAGTTCCCTAAGTATCCTTATAAGCACGAGCCACGAAAGTATGTCACGCACCAAACCCAGTGCTTCCAGCATACTGGAGAGAGATCTGAAGCTGAAGGAAGCCTTCAGCTTGTCTGCTGGAGGTGTGGGTTCACTCCTGCGGGAACCCATACCTCTGAAGCACCAGCTTTGGTTGTCCCAGAAGCTCTTAATGTCACTGCTGAGATTGTTCCTTTTTCTCCAGCATCTGGGGCTGGCAGGAACAACTTGTCCTTCTCTCCTTATGCCCTAAATCTTTACTAGAAATATTTACTTTTATTTAATTGCCTTTGTAGCCTGGAGTAGATGTCCGAGCCTCAGCAAGCTCTGCAAGGGTATGAACTCCCTGAAGCAAATTGGTGAACAGTTAACCTTGCTGTAAATTCTAGCAAAGATGCAGAGGGCAGAGACGTTGGCTTTTTGACTGCTGTATGTCTTGTGGTTAAATGGTACTTAGCCGCAGTTCTTTATTTCAGTGCTAGCAGTGTCTTCCTGATGCAAGACTCTTTAATTGCCCAAATCCTTCCTGAGCCAAGTGCTCTGGAGTGGTACAAAGTGCTCAGTTGACTTTAGCTCTGCTCCTTTCTTTGGTGCTCATGATAATTCTGTTATCTACCTGGGGGGATGATGGATGCTGCCGTTCCAGGGTGCCTTTCTTACTGTGATCTTACAGTAAACACATTGCTGCAGCTGTAAACATAAGGCTAATGTGTCTTTCTCAGAAGGCGCTTGTCTCCTTTCCCACTGTACTGGCTGCAATCAGCTCAACTGTGTTGCAGTAAATGCTGGCAACAGTTTTATGTATCTTGTTTGGATAGAGAGGTCTGAACGATCTTGCTGCATTTCCCTTGAGAGAGCAGCAAGAGCGTGTTGGGTTTGTCAGATTGCGTGACGCCAGGTTCACCTGGCTTTATCTTTTGTTTCTCTGACAAATGGGGAATTGACTTGGTGAGGAGATGGAGATGAAGCCCTTTATGCCAGGGGCTTGAAGGGTCACACGTGGGAGACCGCTCTGTCGTGTGTTTACTGCCTGCATGAATCGCTGGACAGATTTAAGGTAATTTTGTGCTGCCTTCTCACCCCTGCTGTGGCATGTGGATAGGCTGATGACATCCTTTACTGAGCACCAGGCTGTCGTGCTGGCTGAAGGAAGAAACGTGGATCTGTCTGGCGTGTGCTGGGCCCAGGCTGGCTGGAGCTGATAGCCTGGCTGTAAGCCCTTGGCATCGTGTGAAACACACGGCTGAAGTGGAAGAGGGATTGAGACCATTGCTAACCCCTTTGAGATTCGGAGAGCAGCTCCTCCTGGCTCCTCTTGCCCTCTTATAAACTTAGCTGAGGCTTAGCTTTCCTGCTTTGTGGACAACTCGAGCCACCATACTTGGCTTTCTTTTTCTTGTCTTTGGCATCAGGCTGTCAATGGTGGCTTGTGTGATGGATGAATGTAGCACCACACTACATCCATTCATGGCCCTTCTGGAGGTTTCTTTTGAGCACTTCTTTTTTTCCAGCTAAGAGACAGCTGCCCCCAAAGACAAGATGCAGCACAGCTGGCTCTCCAGCACTGGATGCTGAATTTGAGCTGCTGCTGGGCCACCTGCTCATCACAAGCGATGTTTCTGAAGCAGAAGTTGAGACTTGCCCAGCCTGCAAAGGTTTGCTTTGGGATTACTTGGAGCAGAGACCTCGGCTGTGCTGTTAATAGATATATCTGTCTTAAGATCCCTGGACTTTGGCCTGGGGCCCTTTACTGGCCTTTCTTGACTGAATGGTTGTTATAAAGGCTGAAAGTGGGGGTGTCACTGCTAATAGGTGTTGCAATATTGCTGCAGAAAGGCAACAACTATCAGAAGAAAAGGGGTGTTTGTGGAAAGAAAGTCTTCATAGCTTAGGTCAGGGCCCTGTCCATTTTTAAGTGCTGGTCTGTGTATGACTGAACATGGGCCCAGACTTTATTGCTGTTTTAAGGGAGCAGTTACCCAAATCCTCCTAAATATAAGAGCTTTAGTCCAGTGTAAGCAATAATCTACCCACACATGAAGAGTGAAGCCTGAAGGAATGGCAGATGCCCACCTAGAGATGACCGTCATTCTACTAAGCTTGAATATAAGCTGTGGTCAGCCAGAGATTGAATGTCTTACATTAACCTGAATGAAACTGCATTGTTTAACCTCAGCAAAAATATGCTTTGGGAATACGATTTGGTTTATTTGTCTTGGCATTTGCAATGATGCCCTTTCATAGTATAGATTAGCTTTTGATTAAAGTAGAAGCACTAGTTAGAGTGTGTCATTTCTGGGCTGTGGGTGTGTTTCAAGACAACCTTATCCATACTCTTATGTTGAAGAAAGAACAACTCTACCTCATGCATTCCTGACAGGTCTAATCATTTCTCTAGCACTGGATATTCTTAGGACTGGGTTGGGTTTTGTGGGTTTTTTTGGGGGGGGGGGTATCCCCAGGCAAACTATCCCATTGTTGTAAAGCTTTCCTCAGTGTTGTAGTCACATGTGCTGTGGTTTTAAACTTGTTTACATCATAGCTGCATGAAGATTCATCACAGAATAAAGCAAGTCCAACAGAGCTTCCTGGGTGTGTTGACACTGCTTGGAAATTCAGCCAGAGCATAGATGGCTCTCTACTAAATGAATGACAACATGCTCTCATCTGCAGTTTAGTTTTGGAAAAACAGATACACAACTGGCTAGCAATAAATTCAGTTGAGGCAGCTCTTTTCTTTGTCACTTTTGAGCATCTTTCTCAGGGAGGAAAACAACCGTGTGCTTTGAGAGAAAAGCTCTGTGGCAATTCTGTACAGCCGTTCTCCACTTCAGTTTTGGCCTCAACAGTCCAGGCAAGCAAAAACTCGTGGTGGTAGATCCCTTGTAAGTCAGGCTCTCATGGGGAAAGGTGACTCAGTGACAGCGAGCAACGGGGACATATGCTTTATGTAACCAAGGCGTTATCCAGACCTCAAAATAGCATCTCAGCATCTGCAAATAAAAGGGGAATTGGTGACAAAGTTCAGGTGGCTGCTGGTCAGTCTCAGCATTGTGGGCCATGATGGGGCAGGAGAGGACAGCATCTCTTTGCCCCCTTTATCCTAGGAAAAGTACTGTTTGCTAAGTAATCACACCTTAGTGGGAAAGCCTGTGTAAGGATTTCCCCCTGCCCAGGAAATCTCGCTATTTAGCATCTGCTCTATTTCTGCATACTTTCACTCAAGTTACCCAGGAATATGGGCTAGATGGCTGTGTCTGGTTCAACTCCTTGCAGACAGGAGCTGGCCCTGGATATGCACGAGAGGTACTATATATTGTATAGTACCTTTTGTATATTGTTTATTGCTGCTATTATTATAGCAATATTGTATATTGCTGCTTATACTGATAACCCTGCCTCACCCCAGCTGGTTCTGCACAGAGGAGGCTCGCACATCTATGGGGACATGGCAGAGCTGCTCTGAAGGTGACTATACAGCTAGAGATGGCCAAGAATCACCTGCAGTTGTTGGGTACCACAAAGGAATTGGACACGTACCTGTTGCAGGTTTTTTTTCCTCTGGAAGTGACAGCTGTCGAGGCTGGAGTGCTCCCTCTTCTCACACACGGTGCGTCCAATTTCCACGTGGAGCATGTATTTCAGCCCTCTGACAATCTAGAGAAAGTAGTTTCCTCCTTTAAAGGAAGGGCAGGGGAAAGGGATGCCAACATTTTGGCTAGGAATCAAGTGCCGCATCTGTGAATTGTGTGTGGCGTTGTGGATTGAAGTGTTTTGTGTTGAATTACTGGCGGGGGTTGGGGGGGAAAAATGGGATAGAGGAACATGTGCTGTTTATCTTTAGGCATGCATAGCAGTCCTGAGGAGGATCAGGGCTCACACATCTTGGGTGCTTTGTAGGATGGTCAATTGGTAAATGGTTTGGAGGGCCACCAGAAGTCTGGTCTCTACTTACCTGTACCATGGCTTTGTTTATTTGCGATTCCTTAAACAGAAAGAGGTCATTGGAACTGTTGTTGTATCTGTAAACCCCAAAGCGAGCTGCCTTGCGAACACCAGGGTTGTCGGTGTCCATTGGGACCGGGGAGCCAGGTTTCATGGTCGAATGAGGTGGTGGGACATACGTAGCTGAAACAACACAAAACATGAGTGCAAAACACATCAGGTGTCTGAAATGGTGGGAGCTTCAGCCCTCTGAACCAGTGCTAAACTTTCTTAGTTGTTCAATGCACTTGTGCTTCAGAAGGGCTCTGCTCGCATCCATTACAAGGTAATTTTCCTTTATATGTTTGAAATGGTGAAACAATGCTGTGGAATGAAGTGACATAAAAAGGCGCTGCTAGAAGTAGTAGCAGAGCTCAAACTGACTTAGGAGAAGCCAGGGTACCATGAATATTATTTAGAACATCTCTGGTATGACTGCTGTCTCGTAGAAGGCCCAACTTTGAATCTAGTTATAAAGCTAGATCGTGTTGCTCCGAGTACAGTATAATTTTGATAACATATCAAACACTGGCTGGCAGAGTCCTGCTGCTCTTAGTTGGCATGCCAAGTTTAACTTGCAGACGTAAATCTTTCCTACCCTCCTTAATCCTTTGATGGCACCTTGAGGTTTTTATTTTAGGGGGATTTAGGTGGTGATAAAGGTGAGGGGAAGATACCTTCCTTCTACATGCTGACAAAGGAGAGGGTGTCCCTGTTCTCCAGCTGGACAGGGAAGGGCCTGGGGCAGAACTTGGACTAGCTCCCCACCGTCCTGCACAACGGGCTGCTTTGGGTGCTGAAGTGCTGTTGCCCTGACCCAAATGCCAAGGACCATCTTATTAGCACAGCCATGAAGTGGAGGAGCAAGGTGTGTAGGAAATGCAGATTGGGGGGGGTGTGGGGACACCCATGAGCTTTCAAGTTTGAGCACTTCTTTCCACACAGCCCTTATTACTGTGTATTCTTACTTGGTTATGTAGCTAATTTCCCCATGCCCTGCTTGGTTTTTTTTTTCAATAATTTAAAAGAAGCTTGAAGCTGACAGTTGATGCCATTATTTCTTCCCCTTTTATATTTGCCTTCACCTCCGTTTTCCCACTTCTGAAATACAAACAAGAGGAAAAAAAATCCTCAACCTGTGCAAGTTACTGTGCAGCCACTGCTGATGCCAAGATCTGCCAATGCAGGAGGTGGCCCCTGGAGTTCACGTTGTGTGTGTGTATGTGTAGGCAGTCAGCCTGCGTGTGCAGGTGCACACAAATGTGCACACAGAGCTTGTACTAAATTTGCTGTGAAAGTCAAGCTTTTTATCACCTCCAGCTTTTTTTCACAGCTAGACCTCTCGCTAACACCCAAGCACAGAGCATAGACTGTGTATTTCAGCCAGTTTGTACTGAGAAGCCCGAGTAGAAGAGGGAGGGGCAACCTGGTGATCCAGAGTATTTTTAAAAAAAAAAACAAACCCAGCATTACATGCCATCATCGGCATAGAAGGCTGCAAAAATTCAGCTTTCAGGTTGCTTATGTATGTCCTAGTTACACTATCACATCCTCCCCCGCAGGTAGGTGGTAATTGCTGCACCCCCTTGAAACACCGCGCAGGGATTCAAGCGTTGACCTGCAAAGGAGAGATTCAGTTCCACGTCCCTCCTCAACCCAAGAATGTCCAAATTCACATCTCTTCCAGGCTGATACCCCAGCTACCTTAATGACTCCCATGTTTTCTTGCAGGTGGGAGCCGAGAGACCGAGACCATGGGTCTGAGAGGAGCGGATATTCTGCAAGTGGCTTTGTGTCTGGTGTGAGGGTGACAAACTTTCGTGTCCCACATCTCTGATCTATGCTGGGACCGGGTGTGCAGCCAGTGCTGAGCAACCTGGCAGTGTTTTTTCACTTAACAGCCCAGAATCCACTTGTAGGGCCTGAGACTATTATCTATGGGATTATATTTTCCCCATTGCAGCAAGGGTGAGTGGGATTCAAGACTCGCAGAAACTCATGACCACACAGCCTAGGACTGAAGGTATTTGTCGGGCAGCACATCTTACCCAGTGCTCAGCTCAAGGGTAAGACTTTCCAAAGCATCTGTTTGTCCTCTGAACAGGGACTCTGCCTGGGGCACAAGGTAGTGGGACCCACAGGTGATTCAAGAAGACTATTCAGGACCTGCCTGAAGTCAGAAAGGAAGCTTGGGGCAGAGCAGGACCTTGGTTTGGGCTTTGCCCATAAGACCAGCTGTCCTCTTCCTCAGGGATGCCATGCTTTTTCCTGCACCATCAATACCAACCCAAGAGCTTATAGGAACCAGCTTTTTCCTGAGCTCACCTAGCAACTGAGACAGGCTGCCAGGCTGAGAGCAGGTCCCTGGCTTGGGCTCTTCTGGCTGCTCTCCAGGACCCTGCTTGAATTTATGCTCTTATGCCTGTTGGAAAGTCAGACGTGGCAGTGGTGGGGGTGTTGACAGCAGATACTGTCCCTTGTAGTAGGAAGAGATAACCACAGGCTTTTTCAATCTTAGTACAGGGTCCCTTTTCAGCATAATAGCCCTCAACGCATCTTGAGTCATGGTGACATCTTTTTTTAGGCGTGGGCTGGCAGGGTGAGTGAGGCTGGCTGAAGTCACACTGTGCGTATGGGAAGAAAACTTTGAAATGTGTTACTTTGGATTCTGACTCTTGCTTGGAGTGTCCTTGTTCCTGACTCTAGTGCCTGGTAGATCCAGCACTGTCACACATGGCAAGACCTCTGAGATGCTACGTCTGGAGAGGTGGGCTCATAGTCTAGTAAGCTGGACCACGTGTTGTAGACAAGTAGCAGGCTTGTAATACACCGTGTGTTGTAGACGGGTGGTAGGCTAGTATATTTTTGCCCAAGCTTTCACCAAGGGGTACCAAGCATTTCACCTCCTTCCCCACTGCAACTTGGTGTTAAGAATGACTCAGACCAGAGCAAAGTGGGTATAAAATCTCCCGAGGCCTCGTGGGAGAACTTTACCCCCCTTTTTCTCTGGTGACACAGATTCCCCAAGGCTAGGATTTGTTTTTCTTTAGGTGCTTTGATTCTCGTTCAAGGTGGTCGCTGCATGGCACACAACGCTGGTCTGAAATCACTTTTGCTGTTTGGAATAGTTTGCACCGCTCTGTTTCCAGAAACTCTCTGGTCTGAGGCACCTGTAGTTCTGATTTTCTGCACTGTAACCTTGCCTGACAGCTTCTTCCCTAGCTTGGCCCTTGAGGGCCATTACCTTAAAAAGTTGAATGTGTTTAAGGTGATGGCCCCGCTCCAGGAGCAAAGCAGAATAGCCCAGAGGGTCAGATAACAGTGCAGGGCTCCAGACATACCAGTACTGGTGAAATACTTGTTGTCCAGGCCAGGGTGAGAGCAGAGGCACTGCATGGCTTGTTCAGGCATCTGCAATACTCAGAGGCCCGGAGGATTTGATCTCACGATCTGGGAAAACAGCTCTTACTGCTCTACAGGGAGATGCTTAGGGCCAGAGCATTTGTATTTCGGACCCCATCCTTGCTTCTGGGTTTGGAAATGTGAAGAGAGAGGGGAAAAACCTGCCCCCCCTCCTTCTGCTGGACGGTAGTAGGGTAGACTCTTTTCTTGCTCTGGGTTAACAGGCAACTGCCTGTTATTAAGCAAGAGAGGGCTGTTCTTGCAGAGACGAGTTGAATGTTGTATTAAGAGGTGTTCTCTTGTGCTTTTCTCATTAAGGAATAATTTGGGGGCCCTGTTCCTGCAGTACGAGAGAGCAATCCTGTGGATGCTCTCTCCCAGCCTGCAGTGAAGCAAATAGGCTGACTGCAACAGGTTGGGGTTTTTTTGTTGTTTGGTTTTTTTTTTTTTTCCATGAGGTACTTTCAAAACCTCCTCCCCATTACTAGGAGCAAGGCTAGGCTTTATCTTTACGTTGAAGAAGCAGCAGAGTTCCTGCATGCCTTTGCAACCCCCAAAGGAAACCGCAGCCGAAACAAAAAGCTACTGGCTAACCAAACACCATCCCTGAGTGCGTTAGTACTTTCTGTGCATGGGAGCCAAAGTAAAACTGAAGCAGAACTAAAACCTTCAGAGAGAAAACACTCCTGTCTGCAGCTCCCATTCTGAAGATTTAAGGCCAGCTGCAATCAAGAGAGTTTCCTTGCTCAGCAAAGGAAAAAATGATACAGAGTAATGTTTCATTAAAGTCAGCTAATCGGCCCTCAAGTGCCTATCTGTACTTAGCAGTCAAATTGTTAGCCACAGTCTTTAGATTTAATAATCAAGGTCACGCGGAGTTTAAACACTGACAAATAAGTTAAAACCATAAGTTGACTTTAAAATCCTTAGATGATGTCCCTGAATAATGTGGTTCGCTACAAGGGGAGAAAGTCTTTTAAGCAGTTGGATTTTCAGCTGCAGCCTGAACCCTGCAGCGCTGAGCCAGCATAGGCAGCAGGTGGAGAAGGGCTGTTCCTTACCAGTGAATTAGAAAGCAGCACTCACAGGACCTAAAGCATAAGGAAAACAGAAATTACTTTCCACTCTTACCGCCTGAAGTCCCGGTGAAGCTCCAGAGTGCTAAACAGCAAAGTGTGGCGAAGCTGCAGGCGAAGTTCACTGCCATCTCCACCGCTTCAGAAGAGGAGCCCGCCAGCAAAAGGAGCGACCGCCCTGCTTCCTGCGAGGGAAGATGTGCCTCTTTGAGTGCTCTTATTGGCTGGGAGAAAAGAAAAAAAATCACCCTAAAACCCCCAGAATCATTGCAGCTCTGATGCAGACTGTCTCCTGCTGATGATCACATACCTCAAAGTCCAGCCACAAAGCTCTGGCTTGGTGATAGCAGCACCGGTCGTGCATCAGACCGGAGGGACTTTTGCTTCGTGATCCTCAGGGGTTGTGCAGAAGCATGGGCAGATACGTGTGGTGTGACACCGCGAAGTGGTGTGGGGGTGAGGAGAGCAACGGTCATGTGCTTTAAGATTCACGGGGAAATTTAATCCCTGAGAAATGGGCTGTGAGCCCTGGGGATGTGGTTCTTGACTTGTATAGGGGTGTCTGCATGGGGAGAAGCCTGACGGAGAAGATGGGGCCCAGTGTCTTGCTTCCCCTGAGGTGGAGATGTGGGGTTTGGGTGAGGGAGACAAGGAAGTTTTCGGGGTATCTACCCGAGGGGGCTGTGTGGAGCAGAGCCGGTAGGAAGAGGATTTTGGTTTCGGTGGCAGAGGAGAACACCCTGCCCCACATTTACAAAAGGTGTTTTGACAACAGGTAAGGGCTGCGTTAGGCTCAGAGGAGGTGAGGTTTTCTCTAGATGCTCTCCAGAGAGCAAGAGAAACACGGGGAGTGGGGTAGTTTGGCTTTCTGTGGCTTGCAGAGCTTTCCAGCTCGGGGGTTGGATTCCCCAGGGTCGGTACTTGGTTTTCAGAGAGGTCCTCTCCGGGCAGCGTAGGTCCATGCTGAGGAGCTTGCAAGTCTGGGGAAGGGGCTTGGTTGCCAGATTCAGGAGACTGGGAGATGAACTGCTGTCTCGCTGAAGGGCTGAGAGTGGTGGACCTCAGTCTGTGTGTGTGCATTTGTTTCAGGTGAGCAGGAAGGTGATGGTTGCCTTTCACTTGTCCCAGCAATGAACTGTGCTCCTTTCTAGGCAAAGATATTGCCTGAAGGAAAGTCCTAATGCAGGGCAGTGTGGGTGGTGTATAAGCAGCTGGAAGAAAATAATCAGTGTTTCCATGTAGGAAGGGATTAGGTAAACCCTCTGTTGAAATGTCCCACCAAGAAGGAATGGGGCAAGCACGGTAAGTCACATTTATCATCAGTCCTGCTTGCATAGAGCTTCTGAATCAGACTCCAAAGCCCGTGGAAAACATTGAAAGGGAATGAGAGTGACTATATTGGGGCTTTTTTGTCTCTTCCCCCTCCCTTATTTTTTTTCTGAGCTCACACCGTGGCCTGTCCCTCGACTGTGGCACAGGTAGGGACTGGATCGGGTATCTTCAGCCCTCCCTTTCTCCTCAAGAACTGTGCTCTACAGTTCCTACCTCACCGAGAGACTCCAACAGAGTGCCTTTGTAAGCCTGTAGTCGAGTCCTCCAACATACAAAGAAAGGGGTGGTTGGGAACCCTCGTCACCAGATCCCAACACGTCTCCCGTGTGTTGCAAGAGCCTGTTTGTCACCTTGCCACACGATGCACCAGAAAGGGGTTCAGGCTTCCTGCAGGACCTATGTCTCTTCTCTCTTTGCTTCCAGGTGAGCTCATAGCCTTTTGATTTGAGTCAAAAGCGTGAGGCGTTTGGGGGGATCTTTCTAGAGTATAGATGCTCTCCTTCCTTAAAACAAGAGCCTCGGGACACCACTAGCAGCCCTTCGACAGGGTTTGCTGTGAGTGGGGACGATGACTAACGAAGGCAGGAAGGGTGGTGAGATGCACAGAGCAGGGTGGGAGGAGAGGGCTGTGGGTGCTGGAGTTGCCAAGGCCACCTTATTTAGCTGTTGGCACTAGAGGGCACCCAAAGGTAATTCACTGTGCTGGAACCCAAGCTCGCCTGGTCCAAGCACCCACAGAGCATCCCCAGCAGCCGCTGCTGCTTTACCTCCGACCTGAGTACTGGGGAGATTGGGATCCCGTTGTGTGAAGCCCCTTCCTCTGCACAGAAGCCAAAGGCAAGTTCCAACCTCACGCAGAGCAGAATTTGTCCCCGGTGGGGTGGGGACAGACCCCAGGGGCAGTGGCCCTGTTTGGACCTCATCCAAAACTAGCAATGCTTTTGGGTTCTCTTCTTGCCTAGGAGGTTGCCCGTGGCTTTGACGCTCTTGGGTGTCTGATGGTTGGTGGCCCAGGGCAGAGGGGAACGTGCTCTGGGTGTCAGGTCACCCACCTCCATGGTCTAATGCAAACCTGGCTTGTGCTTGCCTTCTGCTGTCCTACTGCGGTGGCATCTGTGCTGCCATGGACTTCATCCTGGGGAGCTCGGGACCTGCTCTAGGACCTGCTCCTTCCTGAAAAGCACTGTTTCACTCTTAACAGGGTTTATAAAGCCAGACAGTGACTTAAAGTAAGTAGCGTGTGTCTGCAGAGGGCACGTTTTTCCTGCCGCCTTCCCTCTCCATCTCTTTCCATAAAATTGCTCGTTTGCGGCTCTTCCAAATCAACTTTTCCTTTTTCTAATGACCCCTTTATGATTCTGTTGAGGATGTTTCTCCAGTTCTTTTCTCCTAGGAAGTAACAGAGTGCTCACTAATGAGCACTAGTATTAATAGTGCTAGGTACTATTATGTAAAAGAACCCAAACAACGGAACACCAAAAACCCCACCAAAAAACTCCCTCCCCCAAATAACTGACAAACAATAACAAACTCCTCCAAGCCCACAATATGCAAATACTTGTTATTTTTCTCAGGGAATTTTTGTGCCGTGGAGGAACCTGTGACCGGAGACTGGGACTGTTGTCCCTTTACCATGTCTCGTTCCAACCAGATGCCATCTCCTGGGACGCTGCTCTGTGCCCCAAATCTGTCTGCAGGAGGAGTGGAGCAGCTTGATGTCTCGTCCGACATCCAACCCTGGAAAATGAGTCAGATGCTCTTCTTGCTGAAGCTCCCTCAGGGTCACTGGTGGGAATTTCACCCACTTGCCCTGGAATGCATGTGTAGACCATGTCCTCTACACCAGCACAGGGCATGCGGGGCACTCCGTGGGGTAAGTTTCACTCTCTAAATTTCCCATTATGTGGCTGTTCCTGTGTGAGCAGAAATCCTGAACAGGGAGAAGATGAGAGTAAGCGGACAATGAAAGGCTCGCTGATTATCCCAGGGTAAACAGAGCATTTGCTTTAAGCAAATAGCTAGCCCTGACCCAGACTAAATCAAGTTTGTGATCTTTCTGCATTAAGCTGGGTTAAACAGATCTTAAAAGACTTGCACGCGTGAAGAACCCTCATGTTTGTTTTTGTGTGAGTAGGGGATGTGTATTGCAAGTCAGGGGATACCAAGTCTGCTCTTTTTTCTGCAAGGGAATTTGCAGAGTCTGTTCGTTATCTCACTGTTGAGCTGGGTTACTAGAGGCTTGGGAAACTGTGGGGACTTTTTTGATTAAAATAAAAAAACCCCCACCCCAACTTTTATTATTCATAAATCAAAGATGTAATTATATCCTCCTTTTCTATTGAAGAAGCAAAACCCACAGTACCCGAAGTTTGATTTTCATGACGTTTGGTGCATGATGTGGACTTCTTCATGTCACGTCCCAATTTCTCAGGATGACAACTCAGGTTTTCTGATTCCTAGGTCAGGAGTAAGGTGAAACAGCACCAGGGATCCTTTAACTCACAAAACTCAACTTTTATTTGCTTACAACAAGAACTAGCATGCTCGCCACAAAAATTGGTATGCTCACAACAAAAATTGGCATGAAACTATGTCAGTAAACTGTAATGTGCTAACCAAACATATACTGCAGGCCTTGCTTATTTGAGATTCAGTTCAGGGAAAACAATAAGGACAGCCCTCCCGTTGGGTCACGAGGTTCAGAGCAGACCCCCTTGCTTTTTAGACTCCTTCTCAGCGAGAAGCCCAGGGGTGGCTGGATCTGCTCCTAGTCCCAGACTCGGTCAGAGGTTTTATGTCTTAAAACAGATGAGGTGTAGGGATTACAGAGGGAGGGAAAGGGGAAGGGTTCCAGTTCTGGTGGGCTTGCGCACCTGGGGCTTCAGTTCTTGTCCTTTTATCATCCCGTCGTTTTGTCGTTGACTCTTTCGGTCTCTCGCGCTTCAGCATCGCTTTTTGCTTCTGTCGTTCGAGGCAGACCTTTGCCCACACAGCACAACCCAGCAGTTGCTACCACGGCTTCCTGGAAGCGGGGTCTTCAGGGGTCACGTTGGAATTACACTCCTGTAAATGCAATCAGCCTCTAGCTCTGCACCCACAATATTTCATTTTTTGTTCTGACTCCAGTTTTGCGCTTCACGGATCAATGGGGGGCTGTAAGAAAAAAACCCACCTCATTAACTTTTGCAGGGACTTGGAGGATGGCTGGAGTGTTTTTGAATTGTGCTTTTGAAAGTTTTAATTGAGATACATTTACTAGTGTCAATAGTTGTGGGGGTTTTTTTCCCTTTAATCTTTTTTACATTTTCCAGGCCTTCATCTGATCCCCAGGGCAGCTAATTTCATTGGCTTTGCTTTAATGAAGGATCTGAGCAAGAGGATGCTTTTTTTGGCTCTCAGTTGAAATAGAGAAATCACCATATTTCAGCTTTTGGGAGACTAGTACATAGTAAAACATGTGTTACTTTGGCAGACTGGCAACAGCAGCCTTTAAGCCTTAAATATGAAAGAGGTGGGCGTGATGTGTTCTTCCACAACGGAGACCTGCACTTTGCAGATGCTGAAATATGTCGAGGTGCAGAGAAAGGACAGTCCAAGGAAGAAGGACCAGGATAAAGGATTCAGCTGAGGACTCAGCTGCTTCTCTGCCTTCCTATAGCAGGAACACCTTGCCAGCCCTTCTTTTGTAAGTGGAAAACCATGCAGCTCATATAGCAGCAGCTTTATAGTACAGGGTCACCTGGATAAGCCACGGGATACTGATACTCTTCTGAGCAGGCATGTAGCTGAACAAAGGGAAAGAGGAAAATGTTCGGAGCACGTGTCCCTACGTAGGATTAAGTCAGCAGTGGTGGCTACAGTGGGGATTATGGGTCTCTGCACTTGGTAGCAATAGGATGTAGAGGAGAAAGTGGGGTTTGACATTAGTGGGTTGGTCTCACCTGGGGTATTTGTTTCCTTATGCTCCCCTGTCTCTTCTGCCAGGTGCTCTGTAGCTCACCAACACCCCACCTGTGCCTCCACGGCAGAAATAGCTGTGATTTTTCAAAGGGATCAAGGCTCATGCAGTTGCATCTGTTTTTCTACCAGCAATAACTTTTGAACTGATGAATTTCAATCAAATATGAAAGCAGGAGGGAAGACTTGAGGATAATCTGGTTATCATACATTTCTAGAGAAGACCCAAATTAATGGCTGGGCTGAGGTAGGGGTGGGGAGCGCAACTGTGGCATTATTTAGTCTATCTGCCAGCAGCACTGTCAGCTGGTGTGCAGAGATTGCCTATAGATTGCGCTGTGGGGTATTTATAAAGAATGGGTGTATGTAAAGACCCCTCCACATTTTACCTTGGGGCTGTTCTATTAATTTTGAGATGAACAAACCTCCCATCCCCTCCTTCTCCATCTGATGATTTGAAGTAGTCCACTTCCAGGGCAAACCTGCTCCTCTTTGCAACCGCTGCAATGAGAAAGGAGACAGACGTTTTGCTATGATCCTGGTGCTGTTCTCACTGCAGCATCCAAGGTTTGCTACTTGAATTTAAAATCAGCTAGAGCCTGATTACCTCAGTAAGAACAAATCCTCCGTTTCTAACAGGAACGTGATATACAGATGCCCAGAGCAAAGGTCCCTTTAGCCCCGAACCTTGTCTTGGAGCACAGCCTGGAGAAGAGGGTTATATGTTCTCCAAATTATTTCCACAATCTGAAATATTGTGTATTTCAAATCACCTTGTTCTCAGTCCCATTTGGGGACTATCTTTTCGCTGGGGACTGCTGATCAGGAGAGATTGGTAACCCTGCAGATATTCCCTGCCTCAGTTTCCCCACTGACTCTTTCTATATTTTGCTTGTTTTGCTAACGACCATCTCTCGTCAGGACTCTGTACAGCCGGGCAGATCCTACTTTGTGATAGAGCCTCTTGGCAAGATCATAACCTAACAGGAGTAACGACGAAGCGCTGCCAGTTTAGCTCTTGCCCCTGTGGCACCTTGCTTTCTCAAGCGACTGTCCATGCAGTGGCTTCTCGCTCCACTCCGTTATTCCCCCACCCTGCACGATGCTGAGTGTAGTCAGACATCTGTGCGAGCCCCTGCAAACCTCTTAGCAAAATGAATTAAGGCTTGAGAGGTGACTGAGACATGCACTGGCTCAGCCAGCCAGCTTGGGGGCCTGTTTGAAGGAGACCAACCTAGTTAAATAGATCTTACCACATTGGAAAGTGCCTGGGCAGAGCCATCGACTTAAGCACTTAATGCTGCTAATTGCTTGTGTTTCAGTAATGCTGGAGGTCCCTGCCCTGGACTAGGGTCTATTGTGCAAGAGGTCGATGGAAAACATCCACCAAATGAATTTGTGTTAGACACCAGCTACCCCAGTGGGCAATTAAACGTAGTTAGCAAGTCCCTATCCAGTTGGCTGATGGGAACACTGGCAGCCGTTTAATAGAGCTGCTTTTCCTCCTCTCCCATCATCCCGGAGAAAGCGGGCCACTGTTCCTCTGCAAAGAGGGAGGGGGCTGTCTTGGTGGTGGTGGAGGTTGTGTGATGATAGATGAGCTCAACAGGGGTGGGTAATGCTGGAAAAAAAAGTGGAAACGTGGTCTGCTTGGATTTTGCATCTAGGTGCACCTGCATGGGAACGCACACAAGCACAAATGCGGATTCGTCGTGTCTTGCCCCTAAACCTGTGTTAAGGCAGTGGCCAAGAGAGAGGCTCTGAGAGCCCCTTCTTGTCCTCTAAGGATATGGTGCAAGGATGGCTTCAGATAATTCGGTATTTCTCTTCCCAGATGTCTTGCAAATGAATCCGTCGCGTATTCACCCAGCCTGCACTGGACCTGTGGAAACGATGCAGCGTATTTTGGGGACTCAGGACCGGCTGGTCCTTTGTCCAGGCCTCTGCGGGGTTCCCCAGTCTGTTTGGATTCACTTTCCATCTGCTGGCGTCCTTACTGCTCGCCTTCGTGTTTAATAATTCTCTCTAGACAGGGCAGATGCTTTTGACAAGAGAACAGCAAATGTGCTCTGGTTTAAGAACGGGGGGTTCAGAAGTGATGTTGAAATGCGGGGTCCCTGTGCTCTGCCGTGTGCCCCACTCAGAAACACGACTGGCAGGAACGATTGCTCTTAAGGCAGAGGAGTTCACCAAAGACAGCACATGCTGCGCTCACTCTGCATCTTTTTAAATAAGATGATCACTTTTGTGGGGAAAATCGACTGACCTCATGGCTCTGGATGCATTGAAAGTATTTGCCGAGGGTCCCGTGGGGAAGCTGCAGAGGGTCAGAGCTGCTAAAAAGCCATTCAGGTGGCCAAAGCAGGGTCGCAGCGAGAGGCTGGCTCAGGCTGGCAGCCATCAAGGATTGCTTTTCAGACAAATACTGTGTTTTCTATGTTCAGGCTCAGTCTTGGCACAAGCCGTGAAAAAGCAAACGCAAGACAGAGCGAAGCGTATCGGTGCCGCAACGTACGCCTGCGTCTGCAATGCAGCGTGTGCTGCGGGTCTCGCGGTATGAAGGAAGACAAATCTGTGCTCTCTAGCTGCGTTTAAAAATCCCGTTTGTAACTCCATGGAGCTTCTCCATCTGGCAGGTACCCAGGTACTCAGCGCTGCTGAGACTTGGATCTGACAGCCCCAGTCTGCCTCTGCCGTGCTGCGTTCCCTTTCACCACCGCTGCCAGCTCTTACCTGGCGCTTCGGATCCGTGAGGAGCAACCGTAAGCTGATTCAAGGGAGGGCTGAGCTGTGATTTCATATGCCGGTGGCAACGCCAACACGTGCAAGATGCTCCCTGGGCTAGGAGGATGGTGTCGGAGGTGTTCTCCCACAGAGAGCGGAAAATTGCTGTGTCCTGAATCTAATTTAAACCAAGCAGAGCAGTGTCCATTATATCGATACCCTGGCAGAGGGTTAGCTTTGCACTGTCTCTCTCCCTTGAGAGGTACAGGTAGGTATCCATGCTCAGGGCAGCAAATAAAGTCTCCTTCCCTTCCCAGCTGTTCTGCATCTCCCTGTGGTTTGGGCAGAGGCCAAAAAGCCACACAAGTGTTATCTACTGAAACCCATAACTGAAAAATGTTGTTAAGCCAGTTCTATAGCAACAAAAGTGAAGAATCAATCTGGGCTTAATTATCTTTCACAAAATGCAACAAGAGCCGTTTCACAGCAATTCGCATCCCTGCCCTTCCACTCCCCCTGAAAGGTAGTGCATGCATTTTCCTGTATTCAGCTTTTTTCCCCTCTAACAACAGATAATCAGCTTAATAGAGAAAAGATTGTCCTTACAACACAACAAAGCCATAATGGAGAGAAATCTGCCTTGCGGAAAAAAAAAAAAAGAGGAAAAAAAAAAAAAGTGTGCTTCACTTATCTAGCAAAACTTTTGGTTCTGTTTGGAGCGTCTGGGGGTGTGTGTGTGAATTAACATTAACATCTTCCCTGGGAAATACCCTTGTGGGGCTGCTGATATAGCCTCTAATGTCCCCTGCCTGTAGAATTGGGACACGGAGAAGAGTTTGAGGAAGTTTTTGGTCATTGGCACTAAGCTAAAGCTTCAAGGCCCTTTTCTGCAGATAAAAAGGGAGTTCTCAAAAACAGCTCCACCTGGGATCACAGTTCCGAATGCCACCTGCTTCGTTAGTGCTTATGAAGCAAACCAGGTAGTTAACAAGGATGGGATAGCTGTGCTTAAGTTTTATTAAAAAAATCCAGAAATGATGCTAGCCTCCATGCTTCAGGGCACCGTGTAAGTTGAGCAGTGGTGGTTGGGGAACAACGTGATGCGTGGTTACCCCATCTCCGGGTCCTATGGGATTTCTGCACTTTCTTGGAAGGAGTAAGTGCTGCTCGCTGTTGTAGACTGGCAGAATGAATTTAGCCATGCTGGAGACACCGGCTGAGAATTTTCTGTGGAAAATGTTTTTTGCAATGCCAAAGTATTTTCCTGTGAAATGAGCTCTTGCAGGTACCTTAGATTTATTTTATTCTTTTCTGTTTTCCACCAGAAATATAAAATCAGAGAAAACCAGAGTGCTTTGGATTGTACTGCTATCAAACAGGGCTGCCGTAGTGCATCAAGGGAGCTGCGATAAGACGCGCTGCGCGCAGGCTAGCAGAGAAAGAGCAGCCCATGTGGGAAGGGGTAAAGCTGTGCATTAACTTTGACCTCCCTCTGGGGCTGCCTCAGTTTCCCAGCACAACCAGCAGTACCTCATTTTGCGGTAGGTGCCCTGGGTGCAGCCAGACTCCATCGCCTCCTCCCAGGCTCACGAGCAGAGCCCCTGCTCTGGCTCCAGGACGTCTCTTCTGTACAAGACCAACGTGGTGGGAACATGTGTGTCGGTGGTGGGGGTGTGTTTCCCTATCGTCCTTCAAATTGGCTTTGCTGGGCTGTGTCTGAGGGTGAAAGGTGCCAAAAAGTGAGGAGCCATCTCTGGCAATGGGAGCAAAGCTGCAGGAGGGGAACGGACCTCCCTGAAGCTCACCCTCTTCAATCCCCTAAGGAGCTGTGGTGATCAGCTCTTCCCATATCTTTCTTTTTCTTCAGATTGCTGACTTTTCTGAGACAGCGGGATGTCAGGCTTAGAGAGTTTCAGCAGAGATCAGTGAGTGGCTTTCTCTGTCAAACAGCTTTTCCCTGCAGAACATAATTACTTTGTCACAAGTTGCCTGAGAAGACCCATCACCCGGATGAGTAATGCAACGAGGCAAAATGAGACTGAGACCCTGTGGAGTTTCTGTGTGAGATGGAAAGAGCCAGAGAATTTCAAGCAAACACTGAGGTGTGACAAAAATCCCCTGGATGCTCGGGGAGGTTGCTCTTCTCCCTGCTCCTGAGCAGCCCAGCATCTCCACCCCAGCATGGTAAGGAGCCAAAGGAGGTGGAGATGACAGCCCTGGGGACGCTTCCACTGGTCAGCAGTTTTTCTCGGTGTTGTGCCGGTGGTTTGGTCCCCATCTCTTTCTCGCCGTGCTTGTGCCAGCAGTGCTCGGATGACAGAGGAGACGATGGGTGGGCAGCAAGTGGGACTTACGCTTCCCAGAGGGATGTCAGGGTAATGTCATGGCTGCGGCTGCTGGCACTGAAAATAAGTGGTGAGGGGAGCGTCAGCCAGGTTTGAGGCACTGAACGAGTGTTGTCTCAGCATCCGCTTAGGTGAAAAGCCCCTGAGCTGAAGATCCCGAGAGGGGAAAAGAGTTGTCTGTCATTAATACCCTGTGAAGGTGAGGGATGGCAGAGATGATAAGAGATCTCCCACTGCCAGGGCAGCAAGGTCCAGCTACCAGTTTGACCAGCAATACTTTGGAGAAAAAACCCCACCAAACTTGGAGATTTACAGGGTAGGTTTACAAGCATTAAGGAGGCTTAGGCAAGAGTGGCTTTGGCCTGTGGAAATACAAATGTCTTTTGGATAGGTACGCTCATCCTGCAGGATGTGTATGGCTTTGCCTAATGAGAGACCTCGTCAATTAACTTGAACACATGCTCTCTTGTCAAGGGCTGCTTACTTGTAGGACGACATCATTCAGAAAGCCAAGGAACCAAGACATTTGCATGAAAATTCAAGCAAGCAGTTGTGTCACCGAAGAGCTGGGAACATTCATCTTTTCTCCCTTGTGTGAATATATTTTTCTTTGTAAAACAGCAGGGTAAGAAGTAAAAGGTGGAGTAGAGCTGAACTCAGAGTCTGTAAGCTGCACTCCTGCTCTAAACAGGGCTGAGGGTCCAGGACACGGGACCCTCTTGGGGTTGATGAAAGATGATATGTGTTGACCTCGGAGCAGGCAGAGCTCGGCACAGAAGGTTAGACCCTTTTGGGATTCAGCCAGAAGCAAAGGAGTTCATTTCCCTCTCTCTGGGATCCCAGGCACGGAATGGGAACTGCATCGCTCACAAAAGCACTCGGTGCTGAGCCGAATGTGAACCTCCCGTTGACACAAATGCAGTTTCCATTCTAAAGCTTCCTTTAGATCTAATTAGCGTCAAATGGTAAATCACCTCTAATAGCTTGGTGTGTCTGCCCGACCTCAGCTCTGGGACCACACTGCTAAACTCTGCAGACCTGCAAGAAAGGCAGGATCAGTAACAAGGAGGGCTTTCCCTTGATTTACAGGGCCTGTGACCTGTAAGTCAGCACCTATTTAATTCTACTTTATTGTCTGTCTTCTGTAGATCAGTTTAAATGGAAGAAGCAACCGAGTACTGAAAGTGAGTTCATGAAGGGCTCTTGCATGCATGTGTGGACAGGAAATCTTTTTGCTTTGCTTTGGATTTGTTTCGTTTTGTTATGCAGAAAGCGCAGCTATTAATGAGGAGCTTTTGGGAATTGAGCAGCCAGCTGTCAAACTACTGGGATGCCTTGTGTGTCAGTCCTATCACACACAAAAACCTCCTGTCCAGAAGCCTGAGCTCTTTTATTAGCGGTTGCAGACAGTGTGAACACATCAACAACTGCTGATTGCCCTGACACCGGATCAGGCTTGAAAACCTTCTCCCAGGCGATATCCAGGCAGTATAGAAATGCCTATGTGGCAGCATGTCAGGGATATCTTTTGGGCTGGAGTAAATGTGTGCTGGGGGATGGCAGTAAACCCTATCCCTGACTCAGCTCATCTAGAAGGGGGGAAGCCAAGCCATCACCGCTTGCGTTGGGAAAACCGACAACGAGCCTGTCCTCATGAGTCAGGGAGGGCAGAGCTGCAGGTTACTGTCACCAGCAAGGGCCAAGCAAGAAAAAAAGGGACCTAGAGAAATGCAGAGACTGGGCAAACACTGGCTGGGAGGAATTCTAAACTTCATGGGTGTGGGCTTTCCCTGCAAAGGGGGAACTGGGTGGGCACCGGGACCAGCCCGATGCTGGAATCAGGAGAGCCGTGCCCTGACAAGCAACAAGTGCTGCCCGTGGGGTCTGACTACTGAAAAATAGCAGGAGGAAAGGCAATTCTCCACACTGAGCTAGGAAACCAAACCAGGACCAACCGCGTCTGAAAGCAATGCCTGCGCCGGTGCTCTGAGCAAACAGGGTGAATGTTTGCCATGCCCGTGTCTCCCACCTGCTTTTTCTCCCCAAAGAAAGTCAGCCAGGGGCTCTTCCCAGCTCCCCCTCTTTCCAAGTGCTCTGATCCTGCAGGGAGCAGGGGTGCGAGCTGTTCCACCGCAGCGGAGCAAGGGAAGCAGGGAGGGGTTTGCATACAGGGAGTTTTGCATGCAGAAGGTCAGATTGCACAAAGCTCAGCTGCAAAGCAACCTCCGCGAAATCTGCGTGAAGCTGTGAGCAGGAATGGAGGAGCGTGCTGATTTGGAGAAGAAGTCGCAGGTTGGATCTACAGGGCAGAGAGGATGTCGCTGCTGGAGGAAGAATTGGAGCGTATCTGGGGGACTTCTGAGCTTGGTGTTCTTGGGAGGAGGCCAGCTCTGCTAAAAACACCTTGCTGGACGGCTGGAGAGCAGCGAGGGAAAGGTTACAGAAATGCTGTGTCTGGTAAGTGTGCATGTCTGGTACTTGTGCAATAAGGGCCTGAAATTTTGGTGCACAAGCTTGTCTAGCGAAGGGGGAGCAGTGGAGCTGCGTGGTGGCTGTCTCAGCAGGATTTGGCCGTTTTGGCCTCACCGTGGCTTGGGGTATCCGTAGCCTCATCCCCTATCCCTCCGAGGGGTCTGGGTGCCGTGCTCAAGGCCAGATGTGATCTGGTGCTGCTGTAACCTGGGGTCAGACTGGGAAAACAAGTAAGATGTGAGAAAGAGCCATGTGAAAAAGAACAGTGAGAAGCCTCGTCGGCATCTCCTCTCCTTGGCCGTGGACCTGCATAAAGTCAGGTCCTTGCCTCCGGTCAATGCCTGAGCTGTGCTGTAGGTATGTTTGTGCCAGGTCCTGTACCTTGCTGATCTTCGTGTTGCTTTGCTGATGTGGCTTGCCAGCTTGACCGTCAGTCTGCCTCTTCATCACGGACCTGTCTGGGGATCGCTAGACTGTGGCGTTACCTTGGTTAATGTCACTAGACCTGCTCTACTCTGTGTTTAGGGACTATGGGACTGCACCCTGGTTGGTGAGGACGCTGCCCTGTCTTGCTATCAGCCTGGGGTACCAGCTCCCCTTCCCTCAGGGAACAACCCCACTCTTGCTGCTCCCTGACACAGGCTGTGGGGACACCATGAAAGCCCACGCAAGCAAGTCTCTAATAATGCTTTCCATCCTCCTGACCCTGCAGGTTGTGGTCAACAGATCTTTCTGACAGTCTTTGGAAAGTCAGAAGAGGTTGAATGTGGATGGAGTTGGTGCAGATAAGCCCGTAGGGAAGGAAATCTGGAGCCTGCAGTACCAGTGCAGGTTGAATCGATGGGGCACGGTGTTCCTAGCAAGCATTTTTCACTTGCTCTGTGTGTGTTGGTCCTTGTCTGGAAGAACATCCTGATCATGGTGCTGCAGATGCTGGCGTCAAACCCCACTTGATGCGGAGTACTGGGAATAGCATCTCAAGCTGTCCAGTCCAAGAAGAGGTAGAAATATCTGGATTTATAGAGACGTCAAGGTAGGAGGGTGGTTTGAGGCACTTTGGGGGAGAGCAGGTTAAGCTGGCGTGTAGGTAGCCTAAGCCAAATACTGACTTTTCATTAGGGACATGAAGAAGTTGTCATACCTTTCCAGTTCTAGAGCTTCACAGTCCTTGAAGAAAGCCTTCCTTCAAGGCTCTGGCTGTATACAAGACACCAGAACAAAGACCCCCAGCACGGGACCTTAGTGGCGTTTTGGTTGGAGGAGCATGAATGGTCCCCACAAATGCACGCTTCACGTCGTGCCTGTGGGAAGGCAAGACGTACAGTTCTGCCCTGGGGTTGGAGGGAAAGTACTGGACTACCCAAGCCCCGTTGCATCACCTTCAGCTGCATCCACACGGCAATACAGGCTGCCTTTGTGGAAACCACAGTTCTCGCCTGCCTTCTGTATCAGCTAAACAGACCCGTGTTCCCAACGCATGTAAGCCTCTCTCCCTCTTAAAAAAAACCCAACCTAAACCAAAAAACCCGCAAAACCCCAGGATCTCCCTGAGAAGGCCAGTAAGGGACTTTCAGGCCATCCCACTGTGTTCCTATTGCAAGAGCGGGAGATATTCCCTTACAGATGATTCCTATACAACTCACAATAATCATGCAAGAATAGACACTTTTAGAGAGGTAACAGGCTGATTACGAAGCACATTTTTGTGGTTCATTTGTATTCCACGTGGCCTTTTTTGCCCTAGTCCTTGCAAAATGGGAGCTAGGTATTTTCCTGGAGCTAAAGGAGAACTACAGGAGCAGGAGTAGGGCCAGGACTGGGACCCTGCTGTGTTGTGGTGCCTAAACAAGACTGCAAGCCTGTTTGCTATGTCAAAAAGAAGTCTGATGAAATGACTGCCCAGGGAGAGGAGGTTTTAGGGGGGTTCTTAATAGGAAAAGATGTAGTACCCAGTGTCTGGAAATTGAAGTCAGCAAAAATCAGCCTGGAAATACAATGTAGATTTTTAAGAGGGAGAGTAATTGGCCATCGAGACTGATTGCCAAGGGACTGGGCTCTCCATCACTGTGAGTCTTTAAATTAAGGGGACACGTCTTTAACAACCTGCAGGCGCCACAGCAGGAGAATTTTGGGACTTTGTGCAAGGGCATTAGATACAAGGGGACCAAGCCGTCAGTCTTTGTGTATGTGTGGGGAGCGCTGCATCTCTTCAGCGGTGCTCCTAGGACAGAGCCCATCTTGGGTTGGATATATCTGGAAGAGAAAGGGCCAACGGGACCAAGAAGGTGAGGAAGCTGAGCAGTGGGCATTTAAGAAATCAACCGAAGGCCTGGGAGCACACCAGGCTCCTCCAGGACCTCATCCCTGGATGAGCTGGGTGGGAGCAAGGGCAGCGGAGGCTGTCGGCAGAGTTAGCAGAGCAGTGCGACTAATGGGTTGCCCAATTCCTCACCTGAACTCCGTATTTCAGGAAAATAATTTTCGTTCTGGACAAAATGAAAACTTTTCTTGAAGCTGCTGAGCAGTGGAGATAAAGGCATCTCCCACTGCCAGCTGGGGGCCTGAGCCAGAGTTTGCTAGATTCGTTGAGAGTCACCATTATCCAGCAAATGGCTTAATGTGGCCATTGAATAGGGTGGGTGGACACAAGGTCAGTCGAAGGGGCAGATGTAAGGTAATCTGTGCAGCCTTTGTTTTTGGACAGTTCTTCATTTTTCAAGGACATCTTCATACTGGAAGCTCATTCAGAGTGTCTTTTGTAAGCTATTGCACTGCCACTGCTAGCCAGGAAACCATTCTCATTTTAGAGAAATATTTACCTCATATTTCCACAGTAGCCAGATGAGATTTTCAGAGAGTACAAATTCAGAGATAACTTGTGGGAACTGTCATTTAAAATTTCCCAGCTTTTAGATGCCTTTTTTTTAATTATTATTTCTACAGTATTTTAGCAATGTTGTATTAAAAGAACCCACGCAGTGTCAGAAGCTGGCATTATTAATCTCGAAATGGTCTGGGCTGTACTGCACGGGAGCGTACCGCTGCTTTGTTCACATTACTGGTTACAGTACAGTGTCCACAGGCAGAAATGCAGTGATAAAGGTGCAAGAGCACTTCTACACCAGGACAGTTGATTTTGCCTCTGCAAGTGGAGGGACCCATACAGCCCTGGAAGTACTTTTGGGCTCGGTAACCTTGTCCACCCTTCAAGGGTGTCCCACAAGAATTACGCTCAACAGGCAAAGCAAAGAGCTTTGACCTGCGAGAAGGCTTTGTAGCCAAAGCCTGGGTATGTCAGTGGAAAGAGCATCGGTAGATTTTGGATAAAGCCTGTTGGCTGTAGACTGTAAAGTTTAACAGGAGGCAGCTCTCCAGGAGGATCTTTCCCAGCCTGGTGTCCTCATTTAATGCGTAGTCATCTCTGATCTATTTGTGTTGTACCGCTTGCTGAACTGCTCTGTTATCTGTACACGAGCTCTGTACTTAGAGGCGGTCTTCACTTACGGCTTCAGATTTCAGTTATTATTTGAGCTCGGCTTGTTCCTGGCTACATCATTAAAAAGAAAGAGAAGTTTCTTTGCCCACCTCTTCTCCTTAAACTTCTGTATTGCTGCATTTTATGCTGCACACATTCAGAGGGTCATAAATTCAGTCGTTTTTGGTCTAAGCGTAATTCCGTAGTAATTGCCATCTATTTATTTTTATTGGTAGCAATATCTTAGCTTTATGAATGCAAGATCTGGACTCTTCTGGCAGTGTCTTAGGAAAGGCTTGCTTAATAAAAGTAAAAATGCATTTGGGAAGGTTTAAATCAGACGGCTGCAGAGAACTCTCTTTTTCATTGAACATGGCAGAGTTCATTCCCCAATAAGGCCATGAGGGGCTGTAGGGGATGGAGAGCAGGATGAAACCCTTCTCTCTGTGAAGGTTTAGGACATCTGATCGGCTGAATGATGCCTTGAAAAGCACAGCTGGAATGAGATTCAGCTCCTGAAAGGCCAAGTGTAGTGGCTATTTCAGCCTTGTCAAAGAGTAGTGGCTCCAACCCGATTCGTGACCTTCCCCTTCTCTTCCAGTGCTGCAGGAGCCTTTGCATAGTCGCTGATGGCCTTTGGAGCTGGGTCTTACTGATGTACAATTTCCTGATTCAAACCGAGCGTGGCACTGGGAACTCTAGTTATTATCGTAATTTTTCCATCCCTTCCGCAGTTTTCTTTCTCATTTTTTATCTATCCACATCGAGACCAATAAACCTCCCAAACTCACTCGGACCCACATGCACATGCAGCACAGAGCATCTTTTTGATAGTCACATTGAGCAAACTTCAAGAGAAACTCTGGGTAATTTTCATCTCCATTTCACCATCAGATCGTTAAAAAGAGACAAGTAAAACATCTCAGAATAAAAATGACAGACACAAAAGCGGGTCTTTAAATATTAGCAGCTTTAAAATTAATGTTTGATAAGATTCCGTGCTAACTTTTGATTACTGGTGCCTTTTACAAAGTTCAGCTATAAGATCTGACTCTTTTATTGTGCATTCCCAGGAAGATAAAACACAGTTATTGCTAGTGCAGTTTGGCTTCTATACCCTTAACAAAAATGCCTGTTCCTTGGTTGCCATATGCTACCAAAAGGGATAAGATTTTAATTACCAGTCAATAAAGTCCATTCCCGTTTTTCATGGTAATAGACCTAAAAGAAGTTATTTTTACTCACTAGTTATATTGTGCCTCTTAAAATGTCAGCGGTTAGGTACATATCGGGGTCACTGAAATTCAGAGAGGTGTTTATTTGCAAATCACATCCCGCCCCTGTCTCTCTGCTCCCTGGCAGTGGTTTCTGCAGAGGGACACCCAGGATCCTGTGAGCCCCATGTGTTGGGTTGTCTGGGACAGTCGCTTGTCCCGTGCCAAAGCCTGGGGACAGCACTAGCCATTTACCAGTGGGATTCTGCCCGAGTTGTGTGTGTCTGTCCGTGCACAATATTCTCTATGTATGGTCTCTGCTGCCGGCAGGAATGCTTCTTGTAGGGTCCTTGCTTTTATTGCTGCCTCTGGCTGTGTCCAGGAAGCCCTGTAGTGTAGTAGAATGTGAGAAATAGTTTAAGTTCTATGCTGCTCATAAACACTTAATCCTGCTTTTCAAGAGGAGTACTTCATCAAGGGGAGGAGAATATGAAGTCTCTTCCGACTCATTCGGGCCATAAATGAGCCCTTTAGCAAGGGTAAAGTGGGGCGCACGGAGAATTGCTGCTGTTTCCACTGGCTGAGAAACTGGCTGTAATGATTGTTCTTAGACAACTCCATCTCATTAGGATGGTGGGTCTAAAAAGGCACTTAATTCCTGGAATGGAAGGGGACCACCACCCCAATGATGTGACTGATGCTAAAATGCTAAACCCAGACCTGTTCGGGTGCTTTTTTGTAAAGCCTTGCCCTGAGCATCTTGCTGTCGCTAGTGGAGGGATGGGGGTACCTCCAGACTCACGCCTGTCCTGTGGCTTTTTCTTGAAAGGTGCCTGCCTTTCTCTCCCTGGGAAGGGCATGGAAAAGGAGACCAGCCTCCTGACTCACATCTTGAGCATCTCCAGCTTTCATGCTGCGTTTGTAAGTCACGCTAGTGAGGCGAGGGTGACACAGAGCTATTCATTTAGGCATTCCTGGGCTAAACCAAGTGCTAGGATGCACGCAAACAACACCCCAGAGGGGTACGAAAGAGGATAGGCAAGAGATGCTCAGGCTGGAGCTGAGCATGGAGACACTGCTGCAAACACAGTAGTCTGTGTAGGCAGGGATGGGTTCTCTGACCCTGCAGCCCTTCTCAGCTCAGCAAGAAATTCTGGGTCATTGCTCTGCACTAATTAAATTTAGCTGGGAAACTCCCGGGGGTGTTTCAGTTCACATGGGTGCTGCTGTGTTGGGGCAGTCAGGAAGGAGCATTGCTTTGTCAGAGCCTTGGGCTGCACGTGGCTGGATGAACATCAGCCTCAGGGAAGCAGAAATCGCTTCCATTAGCAACTAAATGGTTCTGCCTCTGCAGATGACAAATACGCTGCTTCTGACGACAGAGAGCATGCTGGCACAGTTCTGGAAAGTTAAATACATGCAGATTCAGCACCGGGGACACATGTTGTTTCACAGAGATGGACAAATCCTGTTATCTTGACAAGTTACCTTCAGGGAGAAAGGTGGTTTGCTTGGATGAGCCTGTGCGGGGTTTTACTCGGCTTTCTGGGGGACTTCCCTGCAGGAGCAGACCCCCAAGGTTTCAAGTCAGATGCTATTGGACATGCAGAAGTGGGTATTACACCGTGCCCGCAGCAAGCCGTGGGGAGAAGAAGTGGCCGTGAATAAAAACATCAGTATCTGGCCCAAAGAGACTCCCTTGCAGCCAGCAGGCTGACAGCAGGGAAGTCCAGCGGGACACCAGTCGTTAGTTTGACTCATTGATTGTGGCAGGCGGCTGATCTAAATTCAGCTGCGGCGCAAAGCCCTGGGCGAAGGAGGTGCGAGGGCTGTGAATGTTTGCCGGAAAAATAAACAGCATTATTCAGAGTTAAGAAGGTGCACGGCGTGTGCTGGACGTGGGTTGTTGGTGTTGAGAGCAATTTGCTGGAACAGGGAGGACGTACCGCCTCTGGGGCCTCAAACAGCGACACGAATGGTGACAACTGATCTGGGTCTTCTCCATGAACTGGTTCGTCTTGCTGTGCAAGGAGGTCCCGATCCTGCAATGGGCTCTGGACAGGGACAGCAGCCTGCCTATATGGGGCAATTTATAGGATCGGGACTCTATCCTAAGTTTAATCCTAATAATGCACCCACCTACTTTGCTGACGTGCCTTTACATGCTGTCTGTGCCGGGGCAGAGGACGCTCCGAAGTTCTCATCAGGGAAAGAGTTTCCTTGAGCCTGTCCTACATCAAAGGTACTGAACTCTGCACTGGCCATGGGGTTTGTGTCTGGTTTTTTAATGATTCTGTGCGTTATTCAAAGAGATTAAGCCAAAGCATGGGTCCAAAATGTTGCTGCAGAGGAGTAGCTGTATTTCTTAGTGCTTACACTCAATCGGTTTATGCGGCACAAGAAAGAAATGTCTTATAGTCCTTCTGAATGTTGTATGGTCTTCGGGCTGATGGCTGTAGCTCACAGGCAACAAATCAGCACGGTCTTTTCCAAAACCTGTGAAAAGCAAAGCCTCTTTAATAGGAGGCTCCAGGTAACTGGGGCTGTCAGGAAGAAGTTGATTTTAAACCTCAAACGTGCAGAGCCACTCTCGCCCAGGAGAGACCCCCGGATGGTCCCAGCTGCTCTGCACCCACCGTGCACTGTCACCTCGGCTGGGCAGAGCACGCTGGGTGCTTGGTGAATATGCCCTAAGATAAAGTCATGTGCATACCTCAAGGGGGAGAGGCCGACCCACATCATCTTTCCTCAGTTTCCCTTCTGTGACACGGCAATCCTCTCCTGCAGGCTTCAGCCCAGCAGCGTATGCTGGATCAGGTTGGGGAAAAGACGAGATGCTTCCCCGCACCCTGCCATTTGCTGGGATTTCGTCTGCATCGGTGCCTGAAGATGCAGCTTCCCTCATCGCCGGCAGTCGTGCAGGGAACGGGCAGCCTCGTGCTCGGTGCTGCTGCAGTTACTTCTCGTTGCGATAATGTTGTGTTTGCTCTCTGAAGTGGCAAACGGTTCCTGACCCAGGCTGTTAGACTCCCATAATAGCACGGCTAATAACCAACAAAGCTTTTGCACTTTTTTGCAGCCCATTTCACAAGCCATCTGGTGAGCCTAGTTGTAGGTTTGCAGGCAGGTGGAGAGTAGACATCCAGCTCTAAAGACTTAACTTTAAAGGTGGCTTGCAAAAATCACATGCTGCCACAAAGGATACCGAGAACATCTCTTAGTAAATATTTGGCTTGGAAAAACAAAACAAGCAAAGCAACAACAGTAAATCTGAAAGAAAAAAAGACCCTGACCCCTGTTCTGGACTTCCAAAGGTTCTTTGTGGTTGCTTCTGTAGCTAAACAGGAGTGAACTCCGTGCTGCCAAGGTAGACTGCAAATGGGTGGCAGGGGGCTAAGCAAACGGTGGGGAGCTCGTATGGCATTGAACTAAGCCACCTACTACTATTTTGCCATTGCTAGGAGGAGACCAGGGCAACCCAAATACGAGGCTCTGCAAAGGGTACGCCTGCTGAGAGTTATAACCCTTTCATAGCTTTCTGACTGTGATTGCTCAGCAAGAGGGAGAGGTGGCAACAATTTATGCCATTAACTGGAAGCCTGGGATCCATGTGCACAGCATCTCCTTCTGTCAGCTGTGGCTGAATTTCAAGTAGTTAAATTTGATGGATGTGGGAAACAGCAGGCTGTACTGTGAGGCTGGAAAAGCAAGACGGGCTGCTGGAGAGGAGGATGAACTGCAGTTTATTGTCAGGACAGAGATTTAGCGTCAGCATTTGGGACTTTTGCCCGCCCCAAGCATGTCTCTGGGGTTCATGTTCTCCATGGTCTGTACTGAGGTCAAGGCAGCTTTGCTGGAGGAGTGTGCTTGCTGACGCATGTGTACGCAGGGGCCGTGAAGCTGGGGATGTCCTGAGATGGTTGTCACTTTTGGGAATGAGGGCAGGAAGGAGAGAAATGCTTTCTTCTCTTGGCACGCCGTCCCTGTTTGGGTGACAGAGGCAGCTGGTGCCCAGCAGGTCGAGAGCCACCACTTCTGCCTTCGCCCAACCTGTCTGCAACCACCTCTTCAATCCCAGATTGCACGACATCTTGCACCAGCCCCTGGGATGGGGGGACTCCAGCCAAAATCACGCTACTAGTCAGAAACGCTGTGCTGCAGGGAAAAAGTGGAGTGTCCTAGGAATAACGAGCTGTTCCATGCTGTTTCACTGACTGGGACAGGCAAGGTGGGTGGCTGTGGGTGTCCATCACCGCCCGGGGTACCTCTGCCCCGTAGCTTTCGCAAGAAGGCAAGCCGGACCACAGAGCAGCTGAGGGCTTGGTGCTCACATGCCGTCGAGGTTATTGAAGACACACCAGTTTGCTCCAGAGCTTGCTCCATGATTTCGGAGGGGCTACCCTGATTTACAGTGACACAGGAACACACCTGATGCCCTCGGTGATGCTGGGAAGTTCTGTGGTGGCCATCCATACCTGCTGTCTGCCGGCTCGACTGAGAGCTGAAATTCCCAGGCTGCTGTAGGCACAGAGACCACGTAGGCAGAATAATCAATGAAACGGTGCTAGGCAATGCTTCCAGGCACTCTCCCATCACTGTTACTATTACATTTTTAATATTCCCCATATGGTTTTTGACCAAGGCCAACCTAGTGCTTAATTCTCAATCATGAGCCTGGTAACTGAAAAAAAGGGGGAAGAAGATTATCATGGAAAGCGCAAACCTGTGATGGGACATTTCAGGAGGCTTGTGGGATTGTGTAAAGCTTATTATCGGATGTTTAAAGGGGATTGTAGGAATGTGGAAAACATTATGGGATGTTTAAGGGAAGGGCCAGAGGCAGGGAAAGGAGGGATCCAAGTGATTTGGGGAGGAACAAGCATGGGAGAATGGGTAGGAGAGGGGATAAAAGGGTCCAACTGTGTGTAAGTAGGCTGCTGATCAGTGTGCTTTTCTGGCTGAGCCCTGTATCTGCACTTCAGCCTGTCCTGTCCTCATATTGAACCTGATTCATAGTTTTTTTCTTTCTCTCTCTGTCTCAGTGCATGTGAATTGGCGTACATTTCACTGGCAAACTTCAAGCTCGACTAGTCAGTGAGTAGAAGACCAGAATGTGATAGCCCAAGGCTGGACACGGGGTAAGTGAGACTCATGATCTTGGTATGGAGTCTGGATGGACTACGTGTCTGGGGTTGGAGGTTTCTGCTGATGCACGTGTGCCTGTGGATGAGGAAAGTGAGGAACTGCATGTGTCCCCTGGTGACCTTCAGTCCTGATCAGCTGGAGGGGAAGGGGGGAAAAAGTGAGGCTGCTCATGTCATTCATGTTCATGTGAGTACTGCTGATGGTTTTGTGGGGGCCAGTAAAGGCACTGTTCTTTGTCCATGTTGGTCTGTGTGGCCAGTTGCTTGTGTTTTGCGTGCATCTGCATCTTTGGGACATACGCGTTGCTGTGTGGAGACACCCACAAATCGGAAGAGTGGCAAACAGACTGGTGAGAAGAAACTCATTGGGTTTTCAAGCCCACTGGATTCAGTTTCTCCTAACATGATGCTTTTTAGAATCAGCTTTGGAAAATGCGGTTCCTCACTAGGGGAATATATTTCAGCCTGGTACCATAATGGCTTTCATGGAGGTTTTGTTGGAAGAACTTCAGATTTCTGCAGAACAGGCGTTTCCAAGGTGGAGTCAGCAACTTGCTGTGGTTATGGGACAAGGTAACAATTCCAGCTGATCTGTGGAACCAGATTAAACACGGACGCTTTCCAGTTAAAACTTTGAATGTGACTGGTAAGCTACAAAAAATAGGAAGCCTTCATCCAAAAATCTTGGGAAGTGCAGTCTAGTACCATATCTGCCAAACCTAAACTGCGTGCTCGTATTCATCTTCTGCACATGCTGTAATACATGGTGTTTGATGGTGCATGTCTCAGGAAGGCAATGTTTTGCATTACCAACACTGAAATAAGTGGCCCAGATATGTTCTTTCTTGTAATATAATTGTAAATGGATTTTGCTTCTCAAACACCATGACATTGATTTCCTACAAAGTGACAGTCTTGTCTCATTACCTAGATTCATTTTGTTGTGTGATGGATTTTAATAGCAAAGATCTGAAATCTGATGATTAACCCCCACCCCCAAAAGAAAAAAAGAAGTTCAGAGCTGTGTCACATCCTTAACAGGAGCTTCAAAAAGCAGCATGACAAGCAGTGTTTGGGAAGAAATTCACACTATTGGAAGTCTGATGGCAGGGAGCCTCAAACAAAAGGAAAACATTGAAGAACGAGAGGGAGGGGAGAGAAAACTTGGACAGCAGAGGCATTAGCATTAAACAGGCAGGCACAGTGTCCCTACCAAGAAAGAACAGATCTATGTATATGTCCAAATGTCCTTTGCTCTGACTTTATCCCCTGCCTGTGCTGTGGCAATATTTCCCTGAAAGTGGTCTTTCTCATATTTGGGCCTTCTCTCCTGGCTCCAAAGGATCAGCATCACTTCCCTAACTTCAGTGTGATATGGGATAACTGGGGTAATTTAATGCACAGGATTTTCCAACGCGTCTTATGTGCCAAAAAGAGCTAGATTTCCATCAGGATGGATTTGACTTATGAAGTTAACAGGTGCTGCTTCTGAAATTCTGGGATGGAGTACGTCCCCTTGTACTAAACACAGGAGAAGGAAGGAGGGAGTATAGCATGTGTACAGAACATGCCAAGGGAATACAAGGTGGAGGAAAAAAAGCCTTAGGAGTGGGCAGGGATACTGGGGTAAAGCTTGTCCGCTGTGTTTTAAGATTTGTATAATAGCCTAGTTATCTGGGACCTCTGGGCTCACCCCCCCCCCCCCCCCCAAATGTGGCAGCTGGGAAACTACATTCTCACTGTGAGTCTTTCAGGATGCAAGCTGTGCTGCTTCATCAGAGCGACGGCTGCTGCTTTAACAACCCGCATTAGCCCGAGATTGATTGTCCCATCCACAGCACGAAAGATCAGTGCCATTTGCAGCAGCGAAGGTCTACCCTCGCTGGGGTTTCTGCTGATGTGGGGGTATCAGGCAGCTCTCCCATAGCTGAGCATCGTGTTGGGGACACGGGCAGCCGCAGACCTCCCGTGCTGCCTGCTGGGACACTTGCAGCCCTCTCCTCCGCTGGCTCAGTCACTGCGTGCAAGTGAGGATGGTGCATTTTGGGATCCCTCGCGGGCAGCTGTGCAATCCCGGTCCCGTACGGGTGTTGTCCGCGTGGAGCAGCGGCAGGGCTGGGAGCGGAGAGGGCAGACCAGACCTTCTTCTGGATGGAGCGAGTCCGTATCATCTGTCCCAGAGCGTGCGGTTGCCTCAATGCAGCACTAGCCTTCTGCTCGTGGTTGGGACCAGAAGGGTAACGAGGACAGGGAGGTTGTGGGGTCACTGGTGGGGGCTATCACAGCCTCCACACACGCCGTATTGTCCGTGAGGCTGGGTCTTAATCCACCGGGGATGTGCTTCCCTTGGCTGGTGGATGGGGAGTCAACACTGGCCTGGCGTCACCCCTTCTCCAACAAGCAGATGTGTAAAAGTCAGGCAGACCCTTCGAATCAGGCCGGGGGGGTGGTGGGGGATACTGGGGTGCAGCTTTGTTGAGGAGGAGGCACAGGCAGAGAGAGAAAACTGTGACCTGCTGCAGGGCTGGGCTCTCTGGGAAAGCGCAGAGCATCAGGGCTTGCAAAGCTCGGCACCGCGATCCCAGTGGCTGAATACTTCACACGGACATCTCACATAAGGCTTCTGGGCTCATGCCAAATGCTCTTGAAGTATTTCTACTAACTGGGTCCCAGAATGAGAAAGGTTACACGCAGGAGAACAGAAGTGCATGGAGAATTTATAGCTAAATGAAAAGCCAGCGTGCAGAGTTGTGTCTCAACTGGTTTCCGAGACCCAGAAAGCCGCACAATGTCCTTAGGCTATGCCTGCCTTTATTTAAGTGGGAAATTTTGGGGGATCCCTGGGAGGAGGCGAGCTCATGTGGCAGCAAATAAAAAATGTGAGGCCTGAAGCAGTGCCCTTAAGTTAAATTCGAGTTGGAGGAGACCCAAATTCGGTGCAAAGGCTATTTATTGTGAGGCATGCTGGAGACAAACTTGCTGCCATGCACTGAGAGAGGCATCTAGGGCTTACTTCATGACTGGCTGCTTTTTCAGGTGACTCCCCCCATCCCTTCCTCCCCTCACCCTGTGACTTGGCTCAGAGGAGGCGAGAGGTGACAGCTTTTGTTCATTTTAAAGTCATTTTGAACACATCCGGACAAAAACCTAACTGTGAAAGAAAAGCGAAAGAAGCCTTAGGCGGGTATTATAAGCATACAGGGAAAAATGGCAATGGTGGGGTGAAGTAGGGAATAAAAACAGCAGCTGCATCTTTCGCAGGTTTCTTGCTGAGACCCTGTGCTGGCAGGTCAGCATAAAGTCTGTGGTCCTGTGCTAGTTATGACCAAATTCATATTTAGTGGGCTATGTTGAGTTTTGCAACTGGAGACTGCAGCTGGATTCAAGGAACTGACAGTGAAAGTTGTGATTTGCCTCTTTCAGTATTTCAAGCTATTTTCAGATAAATGGCTGATGTTCTTAGCTGATCTTCATGCTTTTAAGAGCCTATGTCTGACCATCTGTCTCCAATTAGTGCCTTCAGCCCTGCAGTCTTCTCTCCTTGAAGTTCTCACACTTCTTTTTTGATACATTAATGATAAAAGGAACCTGAAAGCCCTCTCAAAGTATTGTTCTCCCTATTCAAAGCAGGATAACTTCACCCCTCTGGGAAGAGGTGGGACAAGACAAGTGAGGTGAATTTTTTTCCCGGGCTTCCTTCTCTCAAGAACCACTGTTTCTTTTTCTCTCTAAGCTGTACAAGCTGGCTAAGTTCCACTGCTCCACTGTGGCAGAGGTCCTGGACAAGGAACAGAATCAGGATTCAGGAGATCTGGGTTCGCTCTCACCTCTGCGGAATGACTCCTAGCTGGTCACCACATAACATCATCTGTATCGTTACTTTCTCTTGCTTCTAGTGCTGTCAGGAGCTGAGCAAACAGAAATGGGCTCTGCAATCTCTGCACCCCCTCCTGGGAGCGTGACTGCCTGTTCTCAAGAGCAGCTCCAACATGGTGCAGCTGCAACCTGGGATCATGCTGTTGGGAAAACAACCTTGGTCTAGCAGTTATATTTAAGCCCAGGCTCTTTGCCTTGGCCTTTCCTTGAGCTGTGCTGGAGGTCTGCTTATGCCTGGTCCTGCACCTTTTGCTGATCCTGGCATCGCTGTGTTGACTTCACTTCCCTGCTTGACCTTGAACCTCTCTCATCACTACAGACACGTCTGGTGATGACTGGTGTCCACGGTTGCTCTCACTGGATGTGCTCTGCTCTCCTCGTTCAGGTACCGTGGGACTGTCCTTGTTGTTAAAAAAGGATATTAAGGAAAGGCAGCTCTTGTGGACCAGGTCTTGTCTTTCTGATGGTGGCCAGAAGAAATGAGGTGCACAAACAGTCGTTTCTCTTTGAAGGTCCTTCCCAGCCTCTGGCAGTCAAGGTAGGACCTGTTGAGCCTGAAGGTACAGCTGTACCAGGCAGGCATTCATAAGCCTGTCTTCTCTCAGCATAGTGAGTACTGTAGACCTTTGCGTGCCAAATAACTCAGACTAACTCCCCTTCCCTGCCTCTCTCATGAATTCAAAGGTCATGCGCCCATCTTGGTTCATTTTTTCAGGGGCAGATTCCCTGCCAATGTATGTGAGGTGAAATTACTACCATTTTGAGTGTGTTGGGCTAGCAGTTCAAACAGTCTGAACAGCAAATATTGCATCATTGTTTTTCACTGGACCCCAAATCTTAAAAACTTTCCTTAAAATATCCACCCATGTTAAGCTCCTGGATCTGAACTGGGGGTTGGTGATTTTGTTCTTTTTGTTCTATTTTGTCCAAAAGCCATTAGGTGGAAGAAATTTACTTGAATGCCTCTGGAGAATAGGATTTGTTAGCTGACTCCTCTGCTTCATTATTGACGTGGAGAGTTAGCTTTACTGTAACATGCTTCCTGCACAATGGGAAATAGGTACATACTGTACACGTAAAAGCCAAGGCCAAAGTAACAAAGAACAACCTTTAAATAACTCTTATGGTCCATTAGCCAGACAATAACACCTGGTGGGTAAAGGATACACTCACAGAGATCTCTCAGAAAACCCCGCAAAAAATGACATCTGAAAACTCTCTGTAAAATTGTAGGTGCGTGTGTGATTTGTGTAAGTAATAGACAGTATTGTTTGTGCACGGCACGGTCATTAAGAATGACGTGTTCGGCCTCACCTTTGTATTGTGTAGGAACACTCTCTGAGACTCTGATCAAATTAATTGAACATTGTCATTTGCAGAACTCCATATGATATGCCTAGGTTTGGATGGTTAATGAGTCCCCCGGAGTCCTCTCTTTCAGCAGGTATGGCATGTTCTTTAATTTTCTCCCTTTCTGAGCAGAAAGGAGTAAAAGAGAAGAAAAAGCCTATGAACAAGGGGAGAAAAGGAGGTTAAGGTTCACACGTGCTGTATTTGGGGGGAAGCTAAGTCTTGTTTTCTGTCTATGGCCTTTCTCCTAGACAAATAGGCAGGAATTCGTGCTGATGGATCAGAGAGTCACAGAAGGCATCTCTGAAGACTGTCTAGTGCAAGTCCCAAACCAGCGTCAACTAGAGCAGGTTGTGCAGGGCCTGGCCCATTAGCTCTCAGCTGACTCATCATCCATCCCAAAGCAAAGCTTCATTCATTCCTGCTTCTCTCTCATATAAAAGGCAACTCCCCATCCTTGCTGTTCTGGCCAGTTCTGCCTAAAGAGCCGTATCCATCCCTCACAGCCCTCCAGGTACGTGAGCCACGATCCAAATGAGATCATAGCCCCGTGTGCTGGTTTTGGCTGGGATAGATTTGATTTTCTTCACAGTAGCTAGTATGGGGCTGTGTTTTGGATTTGTGCTGGAAACAGTGTTGATAATGCAGAGGTGTTTTCGTTATTGCTGAGCAGTGCTTACACAGAGCCAAGGGCTTTGCTGCTTCTCATCTCATCCCACCCCACCAGCGAGTAGGCTGGGGGGGCACAAGAAGCTGGGAGGGAATACAGCCCGGACAGCTGATCCCAACTGGCCAAATGGATATTCCAGACCATCGAATGTCATGCTCAGCATATAAAGGTGGGGGAAGAAGAAGGAAGGGGAGGACATTCGGAGAGATGGCGTTTGTCTTCCCAAGTCACCGTTACACGTGATGGAGCCCTGCTTTCCTGGAGATGGCTGAACACATGCCTACCTGTGGGAAGCGGTGAATGAATTCCTTGTTTTGCTTTGTTTGCATGCACAGCTTTTGCTTTACCTATTAAACTGTCTTTATCTCAGCCCACGAGTTTTCTCACTTTTACCCTTCTGATTTTCTCCCCCATCCCATTGAGGGGGGAGTAAGCAAGCTGCTGTGTGGTCTGTAGTTTCTGGCTGGGGTTAAACCATGACATCTGTAATTGCACAGAGACTTCTAATTCCTCCTGTTTGTTCCCCATGCTGCATGGATTGGTGTTTGAGCACTTCAGAGAAGGACCCAGCCATGCTGATTTCAAGGAAGAATGTGTGAGAGCTTTCTCCATGATGCTGTCCTGTAGGAACTTCCTTAATTGTGTGCATACTCTGGGGCTGAGCCCTCTTCAGCCCTGCACTGTTGATTATGAGGTCTTTCTTCTCCATATCACCCCATCCGTGATTGTAAAAGCCCTGTTGTCATCTCCAGCTTTGCAACAAACTTGATTTGCAGGATCAATCCACTCTTCCTCAAGGTTTTTCTCCCCTTCCCATTCCCTTTTAGGGGCAAGACTGAGGAGAATGCCACTTCAGCACCCATGCCCTTGGCCATCATCCCCAGACCCATGTAGTGTTGCTTGATACTTTCCAGGTCTCCATAGGCAATTTTGTTGGTGCCCACATGGGTGAGCAGTGGGGGATAATAGACTTCTGAGTCTTTCTGGGCCTTCAGACTATCCTCAATGTCCTGGATCCTACTAAATCTCCCCAGACAGCGTCAGGCTGGCAGATGGAAGCCTCTATCCCGCAGAGCAAGGAGTCTCCTGGTACTGCCATGTGATTTAGGCTCAGCTGGCTCCGATGCTGCTCTGAACAGAGCTCCCAGCCCCTCATCTGATACCACGGCACCAAATCTATTCTGTAGTTGCCGATCCGCAGGTGGAGCAGCAGCCTTCCTCCTGGTGCCAGAAGTCACCAGCTTCCAGCCTTTTCTATTATGGGAGTCTCCTTTTCCCAACCTGATGAGTACAGACTGAATGCTCCTCTGTCTGTGCAGTTGGGTGTTCAGGCTCTCGTAGGGTCTTGGCGAAGATCCTGTCCTCTTTTTCATACTCTCTGATGCCTTGCAGACTTCCCACCTCTTCTTGCAGCTCCTCGACAAGCGCTCACCTTCTGCAGGCAAGAAGACCACTTGCCCTGCCCCAGGCTCGTTGAGGGTCCCCAGGCATGACCTGCAGCCCCTGGCCCGCAGTGCCGCATCCTTTCTTGGGAGCTCAGCTGGTGCTGAGGCCTCTGATGGGCCAGAAGTAGTTGCTGCTGGTGGTGTTGGACTGTGCCCTGTGGTACATCACCACCAACGCTAAGCACACATACACTGCCCTCAGCAGAATTTCTGGCTCCCTTCTGTGTGCTCCTCTGCGCAAACTGGTGCATCTGTTTGCACCTTCTGTTACAGCAGCACAGACCGATTTTTGGTGCTGTGTGACACAGTGCAAACTCCAAGTGGTGGAGATGAAAAGCCCTTCTTACTCCCAAGTTCAGGAGCATGGAAATCACGGAGCGGGAGGAAGACTCAGAGGGCACACCTGCAAAGCGCAGGTTCGTTCTCCTCCAACCTCCTCCTGGCTGGGTAGATCCCTCTATATGGAGCTTCACACCCTCTATATGGTCCTTCCCACCAATGCTTCAGTGCAGCTGATATAACCCCAGGCTTGGGTGCTTATCTGGCATAGAAAACCTTGGCCAGGGCTCCTCAGGTCACACACAGCATGGTTATAGCTGCTTCACTGGTAAGGCACTAACTGCAGTAGGGCAGAGGACTGGAGTAGTTTTCTTCTTCCAGCATGCCTGTCTCCTAAGAGCATTACATTTGATGACTGCTGTGCAAAAATGCAGGTGAGTGCAAAATCTGAGCTGGCTTTTGATGGGGAAAGAAGCAGTCCCATCCAGAGCTGTGATAAAGGAGGAGGGCCTTCCCTGCTATATACAGGCTCATTCCTGGCTGGGGTGTGCTGAAGTAATTCAACTACTTGTTGAGCCTGTTTTAGAGGTATCTCTGTTTTGGTGGGTCCCAACTAGAACAGCTTTCTTCCGTGTACAAACATAGACATGCTGATATTAATGTGTCCCGTGGTTATCTTTCACAGACAGCAACTGAAAGAGCAATGAAATTCTCTTCTGCACATTGATGGCTAAATGAGTGAAGGCTACTACCCAAAGGCTAGGGTGGATGAAAGTGTGGGAGTTGAGGACTGAGCAGGTCACGATGATCTGTGTGCCTGTTGGGGTGAGGAGGGAGAGAAGAGAGAATTTGGCTGGGGAGAGAGAGGTGGAGGACAGGGAAGGCAATAATCCTTCTGGCAATAATGAGAGAAGAAAGCCAACTGTACTCTTTGGGCAGGGGACTGAATGGAAAAGTAGTCTTGGAATTAGCAGATAAACTGTTTTCTCTCTGAACCACACTTTGAAGAAATAAGATGTTGAGATACGCTCTTTGTAAACAGATCGGCAGCCAAGAAAATCTGGCTTATGCGTTTGCTTGCTCTTGCTAATACAACAGCCTGAAAAACTCCGAAGATGGGTTTACTGCTTACTCCGAAAAAGTCAATAATATCACGCTGGGAATAGCTTCGAGTCAGCCAGGGCTTAATGTAACATGGCATGTGTACGATTTCTGAGCTTGATGCCATCTGCTCACAGAGACCGTTGGATCGCTGTAAGAATGTCAACAAATAGGCTTGAGAAGCTTGTGAAAATGAGAAGGGAAACAGCAAGCTCCAGGGTGTAGGAAAATGATGATTTTTCTGTGTGACTGTTGCATTCGTGAGATTGGTTAGTCTGTTTTTTTAATCTGCTCCCTTCCCACTGTCTCTGAGGAAATGCCTGCAAGAGGAGAAACATGAGCCCTTGAGTTAAACTGAGAGAAATACGGCAATGAGACTAGCAGGCTAATCAGACAAAAAAAAAAGTTCCACATGATCTTTGGAGACATCACTCGTGAACCCCCAGAGAATTAGGGTTGGTGGGTTAGTGGAGGAAAAGCAGCTAGTCGGCATTATAGCTAGTAGCTATAAGATCTCTTTAATGCAGCTCCCAATATAATCAGTAAGGTACCTAGTTTTAAAAAAAAAAACCATAAAACCCGTGAAATTTAAACCCCAGGTGGTAAACCTAATAGAAATGTTCTTTGCTCCAAGAGTCAAGATGATTGTACTTTGAAAAATTCTTTTGGTATAACATTAATTTTGACCTTTCTGTGAAGTGTGACATAAACATGTTTAAAATAGATATTCATGCCCAAACCATTTCCACTATCAGCTAAAAAGATTTGGGTGTTACGTTACAGTTAAGCTGTTTTAAGTAAACAGTCTCTCTTGCTGTGCTGTTTTCATGCTATAATGGAGGTGCTTAACAGACTGCACAGGTTTATCTTTTCTTCCTCCTGTGCAGAAAATAAAACTTCGCTGTTTTCCAACAGCTGATGCTTGAACACCTACAAAAGACTGTGTGTATGCAGATTGCCTGTCACAATGTTTAGCTACCTTAAATTGTTGCTCACTAAAGAATAATTTTTTTCCTGAACCCCTGTCCTACTTTCACCTGTGACAGGTGAAGAATAGTTTATTCATGATAATAAGGATTATTAATATACATCAGTTTCTGATTGCTGTCTTATTTCCCCGACCAGCTACTTGAAGGGCAGTTGCATGGATGATGGGGCTAAATTGTTCAGGTAGTGCCAGACAGCATGAAAATATGAAATGTCCACAAGCTGAGGTGTGGGAGGTTGAGTCGGTTTCAAGAGCAGCCCTAGGGCAGGTGACTGGGGGCAGGGTGGTGGGATCTCCTTGCTTGGAGGTTTTTGAGACTCTGCTAGACAAAGCTGCAGCTGATCCGATCTAGTTCTGGTGCTAGTGCTGCTTTGAGAGAGCTGATGGACTAGAGGTCCTTCCCACCAATGCTTCTGTGAGTGTATGATCACACTCTTCCTCTCCTCTGGTCTTCTCCAGAGTTGGAGACCAGCTTCATCGTCTCTACCTTGTGACACCTAAGAGTGAGAGCAAAGGTCCGAATGTATGCCAAAGCCTGGACTCATCCTTCTCCATCAGCATCTGCTCCTTGGTGATTCCTGCAGGGACAATTCATGCCCAGCGTTCTCTAGACGTCAAGGGTAAAAGACTTTTGCAGGAGTCTCAAAGCTGGGGCTCAGGGTAGGCATGTGTTTGAAGCCACGGTCCTCCACGGACCCCAGGAGTTGGCTGCCTTGCTGTGATGGGGGTAAGAAGGGACCCATTTCTGTGGTGCCTAACGCATAGTTTGGTGTGTGTAAAGTAAAAGGGCTAAGGAGAGACTGGGAGCCAGCGTAGGGCAAGGGGCAGTTTAAGTGTGGGAATAAATCAGCGAGGCTGTGAAACTCATCTGCATAGTTTGTGGACTGCAGATCATGGGCTTACTGGGGTCAGATCCCAAGCCCATTGAGCTGTACAGCCTTAGCTCACGGGAAAGCATCCCAGAAAAACGTGCCTGTCTACCATCTATTTGTAGCTCGATATTTCTTCCTCCATCACTATTTCTGTGAGTTACTTTGATGTGTGGCTGTCCTTGAAAGCCAAGAGGTGGAACGAAACAGATGAAGATGAGGTTACAGTGGTGGTACTGCTGAAAACTAATGTTCTCTAGATCAGTGTAATGGTAACATCACTTGGCAGTTTACCAAAGTCAGTTTTTGCTTATTTTAGTTGCTCTCTGTTTCACTCCAAAGTCATTTTTTCCGTACTTGTGATGATGTGTCCTAAGAGAAATGAATAAGGTTGCTTTAAGGATTAGCCATTAGATCCAACTGTTTCAAGAGTGTAAGCCCTGCAAGCGGAGAAAACTTGATTTATGCTCTCAGTGCTGCAGACTAGCCTGGGTGATTTCTGGACTGTGCAGAGAACTTTTCTTTGGGAATCCAAGGTATATATTTTTGTGAGAGGAACAAATCTACAGTTTTTCCCACTGACTTGTTTCATTTATTTTTGTGAAGTACTCTTGTCGTGCACGGACCACTGAATGACTGAGTTTTACCTGATGTTCAATGAATGCATTAATTTTTAGTCTGTTATTCTCTTCTGCGGCTCAGTATTTGGTTACATAGTGTGTCATCAAAGCTGTAATTACCCAGAAATCCCCTTACCTTGCCGTCTCTTCCAGTTACTGCAGGTCTGCAAAGAAGACTACGCAACAAAAAGCAAATTTGGAAGGTGACTGAAATGCAACATGGGGTGGGGAAGGAGGAAGAAACTACAGATTCTTTTTGACACACAGATTTTGAAGACAACTTTTTAACAGACCTGCTTTTATACTAAAGTTCATGATACAGTGTATGCTGGAAAAACTGCTTAGGTTTAAAACCTAACCCATTTCTGTTGTCATACCCAGGCACAGTAGCATGAGCTATGCCTGGTGTTTCACCAAGAAAGCTTGGATGAAAAGGCTCTGGTTGTGCTGTTTGGAGACGTCCTTTTTTCATGCTTCAGTTGTACAGTAAAAAAGGCCTTTTAAAGACTGGTGCAGGGCAGCATAGGAGTACTGGAGAACGGGCTGCCGGTGCCGACTTTGTCAGTTGAGACACCTTTCTGGGTCTGGAGCAGAAGGGGAAGATTTGGTGTAGGAAGAGATGCTGGAAAGAACAGAGGCTGTGAGATACGAGATACCTGGCTGTTTGTGTTGGGCAGCAGTGCACGGTTTGGCACAGGCACGCAGAAATGAGTCTGGGATGCTCAGGGATCCCAGACAAGGAGCAGCTGGCTGTGGTTCTTTTGCCTCGCTTTTGTTGTTGAAATGCCCTGTGGCAGGCTACACCCGGGCTTCTTTGCTTTCCTTTTAGTAAATCTGTAAGCGTGCAGGGTTGTGCCTTTGGCTGCTTGTGTCTTGGTCACCCAGGTCGAGGGGGCTTGGGAGGGCACTGGAGCTCCTGTCTTAGGCTGAATCCTTGGCTTGTATTTGTATGGCAGACAGGGTGATGACCTGTGTCCTGCTGTTAGGACCAAAACCTTGGACATAGGTCTCTACAAGACCTGGGACACGTGCCAGGGTTTCTTCACTGGGACAGTCCCTCAAACAGGCTGTCTGGCGACACAGCAGGGGTTAACCTAATGAGGATTATTAGCTTTTTACACTGGTATGGGGAGATGATAACTCTAAAGTCTGTGCTGAAGTGGGCACTGGGAAAGGCTGACATTTAACTTTCCAAATAAGCTCATTTCAAGGAGTAATTCACTGTAGTGCTCTTCAGATAAACTTTAAAGCAAGTTACCTAAGAGGCCTGAGGAAAGTGGAATTTCAGGCAGTCCAGAGACCAGGACGGCAGGGGATTGCAGTTCTGGAGAGGTGGCTGGGGCTGCTAAACTCTGCACAGAGGGGATGACTTTCAGGAGCTGGTTTGCTTCTGGTACTTTGGTTAAGTTACATGGGTGGGAGACAAATGTGCTCCAGATTTTTAGAGCCGAAAATGTTTTTCTGATTTATTAATATGTCAGGCCCCATAACTACAAAATCTGCAGAGATGGTTTTGTTTTGTTTTAATTTCCAAAAGGCTGAATGGAGGTAAAGAACAAATGGCTCCTCTCTATACACCTTCCAGAAAGAGGCAGCACTGTGTTGTCCTGGGTCCAGTTCTCTGCCAAGGGACCTGTTGAGTATTTCAAGCCAGGACTGCTCTCCCCTAAGGGAGTCAATGTTTCCTGCTTGCTGGCTGCTTTGTCGTGGTTTGCATGAAGCTTTTTTTTTCTGGTAAAATAAAGGAAACTTTTAAAGTCTCCTGCTCTGGATAAGGGTGTGTTTCTGGAGCCTGCTTTCTTCTCTGTATGGCCAGGACTCCCTAAGGTGAACCCCATGCAGGGACACTTATCAACGTTAGCTTTCCATGCAGGCTTCCCTTTGCTGTGCTGCCTGGTACGTGGTGGGGGCATACGAAAGGGTTCTTGCACTTCTGCACAAGCGTGAACTCTGTGTTACATTCAGATGTGCTAAAATCAATAGGTCACCTAGCAGGTACGAACAAGCGTGACTTCCAGCGACAAGGAGAGGTTCCTGGAGTGGGTCACGCTGATAAGCAGAGCTTTGCCTGACCTCTTCAGCCTCTGAGATTAACAGAGTTTCTAGATGTACAAAGTTAACGGGGAATGGATGTCCTGACCGCTGGCAGCTCCCTCTGGAGGGGCCATCTGAGACCTCTGGGCTCTTGCTTGGTCTCCATTCAAAATGCATCTTGGAGTTCCTGGGGAGAAACGCAAATTGCCTTCCCCTCCCTGTGCCAGGACACCAGCTGCCCAGACAGTGCTACAGGCACAGCCAGCAGGCATGGCCTCACCTATATACCCAATTTGAACCCTGTGTCATTGACTGCTCTAAATCTTTTTACCAGGGAATAGAAAGGAGATAGCCAGCAATGAGGGTTTTTTTCTTTTTTCTTGCAATGAGAATCTGCCGGCTGGGGCGGTGCTCCTGGCTCCCTTGATCCTAGTGAGGATGTCCAGAGAGATTTCAAATTGAGAGGGGAGTGGTATGGTTTAGATGGTGGAAACAGCAGTGCTCTGCAGCTTCTGCAGAATTTCAGAGATGCTTTGGGACCATGTCTGTTCTGACAAATGCAAGCTGGTTTGGATGGGGAAGGGCAGAATCCAGCCCCACGTCTTGGTGGGTGGATGGATCCAGGCACTGTCTGTGGAAGCCTTCCTGAGGATATCAGCTGTATTTGTCCAAGGGGGATCATAGCAAGTCGTATGTCTTGTTTTGGGGTGCCTGGACGTGGTGTTTAGCACAACAGCATCCTGGTTCCTGACTCATGCTGCCTCTGATAACCTATGATGGTGAAAACTGGACCTTTATAGTGTAAATCAACCATTTTGCAAGAGTAAATGATACAAGCGTTGACATTATTTCCTCTTTGGCAAGCCTGCCTGTCCTCGGGACCTATGGTGTCTCTGTGGAGTATATCACAGCTCCAAGCAGGCTGGCTGAGCAAAACTAGGAGCTGGGATGTCCTCTGACTCCCCTTTGTCACAGTGATTGGGTGAAGGAGAGTGTTTAGTCAGGTCTTCGCAAGGTAGGATGAAGAGAATTTGTAGAGGATGGTGGTCTCTTTTGCTACTTGGATGCCTGGATCCAGGGGTCAGCAATCCCACATTAGGGCAATTCCAGAAGACAGTGACTGTCATTTTACAGAGTTCTCGTGCTGCATGTCTTTCTAAACGTTATCCTGGGGACTTAGCCACTCCCGATGCTGAAAGGGAAAAAGTGCTCTGGTCAAACAGGGGAGTGGTGTCTGCTGTGAAACTTGAGATAAAACATCTCTTTAACTTCTGCATCCCACACCCCAATCTCCCCTTTTTTGAAAAGCCACTCTGCTCTTCCATGTGGCAGAATAGGACTGGTTAACTGTGAAGGGACAAATCCCTTTTGCTCTGGCAGGTTTCTCAGATAGGAAATGTTGTTCCAGCTGTGCAGGAATTGGGGGTGTGGGTGTAGTTGTGGTGTAGAAGGGGGAGAAGCTGATGGCACTCAAATCCTCTAAATTTTAGACCTGCTGTTAGCCACAGTGGGGAAGGAGTCTATCTTCTGAGTACAACCAGTGTGAATCCTGTTGCCTTGTTGATTTGTTCCTGTAGGGTTTAGAGAAGTCAGTCCCTAAGCCAACAGAGCTGTGTTTGTGCAAACTGTTTTAATTGCAGTATCCAGCTCTTCTGTACTTAAATGCTCTGTCAGGATGGCTGCTTAGTGTGTACTTCTAGTGACCTTCACTGTAATTGTCTAATTGCTTGCAGTGCATTTGGATGATTCCAGTAGTGCCTGCTAGCTCTGATTAAAACTGGTTTCCTTCCAAAAGTATTAAGTTTCTTCCTCTCACTTCTTTGCATAAGTAAAATAAATATTTAGATGCATGCTGAGGTATCCTGAAACACTGCTATGGGATGGATGGATGGATGGATGGATGGATGGATGGATTGAAGAGCTGAGGTACCTCACTTCTTACTGCCTTGGGGGACTTGGGGTCAATTGTTGCTATCAGCAGGCCCCTGGCTTGTGATACTGGGCTCCAGCGCTTCCCAGCATGGGTAACGTGCTGCATAGAGAGAGTTAGCTAGGAGAAGGGGCTCTGCTTATGTTGCACAGGGAATGCTCCAGGCAGGAGTGGCTGAAGCAAAGGGAAAGAGGGGACGGCAATTCAGCAAAGCGAGTGGTGCACATCCCCTGGGATGGGGTCTCCCAGAGCCAGCATTCCAAGGGATGGGGGAAGACAACAAGAGATGGGGGTTGCTGGGAACTTCTGACCCTCTGCTCCAAACCTGAAGAAGGGTGCTGGTTCCAGCTGGCAGGACACCGGCAGGAGTCCTTGCCTCAAAGAGCAATTGCTCGCTGTGCCCACAAGTGCTTGCTGCCCGATCAGAGCTCAGGGATGTGTCCACTCTGCTACCCAGATGGGGAAATGGAGGAACAGAGAAGGGCTGGGACCCACCTTGTGTCCCCCAGAGGTGCAATGGCAGAGCTCGAGCGCATTGCCGTCTTCCTGAGGGTTTGGCTGCCTGGTTCAGGGTCACCTTAGGTACGGTGCAGGCATTCAGCTGTGAAGAGAGCTGCTGGAGGAGGTGCTGCGAAGCAGCTCAGTGGGGACCTCCTCTGCCTTGGATTGCATTTGGCTTTTAAGCTGAAGGTCTCACTGGGTCTGTCCTACGTGTGGTACTAGGATATGTGAGCCTGCATCCTTGTCGGTGAGGCTGTCGCCTCTGCTCAGAGATAACTCAGGAGTTACCTTGCTCAGCTCCTGCTCCCCTTTCCTCAGGGAGCAGCTACCCTTGCTGCTCCCTGACACTGGGGAGGGTTTGGGAGAGACCCAGCCTTCCTCACTCCTGCTTTAGCCACCAAGACAAATCCTCTAGCAGCAAAGAGAGAACCCAGGAGTCCTGGTTCCCAGCGCTTTTCTCTGTGCACTTTACCTTATCACATGTGGTCTGTGCCTTCACATCACAGGGTCAACCACAGTGGAGCATCCTGGGTGGGCAGTCCTGGTGCTCAAAGGGATTGGGCTGAGCAGGCAGTGCAGCATAGAGAAGTGCCAACCTGATGACGGTGGACGTTCTTTCACAGTCAAAGTCTCCCTGGAGGAAGACAAAGGTTCCCAGGCACTCAGCTCTACCACTGAGGGACAGGAACATGATGCTTGGAAAGGGTCTTGCTGGGAATCACCCTGCACTGTGTCCTTGCATGTGTGGGGAGAGGCTGGATGTGGTTTTGGAGCGTGTAGGCTGCTCTGCAGGTGTTTCTGGAAATCAGATGTCTATGGGTTTTTTGCCTCAGTTCAGGAAGAAGAGTGGAGCGTCACATCGGCTTGTTGGCATCTGAGAAGTGTCACAGAATTTCAGAATGGTTGAGGTTGGAAGGGACCTCTGGAGCCATGTAACCCCCTTGCTCAAGTAGGGTCACCTAGAGCTGGTTGCACAGGACCATGTCCAGGTGACTTTTGAGTACCCCCAAGGATGGAGACTCCTCAACCTCTCAGGGCAAGCTGTGCCAGGGCTTGGTCACCCTCACAGTGAAAAAGTATTTTGTGATGCTCAGAGGGAACCTCCTGTATTTCAGTTTGTGCCCATCGCCTCTGATCCTGTCATTGGGGACCACTGAGAAGTGCCTGGCTCCGGTTTCTTTACACCCTCTCTGTCCTTGGAGATCTCCAGCACCTCTCCGGATAAGGCCATGATCCTGGCTGGACCCACTTTGAGCTGGAGGTTGGACTAGAGACCTCCAGAGGCCCTTCCAAACCTTCATTTTCATGTGATTTTATGGTGGAGCCTAAGGACTGTACCTTAAGGATACCTCCTCAGAGACCAATGAGGGGACCAAGCTACCGCTCACCCAACAGCTGCAGCGTTGAGAGAAAGAATACAATTACGGGCAATTTTGCGCAGGTTCCTCTTTAGTCAGAGCGTACATCTTTTTGTAAGAAGTCTTTAACTTTGATTACTGCAAACACTCCAGTCAAAGGCACTCAGCAGGTAGCTATGGCAACCCCTGAGATAAGTGGTCTAAAATATACCAGGTAAAATAATGAGGGGATAATAATACGGTTTTAGTTCAAATAAACTATTAAGTGTGACTAATGGTTTTACATTTAAAAAATATTCATACACCATATTTCTGGGCTATAAATTAGTAATGGTTCGAGGCCCATTGTTCATCCCACTGCTGTAGGTGGTCTCCAAAGAATACTGTTAATATATGCCTCCTGCATTGTTAAGCCAGCACTCAGCAGGAGAAAAAAAAGTCTTGTAGCTCAACAAAATAAAACTGTTAAAGGGAGAAGAGAGAGGGGGGAGGGCTCAGGGAGGCAAGATTACCCATGCAGAGAGAGCTACAGCCCCTTCTCAGAGGCTGACCTAACAAATTTAATGTGGCTGTCTCCTCAATACTTTTTTTTTTTCCAAACTGTCTCTATTGGACCCAAATCAAAACTAGCAATTAGCAGCTGGGTGATAAGTGCTGTGCATACTCAGGATGGGACAGTCATTACCCAAGGAAAGTTTATGATTTAAATACTCTATTGTATTTTCTTAACTTGTGGCAAGGAAAAGTGCAGCTGGGATTCTCTGTTCCTGAGGAGCTGGTCTCCTGCGATTACTCCTGCGGCAGGACTGCTAGCCCACTAGCGATGGGAAATTGCAAGAAAGCAGAACTGAAATTTGCTGGAGCTACTCATGCTGTTTATGGTGGGTAGTCAACCTTTAGACATCTTGATTTTCAGAATATACCCACAACAAAAATGGGACACCGTCTGCCCTCTTACTCTCCTTTTCTCCACATAGGCGCCCTGTCCTGAGCAGAGCCTGTCCCTTCTAAGCTTTCCTTTGCCTTTTGACTGTGGGTCACGCAGAAGCAAATAGACCTGTCCTAACATCAGGGAAGAATTCATTCTTCAGACCTGGCAACTACTCCAAGGATTTTGGATCATAAATCCTGTAGCAATCCTTGCAGCTTATTTAGTTGGTTCACCTTGAAGAATCTAATACATAAAAGATTATTATGTTATTTTTTTCCAAAGTACTGGCATTATGAAGCAGACATAGTAAACAAAAAGTGGTATATGTCCCTTTCTTGGGTATGCTCCCTCATTTCTAGGTAGTTACAAAAAACCCAGAAGATGATAAGCAAAGGGGCTTTGTTGAGTTAGCTTTTCTTGTGAACAACAAGGAATATATTTGAGTGTATTTTAGGCCAGTGGAGAGGATCGTGTGAGGAAAAACATAGTTCTCCGTTGGGGTTGCTTTTCAAAATAGACTTTGTCATTGATTTTTATTTTTCAGAAGCCCTTCCTGACCAATTTAAATTCCTCCCCCAGGAACTCTAAGTATCTCTCTATGCTTGTTTTTGTCAGGTATTGCCTCTGAAAGAACTTAGCTTTGTATCACAGCAACACCGTCTTAAATAACGCAGTATGCAGTGTTTAATCAGCCATTGCCTGGGGCAAGATTTTGCAGGTAGGGAAGGGAGGAGAAGGAGCAGGAGATGGAAGCCTTTTGTCCTCTTCAAGCAGTGGGTCCCAGCAGACGGGGACAGGTACAATTCCAGCCCTCTGCACGACCCAGCGGTGTTTTCCTTTTGCTTGGTGGGCTCTCCTGCCCTTTCCCGACCGCTGCGCTTCGCCGATCATCCCGCGGTGCTTTGGATCTGTTGCTGGTCGAGGAGGATTTGGACCATCCTCCTCCCTGTTAGTATTGTTCCCTGCTGTCTCTTAAGGCATTTTGAGATGCGGGCTCAATTCCTCATAGAGGTGCTCTGGGCAGCCGTGGTCTCAGCAAAGCAGGGTGGTTTCTTAGACCTGGGGTGACCTGGGGATCAATGTTCTACCGTCTGTCTGTTAACCTGGGCTTCAGCCTCCCTTTACTCATTGAGTCTCACCCCTCTGGGCTTGACACAACGTGGCCTGGATGTCAGGCAAGACGATGCCCAGGACCATGAGCATTTCTTTCCAGCCCCTGCGCTCCTTGGTCATTACTGGCTTTTTTGTTTGTTTGTTTTCTCTGATTGCATTTTGCTGCCTCCATGCTGCCCCTTGGACCACAGTGGGGCTTTCTCAGTCTCTCCTTTCACAGGCTGTCAAAAGGCTGTTCATACAGTGAAAAAAAAGAAAGCCAAAGCTGAGATCCGCTGTTGAATTTTAATTCTCTTGTTGGCTGGTGGCAGGGAATTAGCCGGTGAAGGTCAATGGACACTGACACTTTCCTGCTGGCCAAGTGCTTGAACTGGGAGTTTTAGCAACGACAGCCAAGCCGTGCACTGCCGTCCCCCAAATCTCATCCCGGTCCCATCCCTTTCCCCCAGCCCTGGGGCCAAAGCTGGCTCTGTGTCCCTCCCCTGCCTCTGGGTGCTGACTCCCCATTAGCTCTAATGTGTGCAGCAGGAGACCGGGGCAAGCATGGGTGACCCTGCAGGAAATGCTGGTGGCATTAATACCTTATATTTAAATGACTGTTATCCACCAAGACTTATTTTTGCGTTAATGTAAACGAAAAGCCACAAAAAAAGGGGTAAATAAGAAGAGGGCGGAGGGGGTCATTCTCACCCCAGGGGCAATTGCTTCCAAGGAGGAACCTGTCGTAACACTGGAGAATGCAAAGCCATGGGAACAACAGCATGGAAAAATCAGGTGGAAAATATTGCCCCAGAGGCTCTGGACAGCTGTGGGAGTTTTGGTGAGAGGTTGCAGATCTGGGGGAGAAAGACAGGCTGCAGGATTGCAAATGGACAGCCCTGAGTGTTGTAAAGGTGAAGGCACTGTGCAACCCCACACAATACTGCACCTCCTTTGCTCATTTGTGCTCACTCCTGTAGCTGACAGGTTCTGGAGAGCAGCCTGACTTAATGGGAGAACTGGGAAATGGTCACGTCCCAGGACCTTTGCCTTTTTGGGCTCCAAAAAGCATCAAGTTGCTGCACATTGGGAACGGCAGTACTGGGTATTACTCGTCAGCAACGTCCCCCTGTTTCTTGGCTTCTGACTTGACTTGGGTTTTGTCTGGTTTCTGTAAACAGGGTTGTATCGTATCATCCCCCCCCTTTTTTTTTTTGTTTCAGGGAAGGATGTAGTGTCACCAAAATCCAGCTTCCTATTAACCTGTGTTAGTAAACTCAACGCCTCCAGATTTCTCATGAAGCCAGGGAAGCCCTTATGCTTTCCCAGGACATAATTGTGCTCATCAAAAATAGCAGTCGCTGTAACACACAGGCTCCTGAGAGCGTTTCTGTGCGATGGGCAATTCTTTTCCAGCTCTCCTGTGGCTTGTCACAATGTTTATCTGGGCTTGCTCAAGCAATGTGCAAAACACGTTGCAGCAAACAAGCAAATACGAAAACACAGAAAAAAAAAAGGGTGTGTGTGGGTGTGTGTGTAGTAAAAATCTCCTCCCCCAACCCCAAAACAGAAATAAGGAAGAACTGTACTAATGATTTCTCAAGCAGACGAGGGAGGAGAGAGGTGGCAGCTTGTATAGGCAAACAGATGTGAAGGTGCACATTTTTAAGGGCCAGAGAGGAGTGAAAATGCAGGAGTGTTGAGAGACAGGTTAAATTTCCTGGGCTGTAGAGCAGGATACTGCACAGAGACTGTGTCATTACACCATAAATTGACACCGCAAGAGAGACCAATGGACTGACACCAGAGCTGCTTTGAGTGAAAATAATGAGCCCTGCATGGGTGCCACGCTTCTACTCTATGCTTTGTGCAGCCGGGAACATAAAAAGATAGTTGAAAGAATTTTGCATGCTTCAACATCTTTCCTGCTAAAGCACAGCTTAAGTGTGTCTGCTGCAGTATGCCATGCGAATGTTTATAAAATCCAACAGTTTGTTATGCACAGTGTTAGGTGTATGCATGAGCACTTCGGAAGGTGAAGTGCTTTTCAGTCCCCGCTCTGGGCTATTTGGGGACTCCTTGTCACCTTGAAATAGGGCAAGGGATTGCTCTGTCCAGCTGATGAAAGGTGATAGCATTTAATATTTCTTCTGTGCTATTGATTTGAAGTAATCCAAGCTCCGTTTAGAAGTAGGAAATAAAACAAGGTGAGAAAAGCTTTTCTAAAAATATCTGAAGTATCTATATGCTCATGAAAATGTGAAATGTGGAGGATTTTTTGCAGCTGTTGTCTGAATTGCCCCAAATCAATTAGCTATGGAATTGGCCATTGATCTTTCCCCCCCTTAATTAAAAAAGAGACTTAATCCATTTTGATTTCAAAACAATTCCGAATCAGAAGGCAAAGGGTGGAAGTAGAGCAGTGGGAATTGCACATGGCAGTTGTGTTATCAAAACTGCCTCTTTCCCTAAGAATGCTTTTGGTTTGTTGTAAACTTTCTTTTTTTTCTTTTTGGTGGAGGGAAGAGTATGAAAATAATTTCGTGCCTCGCTCTCATTGTTGCTTCAGTGGAGGGAGACTGCAGAGAGGGATCTGGTCAATGTGCCTTATGGATGCCCATTCAGAAAGTGTATTGCATTGCTGTGCCCCCAGGAGAAACTTCTTTGTCCTGCTCTTCATTGCCACTGTTTTCTTCTTCCTTGCCACACTGGTATTTCTATCTAGTTTTTCTTTCCTCTGCCCTGTGGTTGCCTCCTGCCCGTTCCCCTTAATTCTTTCTATCACCAGTCCCAGCAGTGGTGACGAAGAGCAGAAGCCAAGCTGGGTGCAATTGGTTGTGTCTCAGGTTGGCCTTTGACAGCAGCTGCAGAGCTTGTCAGCTCGGTTATGTGCTTCTTCCACCCGGTGCATTACAGCTGGGACACTACAGCTCAGTGAGTGGACAAAATGACCTACGTCATCTGTTGTACTTAAAACCTATCCTAATTCAAGTGACAGCTCCCCATATCCCAGCTAGCTTTAAGCAAGTGCGAGGGAATGCTTTGTTCAAGTGAAAGACCCAAAAGAGGCCACTTCTCAGTCTTTCCGTAAGATGCCAATGAATAGACTGCCTCAGAAAACGAATTCTGGGCTCCACAAGTAAGTGCTTTAATTTTGGGGTGGAGACACACATAAGAATGAGCCTGATTCTCTGCTTCCAGTGCAAATTCCTTCGTAATTGAGCTGCTATTAGCAACTCCGGGGCGGTGCACTGTGTGTTTTTATGGACCAATAATAGATATCTAGGGTGATTGGAGGCAATCAGCCTTCAGCCTAGAATTTTACAAAGCCCCAGATGTGTAAAATGATAGGCCACTGAAGTCTTCCCTTCTCAGACTTATAAATACCCCATGCTCCAGGAAAGCAGGGCAGCTGCCAACTAATGGGGAACAGGCAAAAGACCTGGGCCATGGTGTTGTGTATGGCCTGGGCCACTGCCAGCTGAATCAGAAGGGTTCTCCTGATTGCTCTGGTCCATAGTATCCAGCTGGGGTCAATGGTACCAATCTGAGTGGTATGAGCCAAGTGGGACACGGTAGATGCGGCAATGGTCTGGCAGTCCCTTGCAGTGGCAAGGAGGTTTTGTGTGTTCAAAATGTGTCAGTTTTGCTAGAGCGGGGCATGACCTGTCACAGAGGTGAGGCTCGTGGCCAACTGGGACCCTACGTAAATGCATTTTCCAAACTACCTTTCAGCGCTGGGTATTACCACTGAGCCCGCAGCGGAGGTGAGCCTTGTTGTGCAAGAGTATACTTGATTTCATTGCAATGCTCATGGGTCCTGGAGCACAGCTATGCAAACTAGTATTGAATTTGGAGGTGCTTTCTATGCTAAAAGCAGTCCTTATTATCTGGCAACAAGTCTTTATTACCTGGCGTTGCCCAGGATAAATCATAAATCTCTCGCTGCTGCCTTTCTTCTGGTGCCTAGGAATGAGCCAGACACGTTGCTGTCCTCTCCGTGTTCAGCAGCCACGGGTGCACGCAAATCTGCACGTGTGTGGGGAGCTCGGTGGTGGTGTTCAGAGTCACTGCCCAACACGTTGTGCAAGCGGGCAGTGTGTACAGCACCTAGGACAAGCAGGATCCCGGGCTGAATCAGGGCCCCAGCGCTGCTGCCCTCGTGCTTCTCAAAAAACCCCCAGATGCGTTCCATTCTCTAGCAGGCAGTGAGCCTTTTGACTTTGAACCCGTCTAGCAAATGGGAGAAATGATGGATGCTAATATAAAAAAGATTCAGCTGATGGAGGGAGCAGAATGGGGAGGCATTTAATGTTTCTCAAGTAAGAAGTCACTAGGGAAAGAGGGAGCAAACTGTGCTTGAAAATAGATGCTGATGTGTTTAAAGCCAGAGGAGAAACTCAAATCAAGGCATTCTCCACTTTGGAAGTGCAATGAAGACAAATTTCCAATACTTTAATAAAGAGGGGTCTATTAACCATAGCCTATGCTTACCAAGGGCAGTCAGTTGTGCTGCAGCGGTGTGAGATGGATAACTTTGCAGTCTCTCCCTGAATTGATATTGCACAGTGTTGTTAGATGCCGCACGAAGGTATTCCTTCCCTGGCAGTGCCCTGCTTCATTCAGGAAGGGGCTTGTGTCTGTGTTGCTTTATGCTTTCTTTTGTATTCCTAGCTGAAAGCAGGTTTTAGGTGAGACTGGGGGGATAGCAGAACAAGCAGAGGTTCCCGGTGCAATTCATGCCTAGGAGCTACGTGAGACCATGAAGGAAGACGTGCTATGAAAATCCTTCCTGGCTCAATGCTGGGTTTCTCTTGTCGCATTTAGAGGTGTAGGGATTTCAGTGGGGAAAAAACAGCTGCTGATTTAGTGGTATTCATACTATTAAGAGTCTGGTTAATTAAGGTGGCTCCCAAATCTGATCTTGCATGCATTAGCATGTAGGGTGCTGGTGACCGGGAGTGTTCCTTTTTTGACTCTTTCTTTTCCTTTTTTCCTTTTTTGTGTCTCTTGGTAAAATATTTGCTCAGTGTAGAAAAGCAGCATTATCTGTGGCATATACTGTAGTTAGTAAAGTAAAAATTTTGTTTTAGAGTGTTAGTAGTGTTTCGCCCTGTGTAGCAAGGGAGTTTTTGATCGTTTGAAAGAGAACTCAGGTTGGAAGGCAGCAAAGAAGTGCCTTTCTGTTGAAGAGCAGGAAAGGAGCAAAATGAAACCTGCGCTGGTCTCTTTAAGACATAAAAATAAATGAAAGCATAAATCTGAGCCCATTATGGATCTGCAATAAATGTGGTGATAAATCAGAGGCAGCTGATAATGTAAGAGTAATGCATGTTTCCAATACAATCACCACATGATATGAGAAGATAAGTGTCCATTTACAAAGCAATGGTGAAGTAGTTCTGGATGCCTTGAAGATCACCTTGTAGAAGTGCTAGGTGAAAGGGAAAGGTCCCTGTATTGGATGCAAAGGAAGTGTCGGAGACACTGGAATATGTGAAAGAAGGTGAACTGCCTTTGCTTGCCCAGCAAGGCTGGCCTGAGAAATGGGGAATCTGAGCTGATCTCCTCAACCTGCAGTTCCAAACCCCTCTTCAAGATGAAGGATCCTACCAAGCGAGAAGGACAATGGTTTGCTTGCAATGCTGCCAGATTGAAACTGTGCCTAAAAAGTACTGTGAAACCCTCATAAAGCATGTAGTAAATATAAACATCAGTTGTGATTGTGAAAAGATGAAATGAAAGCAGTAACTAACAGCCAGGATTAACAACCAAAAATTTCGCATCGCTCTATAAACCTTGGGCTAGGCAGTGAAGCAATGAACAGGGCTGCATAATTACAGCTATAAAAGTGCAAGTGTTTTCAGCACACTCAGAGCAGAAGAGTCAGATGAATACTGCTGAGCTTGAGAAGCTGTTAATTTGTTTCATTTCTGTAAATTTCCATCCTGTAAGCTGTATCCTCACTTAGATCCAGTGTACGCAGTGAAGTTCTGGGGACTTGCATCCAAGACAATGGCTGCTGCCAAAATGAAAGCAGAAGTAACTGCATTACTCATAGATCTTGAGGCTGGATGGGGTTATTATGAATCTGGATCCTGCCCTTCTATAATAATTCAAGCCTTGAAACTTTACCCAGCAATTTCTATATCTAGCCCATAGCTCCTGATTTAGTTAGGGTGCGTCCTTCAGCCAGCTGGCTGTAGACCTCAGGTGATGGTGATGCTACCGTGTCCCGAGGGAAGTTGCCAAGTGATTGATTTACCTCACTGTGAGATAGGTTCAGCTTTCAGTGTTAGAGCTGTATTGCTTTTTTTGGAGATGGAAGAATTCATACTTCTCAGTAACTTTTATAACCCACATTGAAATAATTTAATACAGGCAAGAGCTTTGGAATACATTTTTCTTTATAAGGCATCTTTTCCAGAACTCTGATGGGCTTTCTTGCTCTTTTTTGAACCATTCTTTCTTCTTTAACCTCCATCTGGAAACACAGGTACAGGATATGTTAGTCTAAAAGCACTGCTTTGTTCCGATCTGATATTCCCTATGGCTGGACAAGGAACATTTTGCCTGAAGTTTTTGTAGCAGGGATTTTTTTAAATTTTTTTAATTTGAATTTATTTCTTCTCTTCTGTAGTCAAAAAATCATTTGAGGGTGGCCAAAGTTTTTGCTGAAAACTGTAAATCTGTGAAGACAGAAGTATTTTTGATGAGCTCTTTGCTTTTCTCATCTCCTTTCTGTTTCTGTCATGGTTTGCAAGACACTGTCTATTAGAAAAGTGAAATATCTGGGTCATTGTTGTCCCAGTCTTGATCCATTCATTTTGCTGTCTGTCTTTGAGGTGGGCTGGCATATTACCAGCCAAAGTAAATAGCTCATTAACAACCTTGACAACACTAACTAATGACCTTGGGTTCTTCTGGAGCAGATGGAGATTGAATTGCTGCGTGTGATCACAGCACTAGTTGTTCCTGTCTCATTCCTTTTTGCTCTGGGACCCCACTTAGCGGTCAACAGCACCTCAAAGAGATGCTCCGATCAAATAGAAGTCTCACATCTGGATTTTCTTCTCCCTTGTCTTCTCTGGTCACTAGGAGTGTTTGGCCTTGTATTGGGTGTCATGTCACAGCCTGATGATAGGCACGTAGAAGGTGTAGGACTGGAGAGCATCTCCAGTGTCATTGTACCCACTCCATGTTGAGCTCCATCTTATGTTCACCAGTCATCTTGGAAGGCTGATCCAGAACAGCCTGATATTAAGGTCATGCATAAAACCGTGGGGAGAGCCTGTGTTTAGTTTACAGCTCTGATCAGACAAACTGTGTTTCTTCTAAATTTCCTCAGTTTCCTCTTGTAAACAATAGGGATAGTATCTGTCTTCTCCTTGGTAATGAACTCAGAGGTTGGAAAAGGCTTTAGAAAACATAAACTCTAATGCATATGCATGAGGAGTTGACAAGCATCCCTTGATCTGATTAGACATGTTTTGAGCAGATGGATGGGCTAGCTGACCTCTGGAGCTCCCTTCCAACCTAAATTGTTCTAAAATTCAATGAATATGAGTCATCTGAGGCTGTGTTGTTATTTTAACATGTTTGTATGTTTTTATTCTGAGACTGGCAGTTGTATTTGCCGGAATCGCTTAAGCAACTGGCTTGACACTTTTAATAGTTTCAACTTAGTTTTTTCAAGTGCCTTAGCAAACCAATAAAGGTCAATTTAAAAAACAAACTGATAAATTACATAGTGGAGCCCTGCCCCATGCCAACAGATAAAACGACCAAGGTGCTCAATGCTGTGTGACCTGAACCAATGCTGTCTCAAACACCAAAACAGAGGGAACCTTTGAGATCTAGATTGGTCTCCCTTCTCTTCAACCTAGATCATTCAAATCCAGAGCCATGCTTTAAAATCAAATCATGCTTTTCAAATCCATGCTTTATGCGTGTGTACTGGGTCAGGCTCCAGCCCTTGGTCTTTCTTATTCCTTCTCCTGAGAAGAGTGTGTTGGGAGCTGTTTCCCCCTGCCTTTTTGTTCCTCAGAGGCAGCCTGCAGGCAGTCCTTTTTTGGATTGTGTTTGTATCGCAATTGTCTTCATTCTAAAGTGAAGAAGGGAATGGTAGTTTTGCTCTTTCAGATCAGCTAAGCAGTGATGGGTTAGCCTTGTCTACCAGCCTAACTCCCACCCAGGTGCTCGCTCCACACCAGTCCCAGCAGGATGAGGGAGAAAACAGGAGAAAAACGCCCAGGAACAAGAAAGTTCATGGGTCGGAATAAAGACGGGGGGGATTGCTTACCAGTTACTGCTGCAGGCAAAATAGACTCAAATTTGCGAGAATTAGCTTGTTGCCACTTCTGACTCCTTTACTTCCCCTCTCCTTCCCCAAAGCTGTGCAGGAGGGGATGGGGAATAGGGGATGTCATCACAGCTCCTCTCTGCCAGTCATTCCCCCTCACATTTTTCCACTGCTCCTGCATGGATCCCCTTCATTGGGCTGCAATCCTTCAGGAAAAATCTACTCCAGTGTGGGCTCCTCCATGGGCCACGGTTCCTTCAGGAGAACCTTCTCTAGCATGGGGTCTCCACAGGCTGCAGTTCCTTCAGGGGATGTCTGCCTGCTCTAATGTGGATATCTGCTCCAGTGTGGTCCTCTTCACGGGCTGCAGGGAATACCTGCTCCACCAAAGTCCTCTCCACAGGCTACAGGGGAATATCCACTCTAGTGCCTGGAGCACCCCTGAGGTGAGGCTGAACAGCCTGTATGTAGTTCCCTGGATCCTTCTTCTTGCTTTTCTTGAAGATAAAAGTGACACTTGCTTTCTTCTAGTCCTCAGGAACCTCTTCTAATCACCATTCAAAGATCATTGAGATTGACCACAAAATAACATCAGCCAGCTCCCTTAGCACTCACGGATGCATCCCATCAGGGCCCATGGTCTTAGGTATGTCTAGTTTGTTTAAGTATTCCCTGACCTGATCCTCTTCCACCAAGGGTATGTCTTCCTTGTTCCAGATTTTCCCCTTGGTCTCCAGGGTCTGGCATTTCTGAAGCTGGTCTTACTAGTAAAGACTGAAGCGAAGGCGGCATTCAATATCTCACCCTTTTCCATGTCCTGTGTCACCAGGTCCCCCACCCCATTCAGCGGCAGGCCCACATTTCCCCTTTTCCTTTTCCTTTTTTCCTTTCCCCATTTTCCTTTCGCTAGGTACGCACTTACAGAAGCCCTTCTTGTTGCCTTTGACACCCTTTGCCAGGTTCAATTCCAGGTGGTATTTGGCTTTCCTAAACACATCTCTGCATGCTCGGACAGTGTCTCGATATTCCTCCCAGGTTACCAGTCCCTGCTTCCAACTTCTGTATACTTCCTTTTTATGTTTGAGGTTTGCCAGAAGTTCATTGATTATCCATGCAGATCTCCTAGCACTTTTGCCTGACTTTCCACTTGTCAGGATGGACAGCTCTTGAGCTTCAAGAAACGAAGTCAGCTTAAACAGTTCCCATACCTGGAGGTTTACATTGCTAATATTTCTTCTTTTTTTGAGTCCTTCGGGTCAAACATTTGAGTTGCTTGTTCTTCATGGCGGTTAGGTACTTACCTAGAAGAACAGAAAATTATTATCTTGGACTTAGTGGACTCTAAAACATGGGCCTTCAAAAAAAAACCCCAGCAAATACAGATTTGGTCATGAGACAGCAGTCCTGTTTGTGGGGAGTGATTTATGCCATTTTTAAAAAGCATTTTGACTCAGCTTTTCTTTGATGGTCAAATTCAAGCTTATCTGAACTCACCCTGAACTTTAACAGGGCTATACCAGTTTTGATCAACTCAGGATGTAATCTTCAGTTCCTATACACCAATGCTGCGTGTTGGTTGTGGGTAGCGTACAGCATGAGGGGCATGCATCCTCCATGTCTGGATTTCCCGGTTTGAACTTTTGTACATTTTTCTTGAGAGCTTATTCAGAAGAAAGTGGTTCAATAATTTAAATGTGGATGAAGCTATCTCTTTCTGGCGGGTCTGATCTCCTCCGCCTTCCTTTTTTAGTGTTCAAGATCTACTACAAATTAGTTTCTCCAGGGAATATTTGCCTTAACTTCACTCAGAAAACTTACTTGTTGAAAGAAAGAAACTGTGTAAATAACCCTCCAGCTCAGGCACCCTGGCCAAGTGCCTTACAGCATTTTTCTCTTAGAATTTAATTTGTTCTAGTGATTTAAAGTGCAGCATTCACACTGAGCTCAGAAGCCTCAGTGCTTCCTTTCATCACTGTCTTTATCATGATCAAATGAGCCCTTATGGTGTACAATGAGACTTCTCCGCATTATTAATAACAATTCAGACCTATAGAGATCTTGTTTGTTTCTGGCAGGGGAAATCTATCTGCGATGGCTCAGGAGCAATTGTAGCCCTTTGTGCTTGTAGGTGAGCATCAGTCAGTTTTATACACACCGCAGTTTTGCACAGCCCCTGCCACCTCAGCCGGCTAAGAACAGCACAAAAGGCAGAAATATATTTTTCAGCTTGGCTGAATCTGGAGCCTTCAGGAGGTGTTAGTGGGCCATTGCAGGGAAAAAGTCTGCAGTGCAGTCACTTTGAGTTGTACCTGATGTTCAGACAGTTAAAGACACTTAATTAGCCCTCTGCTTTCTTTAGCTTCTATGAGCACCCTATAAATCATTTTCAAACTGGAAATTTGGGCTGACTCTCGACCAACAAACATCCGAGGAAGATTTGTGGGGTCTTTTCACGAGTAAGCATGCTCAATCTCAAAAACTGAAGCGTGCAGTTTCCTTGATGTGTGCATTTATTCATGTTTCATAAAGGCAATCTACTTGCAAGAGAAGTGTACATTAAAAGGCTATTGGAATTCAGAGGTATTTATCATGTTTTCAGGGTTTTTTAATTTGAAGTGTTGAAAAAACCATCCCAGCCTGCAGGAGAGTCTGCTGTTGCTGCTTATCAAGTATACTAAACCATACAGTGGTTTAAGACTTTCATGCGTGGTAGTTTTCACAAGTATAGATGGCTGAATTAAGTAAAGAAAAATAATTTTCCTCTTGTTTTTCTCCTATTAAAATATAATATGTTTAATTCCAATATGGCACTAAAGAATTTTTCTAATCTGAATATTGTTGGCTAGATTTAAAACTGAGCAAGAAATGAGTAAGATAAGATGAGACCTGGGTTACAGTGATAGTTATGCTCAAAATTTCCACTGTAAACATTGTGAAGAATTTTTAATCAGAATTTTGAAAGTAGAGGACAACGTCTAGTTTCCGTGTTGTGAGCAGTACATTTTAGGTTTCTGAGGGAAGATCTGTGCCACGTGTTTTAGAAACACAAGGGTTGGCTGTAGGGTAGCTGTTTGTTTTCATGAGAAGTATGAAAAAAAAAAAAAAAGATTTCATCCATGTGATGCTTCAGGTTGCAAGCATGCAGGTGTAGCTTGCCACATCACACCATACAGCTCCCATTTCAGCCCTGCTGACCCATACGCAGGAAAAAACATCCTGGCCATCTCCACAGGCAGCTTTTCCACACCGTGTGATTTAGGATTTAATTTCTGGCAGCTGCCACCCAGACCCCTCCTGACGGACAGCCCTGTTACCCTCCCAGTCCTGATGAAATTCCCTCCTGAATCTTCCAGCTTTTGAGTGCCGGGGCAAACTTCACTCGCCTTGGCCAGATGAAAGAAGACCCAGTTGCGTCCCAGTCTGTGAGACCTGTGGACAGGGATAAGGCAACTGTCAGCTTTCTAATTTTTTTTAATGAAGCCTCTTACTTGAACTCCCACATAACGGAGAGAGATTTTCTACACATGCCCCAGTGTGATGAGTTCATTGTTCATCAGCAATGAAGGCCTGATGATAGCGAAGATGTGATGCCTGATACTGTGGGGCAGTGAGCATGTTTGTTTCCACACATCCCACTGCAATTTAGCTTTCCCTGAGACAGTAACTGTTGTCGGTATCTGCTGGGAAACACAGCCTGAATAAGTAATGCTGACTGCAGTGTGGGTGCTGGAGGGGGAAATGAGACAAAGATACGGATGGGAGACAGCTTGGTACCAAGCAGATGGCTGATGAGGAAGGGCCAAACAAGAAAGATTCCTGAAGAGCCTTGGCCCTGGTTGTGCTGTTAAAAGAGCTGCCATAACTTGGGCATGATCTTCTTGGTAGTAACGTTCCTCTGCTCTTTCACCTTTTCTGTTGTTCAGCTCCATGACGAGGAGGTTAATTCTCAAAGAACCCACTTGGCTATAGAGTGCCCATTTTTGCTTTCACTTGCACTGGTTTTATTTCAGCCTCCTTTGGGCTGCTCCAAGTCCTTTTGGTTGTTGGGGCTCGTTTGCAGCAGTAATTGCTTGTGCTGCTGGAGAGCTCGTTCAGCTTTGTTTGCTGCGTGTGTTGCATCTGTTGAGCCCAAAAGGAGAACTGTAGTGTTATTGCCATGCTGACCTGCAGGTTCTGGGGGAGCAGCCAGCCCAGCAGGAATGACACACAGCCCAGGACTTTGGTGAGATGAGCTCCAGCCATGCATGGGTGATGATCTGAAAAATCATCCTGTCCTTTTAAATGCAGTAATAACCAGCTTCCCTATCTATAAAGTGTCCCACTTCTGTAAAGAGGAGCACAGAGGTCCTAATTTCCCTTATGTCATCTTCTCTGACAGGGCAAGGGTCCAGGGGTGGTGTATCGCATCCATGAGGTCTACCCAGTGGAGTGGAAGATCCACCTCACACGTGGGGACCCTAACAGCTTCTTCTCTGCAGCAGCTGGAAAAGGAGAGAAGGCTGCTCCCCGACTAGGGCCATCCATGTGGGAAGATGGATGTCTCCTCACAGCTGAATTTTCATCTAGCAGAAAGGGGCAACAACATCCCAAACATCCAAAGCAGGCAGGCTCTGTGTTGGAAGACGACCCAAGCACACACCATCCTGCCTGCCCTGCAGCCTGTTCTGCTACCTGCAGCAAGAAGGTCGCTTTTCCACTCTCCTCATGGCCTTGAGGCAGGGAAAACACTTCCTGAAGGGTACAAAGGTATGAAGAGTGTGTTGGAGAAGTGAAGCCGAAAAGCTGGGTGGCAGGATGGAGTAGCATAAGGGACACTTAAAAATTTGCAGGGTCTAAGCTTGTGATGCTGTTGTTCGTCCTCCAGAAAAGCTTCCTGCCTGCATTTTTAGCACGGAGCTGCAGCTCGCTTAGTGAAGGGCTATAGGCTGCTAATTTCCTTCTCTTTCCTTACTGTATTTCTTCCTTTATCTTAGCCTTTTTTCTTTTCCTTAAAAAAGCAACAAAAGCAAAGAAACAACAAAATCTTCAAAGTAATTCAGTCTGGCAGTCTCAAGATAGCACTGCTAAACTCACCTTGGCAAGCTCCACTCGGTTAAAAGACACATTTGGCAGCTTCTTGCTGCTTTTCTTAAGGAAAGTCTGCCCTTTTTGGTTTGTTAAGCACCTAAAATGCCTGGGTGAGATTACAACGCTATCTTTTAATGATCCCAGTAGAGGCTGATGCTACTTTTTCAAGGCATATACTGCCCATCTTGTAATTGGTAGCAGCCAATTGACATGCAAGTGTCTCATTTGGGGAAAATTGCAAATTAGAATGGTTACGATGCTGCAAATTAGAGAGAGGTAGCACAGCCCATTATTCCCAGTCCTGCTTGTGTGACACAGTGCACTGCCGAGGCTTGAATATCACCGAGACGCTCCGAGTGACGTCTGCAGATCTTCCCTACCTGCAGCGAGAAGCTGTGTGTGAGAGGCTGGGTCTGGTCTGCAGATTCCATGTGGTCACAGGGCTGTGTCAGCCCACAGGAGCCGGGCTGTGGGTGGACATGGCCTTTGCTCACCATCTTGGCTGTCCGTCAAGAAGAAAGAGGAGTCCTTGAAGCTGAAGGGCGATGCTCAGAAGAAAAGAGGATGCGTAGGGTGAGGGCCGGCCACAAAGCTCTTGGCAGCTCAAGCTGTCTGACCCTCTCTGCTAATGCACTCCTCTGCCCACCCCCCAGCCCCTAGATAGTTTAGGCAGCATTTTTCCTCGCTGTCTTTGACTTTTCCGTGCTTTCTTGATCTCCAGATGCCAGAAGGCTGCATAGTATCCCAGGACTGTTCTCCTCATCACAGCACAAAAAGTCACATGCGGTCTGTCGGTAGACAAGGATTGTGTCTCTTTGCCAAATCCTCATGCTGGGAGGTCACGTTCAGTCCTGTGGCCATTGCAACCCCCATTTTGGGGTACAGTCCCTGTTCTATGTGTTTCTCCTTGCTAGACACATGACTTTGCATATTCAAGCCACCTCTGTGTAAGTGGTCCCTGTCCCCCCAGTGACACAGATGTCTTGGTGTGGCAGCCTCATCCTCATCACTCTCTACTGAGCTGCTGGCATTTGCATCACTTGCCAGTTTTATTTGCATCAACTCCCAGAGCACAGCTGAAAGCAGCAAACTATTCTGGGCATAGTCCTGCTCCTCGTGCCACCTCACTAGAGCCGTTCCTGTTTAATGCTGGTTTCCCCTGACTGGTTGCTGCTTGATATCTGTCAGGTAGGCAGTTCTTAATCTGTTTAGTTCGTGCTTTATTGATGCTATATAGTACCATTTTTTTTTAAAACAAATGTCATTTGATACTAAGTCAAAAGCCCTCCGAAGATCTAAGCCTATTACATCTGGACAGTTCCCTTTATCAACCAAATTTGTAATCTCATCACAGAGCGAAATCAGGTTTGTTTGACAAGCCCTATTTTCCATAAAAACAGATTGATTTGCCTTGTTGTATTCCCTTCTTTAATTCTTCAGAGAATGGGTCCTGTATGGAGATTTCTACAACCTTGTCCTGGACTGGCGTTACATATCCCGTTCACTCTGCTTGTGTTTTTGCAACACTGGCAAGACATTACTACCCTCCGAGGCTGCTGCTGTGCTGCTCTGGAAAGACAGAAGTAATTTCTCAGAAACCAGACTCCCAGCTGTGCCTCGGAGCAGGGGAGCAAGGGATCCCATGGGAGACGGTTTGAAGGGCAGAGGAGCTTAGGAAAGGTGACAGGTCTTGAAGGACAGCATCCTCCAGGTGCAAGAATGGGCCATCCCGATATTAAGGACCCACAGGAGACCTCCCACCAAGGCATTAGCAGCCAGGTGGCAGAGTAGGTAATGCTCTTTCTCTGCATCCCCTAACGAGTCCTGTCCCCCCCTTACGACTCCCAGAGATGGATGTCCCCTGGCCCATGGGGCTGATGGCTTGATGACTCTCTTGCGACAGCCCTGGGAGGAACTGGAGCAGGGTGTCATTTGGTGTTCCTTACCAGCCACTCTTCCCCTGTGAGCTGGAGGCAAGATTTTGTCATGTAACCTACAAACTGACACTCAGAAAGACAAACAGACACATCAGGAGGCTGGCTTAGCCAGACAGGGGAGTCATGATCTGACCTGTTTCATGCTCACCAAAAATGGAAAGGGACCGAACTGAAACCAGTTGTTCTGTGGGAAGTGCAAATTCAGGGATGTGTTTTTATAGCGCCGAGTGCCCAGGGGCTTTGGGCTAGGATGTCGATGATGGGTGGTTACTGCGGTATAGACAACTCATGTGACTAGTCTTAAGTTTATAGCTGTCCTTAGGCTCCTGGAGTGGGTGAACCAGAAGAACCCAGATGAAGGTGCTCACTTTGATGGGACCCGAGGCATTAAATACAGCTTCATGCCATCTTTACCTTTGTTACCTGCTCAGAATAAAGCCAAGCCCAACACATTAGCAGTGACAGTGGGAAGCCAGCCTTAAGGAGACCTTCTTCTAAGAGCTGTCAATAAAGATTACCTCTTGTAATGCCTCGCAGGTAATCTGCTTCCCTGCCTGCCTGCTGGACGATAAGACAGCACAGGGAAGATCACAGCGTGTTCAAAAGTAATACCTCGATTACTGCAGACTGCCCACCTGTCTGATGCAAGACAGCTTTGATAAGCAGTATAGGGAGGCTTGGTGAGTCTACATACCCCTCTGTTACTGTCTAGACTTCTTTAAGTTCACCTGTGACCATGTCTTTTTTCCCAGCTTTCCCTGGAAATCCCTTGTTAACCTGACCTATTCCAATGTGCTATTTTGTCCACTTGTGATGTTCTCCTTTTGGATTACTCCCCAAGCCACATGAAAAGCCAGCGTTGGGATAACACCTCCCGGGGCTGAGCAGAGAGGTTGCCTTCCTCACTGTACTGGCAGCGTTTAAAAAGGTGAAGGAGGCTGATGTGCTTGAATGCAGCAGCTCAGATACTGATGCTAGGCACAGCTGCTTTAGTGGAGCTCTTCTCACCCTCCTTATTGTCGCTGACTGCAGTCTCCTGTGACCAGATGTAATGGCTGCAGGGCAGGTAGGTATGTTCATCTTTCAAGCAGGGGAGAGGAAAAAATACTATGGGGGAAATACACTCAGGAGACTGACCAGGGGTGGCTGTCTCCCGTAGAAGAACTTTATACTCTGTGGGTTTTTTTCTCCAAAAGGAGGTCAGGTTTTGCCCATCGTATTTACTGGAATGGTCTTGTATGTTATAACCCTTTCCCACTGCCAGTGGGATGCCAAAATTCCATATCCAGTGTTTGTGAATATTACTGAGAATTGCAGGTCAGCAGTGGCTCCAGCCAGTTAACCCTGTCAGGTACCCATCTACATCCAGGTTTCTTCCCTGGCCTCGTGGAGGGCTTGTAATCCCTCATCCAGCAGAAATCTGTCCTGTGGGAAGAGCGGAGCCAGAGGGAGGGGTTAAAGACTGATGTTCGTGGGTAACACCTTCGAAACAACCTGCCTTCAACATCTGACGTCCTGTTTGTTCATCTTTTGGGTACAATAACTGCAACTTGAGCCACCTTTCCCAAGACTAATTTAGGAAACGGAGCTGCAGGTGAATTAAAATTCCTTGACTGACCTTTTATTTACAGCTCTCTCCAAATCACTAGTCGTCTCTGTTGTTAAATGCTTCGTGCCTGTCTTCAGCCAGCCTTGGTGGCCAAGTACATCAGAGCTGGGTGTCACCACCACAGGAGATGCAGCTTTTCTCCTTAACCCTCAGGCAGTGGGGGGGACGCCTGCAGCAGCCAAGCTGTATTTTGTGTTAATATCCACATCTATATAGATACCTAGATGTCTGTAGTATTCATACTGTATCTACCACCACGTGCGAGCAAACCTGGAGACTGTCCTTGCTTGGGAACGTCCCTCTTCCCCCCCACACATCTGCCACAGCTTTTTACGCTGCTGCCGATGCGCGGTAGCTAATGTCTTCTTTCTTAAGTGCTTTATCTGCTTTAGCGACTCTGACACAGGGTCTGCTCCTCGCCGCGTTCGCATATGGCAGCCGTTACAACCAGGGTGAAAGCCTGGCAGGACTCCAGCTAGCCTGCGTTATCGAAGATATTCCCACCACCTCACCTGGTGCCTCAGCCAGCTCCATTTGGCCCTCGTCTCACAATATTTATCAGCCAAACATCCTTTTCATGTAGCTGGAACTGCTCAGACAGATCTCACGGGAGATGGAAAATTGATATAAATTTCCTCTGAATGAGGCTTAGCTAATTTGCAGCGTCTCTTGGCATCAGAAAGGCATGGTTTAACCAAAACAACCGCAGTTCTGCTTGTTTTCTTGGCAGCGATACTGAGAAACTGGGTAGTGGAGCAACTCCTCGACTGACTTTGCACAGCCAGACCTCTGTGACCTCTCATCAGCGTCAAAGAAAGGTGGGGGAATAGGAGTGTGTTCACAATATACTTTACTGGTTTTTATAATGGAATTGGTTTGACTGGAAGTTTTCACAGCATGTTTGTTTATGTGTTGCATATGAGTAGTAAAGCAGAGGAGGGAAACTTTAGGGTGATGTTTTACAGCAGAGTCTGAGTGACTTTGGAGTCTCTGTTTTCCAGGCTCCTGAGACTGAGGACTAGAGCCTCAAGGTGTCTAAGTGCCGAAGGAGGCTACTACACACTTCTGGAAGTGCCTGCCAGAAGGTTTGCAGCCCAGCTGGACACCTCATCCAGGTAGGCTCTTGACGGACTTCTTTTGATGCTAACGTGCTTAGGAAGTGCTAAAAATACTGCGGCGAAGGGTGCTGCACCTGTTAAGTCCCCACAGCAATCAGAGAGCTGGTTGCTCTTCGCCGCAGGAACGGAGACGGAGGTATCGTTGGGTGCTGTTTGAATCAGCCTCCTGTTGGGAAGGAGACTTCAGTTTCAAACTTCATATTTCTGAAAAGTGTATCTGTGACTCGTGCCTTCAAGCCCTACCTACTATGCTAAGGTATTAAATCCTTGGATCCATCACTATTTTGCTTTTCCTGTATATTTAGAGGAAGATACGGTCCCTACTAAACCCATACACAGCACCAAGCGCTCAGGTCTTGGTGGGCGGTTCTGTCCATGCTCCCCTCTTCTGCTCTCAGTTGTACCAGAAGGTTTTGCAGATTTTCATGCAGTTTGAAGTTTTCCAACAAAATCGTGGTGAACTGTATGATTTCAAGTATCTAAACTTTGAAGACGTATCTAAGACTGAGAACAGGATTACTTGGCATCTCCAAAGTTGGAGAAAGCTTGGTGGGAGCTAGGGAAACATTTTATTTTGGCAGGCTTTTGAGAAGTATAGCTTTTGGGCACAATGGAACACCATGTAGATGACAGAGAAGAAACAGGTAAGGATGCAAAAACTTCTCTTTTTTTATTTTTTTAAAGGATCCGTAGAAGGCAACTTTGACAGTTCCTTTGCCATGCTCTGCTTATTTTGTTTGGCATTTGCTGTTTGTTCATCTTCACTTCAAGCTTTATCGTCAATAACTTCAGTTCCCTGTGTCTTTTTGTTTTTTTTTTTCCTTTAAGAAGCAAAGCGTGAAGGCATCAAGATAAAACCAAACCTCCTTGTCTCAGGAACTTTTGCAGCCCCATATTTTGGAAAACATGACTCCCTAACAGTCCTTTAGCATTTTAGAATAAAATTAAATAACCTAACAAGAGACTTCCATTTGTAGTTTGAAATTAAGTTAGAAAATTAAATGCCACTTTTTGGGCTAGGTTTTCAGCCAGTTTAAACTGCCCCATCAGAGTCAGAGATATGCTAATTAGCAGGAGCTGAAAAGCTCTGTCTCTGCATAAAACCATATAATGCTGTTAGCTGAATTTTTAAACTAACTTTGTACTTTTTGTTTCATTAGCTAAAAATACATACATACATATATATATACACACATACATATATACACAGAAAGAGAGACTTTTTCAAGAGAATAAACTAATTTCTCTGTAGCCTTATCATATTCAGACAAAACCTATGTATCCTAGGAGATAAGAAGATTGCCTCCTATGACTGGCTTTTTACAAAATAGTGTTGGGATGAATAGCCATTATCTTAAAGAGCAAAAACGGTTAGCACGAGTACATGGAAATAAAAATGAGCATTTCAAAGTCCTCTCCAAGTGTGGGCTGTTTTACCTTTGGAATTTGTAGCATTCAGGATATAAGGATGCTCAGAAGCTCCCTGCAGTTTTCACCACAGAGCTGATGGCTGGAGAGTAAGACTGCTCTCCCTGTGTCTGATACTAGATGGTTTACTCAAAATTCCTAGAGCCCCACTATTACCTGGCTGTCTTTAAGCTTCTTTTTTGTTTGTTTTCTCTAAATAATGATACCTTGGGTTCTTAAGTGACCAGATCCAAACCCATACGCAAAGTGATGTTTTTTATTTCTATTAGACTGGCGTGTGTTGCTCACAGGTGGGTACGCAGCAGAGCACCCATCCTGTGGGTTTGGGGTTGGCAGTGCGAAGGCGAGAGACAAAAGGCAGGGAAGAGAGCAGGAACCAGAGCGCGGTGATGGCTACGCAGGGTTTTTAGCAGCAGGTCTGAGCTTCCTTTGGCCGTGCTCAGCACTGCCTGACGTGTGTTAGTGCCTCATCCAAATCGAGACAACTGCAAAGAGCCCCTAGTACTTCAGGTTGGTGGTGGGAGTGTGAAACTGATACAAGCCCCGCTGAGGCTATCTGGAATCTTTAAAGGGACTGAGGTGCTTGTCCCAAGGACAGAATGCAGGCTGTGCCCGTGGTCCTGCTCATCCCCTCTCCTTTTTTCTCCTTATCCTCCTGTGAGCACGGCCCACAAAGCCTCCTCTTCATCCCTTCCTCAGGCTGGGGGTGGGAAATATTGCTTTGTCCTCCTCCCCAAATATGTTTCTCCCCACCTCTGCCTCAGAGGAGGGAAGGCAGAGCAAGTGGAGCCTGTTTGTCCTCCTTCCTGGGGTCGACGAGACGTGGCAGCAAATGGATCTTTTTCTGTACTGCTTTGCTCGAGTGGCTCATGTAATCCAAGAATAGCAGGAAGAACCCAGGCCATGAGGTCCCTGGCTGAGTAGGACAGATGAGCATCTAAATACTGCTCAGTGGCAAATGGCTTTCCAGCTAAGTGGAAGCGGCTCAAGAAATACTCTGTTTTCATAACAGAGGAACATGATTTTATGCAATTATTTTTATCCAAAGGACAAAAAACTTGTTATTGAGAAAACCCCCTCTGAAAACCAAAGAAAACAAGGTATCATGGTTGATGCACACTTGCATGGAGCAAACTATTTCTTGCCAGGCACTTGTATCCTACAGGTATCATGGTTTGAGTGTTTGGCTAGCCAAGCTCCATGCTGGGGCATTCAAAGCTTTCTTGCTGATGCAACCTGTGTCAGCAACAGTGGAGGAAATCAACAGCCACAGAGAAATAAAGAAAAAACTGAATTCTGGAGGCAGGAGACGCTGATACTTCAGGTCCTGCCTGTGTTTGAGCTTTTGAAATTCATAAGGACTCAGCTGACACTCTACAAACAAATGTACGTTTCCCTTCACTCAATTTTTAAATTCTCCAGAGGTAACAAAGGTTGCAAACAGGCAGTTCTTGGTATTAGTTCTATTGTACATGGTGAATGCATGCTGCACTCCCACGCTTGTGCAGAAAAATTGAACAGTCAAAGCAGAATCTAGTTATACACTCCAGATATATCTACTGCTCTGTTCCATATATTCATTACCTGGTATTGTTCCACAGCCACTTTCATCAATAGACATGAACAGTGCAATATACAATAAAGGTAAATTGGTATTCATATGGTTAAGTAGATTTGATAACTCCCTAAGCAAACCATCGATGGAAGTCCTCTGGAAGGGATGAGTTCCCACATTTCTCAGCAGACTGGGTGCAGATGGGGTCCGAGTATTGCAAAGGCTGCCCCATTCCCAGGAGAAGCTGGGAACCTGCTGTAGCTGTTGCTCTGACTTGTGAGTTTGGGTCCAAAAAGCGTGGTTAGGAGGGGAAGCCACTGAACTGTCCCATTCACCCGTGGATGATGGCTTTTCAGCCAGCTTGTCCCATGCATGGGTTTAAATGCAAACCTGAGAAGAGCAGCCTTGCCCCAGGAGGTGTCACAGACTACCTGCAAACCAGCGTGCAAGAGACTCCCACCCACACCATCGTGTGGTCAGCATCTTTGGTTCCACCGAGCCAAAGCACCTCTTCCAGGCTGTCCACGCAGCTGGGAAGTCTCTTATAGCCACCAGCCTTTGCTGCGGTGCTGGACCTGAGCTGGGATGGGAAAGAATGCCTAAATCTTGGTGGATCTCAGGTCTGCTGGCCTCCTGGAGAAGAAGCAATTACCATGAGAGATTTGGTGTTTATAAAGAACAGTGCCTGCCTGGAATTCGGTCATCAAAAACTTTTGCAAAAAGGTAAGTTCTGAAGGAGCACCAAAATAGCTTGCTAGCGAATTACTGAGGAACTCTGGGGGAAGACTGCTGCCCCTGCCCGGTTTTGGTTGGAAGGTGTATGCAGGAATTGGGGGCTGGCTGGTGTTACGTGTTTCAAAGGTCGTACGTGGTCACAGCACCGCTTGCATTGCATGGTAGAAGGTCACACGGCAACTTCTGGTAGAGTGATGATAGGGGTGAGACAGACAAGCTGCTGGATGCATATTTGGCTTTTCCCAGGACTAGCAGGAGCAAGCTGTGAGCCAAGAGAGCTTGGGAACAATCGCTCTGAGTTTCTGCATCAGGTTTTGCCACGAGCGACATCTCAGTACACTTGTCTCGCCTCTGCCTCGGCACCCAGGACCCGTATCTGTCCCAAGTGTCACTGAATGGACAGGCAGCCTTCTGCCAGGTACCTGTGCAAGGCTGGGAAGTGGCAGTAACTCCTGCAACCTAGTCCTGGCCCAAATTTAGACTCATGGGTATTACCTGCCTCCCACAGTTCTTTTGCAAACTACAGCAGACAGGCAAGCAGCCTCGACTCTCAGCACCGGTGGCAATTGCTACTCTTTCTTGTTTTAAAGGACCAATGCCCAGAAGGTCCAAGGGCTCTCGCAGAAACCAGCTGGCTCAGGACTTTAGGCAAATTTGGGCCACTTCTGCTGGGCAACCTGTAATCAGAAGCATATCCCTGGATCCGCTGGCATCGCTCCTGCCTACCCTGCCTGTCTGACAGCTTTTGCCTACCTCTGCAGGGATGCTGCTGCACCCCTCCTTTCTCATGGCTCTGTTTTAGGAACTCAAGTCAAGGAGCGTTACAGGTTTGGAAATTCCTGTCTCTGGAGGCATGTCTGACACGTGTCACTCTACCAGTGCTGCAGCGTTTGCTTTCATCCCTGTATAACTGCAGTTTTGAGCCTCTGTTTGCAGAAATAGTTGTTTTCCTACCGTCAGAGCCCCGAGGGCACTAATAGGCCTTAATGGTGCCGAGCAGGGACCTCCACGCATGCACCCTGCCCATGAGCCAGGAGCCCATTTAAACTCAGGTCTGGGTCCCTGGTCCCTGCCTGAGCTGTGCCGGAGATGTGTCTGCCTCCAGTCCTGTCCCTACGTCCTGGAGGGACGCCTCCTACGTACATGATAGCCTCGTCTCCTACCCCATCTCCTGCTCCAGACAGGGCTCCCTGGAGGGACCCTGGTCCCAGTTCATCCCTTCGCTGTGTCTGGGGCTGTTGATGGGCCACCCTTGGCTCTGTTGGGTGTGCTTTTTCTCAATTCTTCTCCCCATCCCACTGGGATGGGGAGGAGTGAGCGAGCAGCTGCGTGGTGCCTAGTTGCTGGCTAGGATTAAACCACGACACCACGTCAGGAAAAAGTGTGTGGTATCCCTTGCAGACAGACATAAAGGCTCCTCAAAGTTGACAGCTAGAAGAGAAAGGCCAGTGCTCTGGTTTCCCTCCTGGGCTCACATTTAGAAAGTCCATGCCCAATTGTGAATTTGACTGCAGGTTCCTCCTCTCATCCCAGTCAGGTCCCTTAGCGGTCTCTTGGCTTTGCTGCCTGCTCTTCTGGTTCCCTACTGGCACAAACCAGAGAGGAAACCATGCAGTGCCCAGCTCTTCAAGGGCTGACAAAACCAGTAAAATGGGACAAACTTTTCTTTCTTGTTGCCAGTGTTGAAGAGGATATATTTTTAGTGACACCAAAGGCTTTTGTGAACTTGTGATTTTTTTTTTTCTACTTTAAAGGAAAATTAATCAAGGCATCCAAAACCATGCTAGGTTTGATGGCGTCAAAATAAACCAAAAATCATTTCTAGGGGAGTTGGAAGCCAGTTTGAATTTAAAAATCTTCTTTCACTGTAAGGCATTCCAGAACAGCCACAAAATTACAGGTTCAGAGTTGAAACCAAGTATTGTGCCTATTGTCCTGGAGACCTGGGGACGAAGAAGCCCTTGCGCCAGTTAATGCTGGGGGACGCCCAGCTGGAAAGCAGCTGTGCAGACACCTGGGGTGATGGTGGACGCCAAGTTGACCGATTTAGAGCCAGAAAAGTGCCCTTGGGGCAAAGGCGGCTCACTGCCTCCTGGGCTGCAGTAGGCAAAGCATTGGCAAGAGGTGGAGGGAGATGGTCCTTCCCCTCTGCTGTGTCCATCCAGCCCTGGGCTCCCCAGTGCCAGGCAGAGCCGGCCATACTGGAGAGAACTCTCCCCCCAGTGCCCCGCCCACTTTCCGTTGGGCTCGGAATGTTGGTCAGTTGGAGCCCACGGCCACCAGAGACAGCAGCACGGAGCCCTGCTGGCACGCAGGAGCGCTGGGAGGAGGCAGCATCTGGCCGAGCAGCACCGAGCCGGCACCGGCGCCTCGCTCCCCATCCCCGCTGTCGCCGACTGGCCCGCCACCTCGGTCCACGGCGAGGGTCCTCCTCTCCCGGGCAGGATGGGCCAGGCCAACTGCTGCTGCGGCTCCAGGTGGGCTCTCCCTGTGCCTCGGGGGCACGGCCGGGACCCGCGGCGGCGGCGGCCTTTCTCATGCCCGCCGCGCTCTGCTCTGCAGGGAGGCTCTCAGCGACGCCGAGCCGGTGCTGAGCGCGGACGTGCGGCTGACCCGGGGCCGCAAGAGGAGCGAGAGACGCCTTCTCCTCCTCCAGGAGGAACTGGTGATCGCCAAGTTGCAGTAAGACCCTCAGAGCCCAGCTGCCTTTCCCCCATCCCTGGCCCTGGCACCTTGGCACCGGCACCTTGGTGCTGGCTGCGCCCATGGATGTCCGTCCCAAGGGCAGGTGGGGGACAGGGCTCTGCCCGGGGGGACCCCCAGGAGGACACCCCCAGATCACCCCCACGCCTGCCTCTCCTCCCTGCTCTCTGCAGACGCGGCACCACGCTGCGCCCACAGCTCCGCCTGGCCCTGGACCAGCTGTGGGTGCTGAGCGGCGGACAGGAGGCAGCGGGGGAGAAAAAAGAGGAGGAGGAAAGCGGCGATGAGGACATCCTCATCCTCGCCTGGCCCACCGGCTCCTGCGTTGTCGCCTTCGGGTGAGTCGTGGTGCCACGTCCCGTGGCCGGGCAGGAGAGATCCCAACCATGCCCAGAAGAGAAGGGCAAAAGTCCTGCTCTGGCAGGACACGGGGAGCCAGGGCTTGGGCAGCGTCCCTGTCCTGCCCCACGGGGCTTCTTCGTCCTGCATCTGTGTCCTTCCCCACGGGGCAGGGCTGCGCAGGCACACGCCTCTGCCCACGGGCTTTGAAGCAGCACGCCCTGACGCTGGTTCTTCTCTCTTTCTGCAGCTCCCGGGCGCTGAAGGAGCTGTGGGTGGGCACGCTGCTGGGGTAAGCCAAAGGGAGATGCTGTGGGCGCAGCCGGACGGGGGGACACAGCTCCCCAGCTGGGGAGAGGTGCCCCCACGGCTGCTGGCAGCTCTCGGGCAGAGCTGCCTGA